>NW_027137568.1:2573611-2791810 GCF_001692895.1 Cenococcum geophilum 1.58
CGCGCAGGCTGCGTGTTAAAAAAACACAACATAGGCTAGTCGGTCGAGTTGCTAAATGCCCTTAACTGCGCGCTAATTGCGTCAACCACCAACCATTAAGGCCATTAGTAGGGTACCATATTTTGCCGATAGAGGAAGATGTTATAATCTCTTATACTAAGTCTTTATAGTAGCTTTAGCAAGCACGCCTTTTTTATAGAGGCGCGATCGTGCGGTAGCTAGAGCTATTGCGAAAGGAACCTCTATAGGGTTGTCTACTAGTATAAACGAATTAAGTCCGTTAATGTATGGGATATAGGCTATTTCTGCCCGATCTTTAATGAAGTTAATTATACTATAGAGACTATTAAAGAAGACTCCCTTCTCTTATAGAATACTAAGCGAGATAATATTTATAAAGAAGTTAGGACAGTAATACACTTTAGTAAATGTAATTGTATAGGCTAAGTGGTTAGTTTAGGCAACTATAAGCTTAACTAATTTAATGCTAATGGCCTTTATTAGGCCTCCTCCTGTCTAGATTTAGATAGGTTTAATTTCCTAATACTAGATAAACTTCCTAATGTTGTTGCCTATATAAATATTCGAGCAACTGTCGGCTATCTAGGAGTTCTTAATATTTATTCCTAAAGCTATAGCCGTTAGCCCAATAACCTAGGTAGTAAAGATCGATCTAGTTACCGAATTAGTAGCCTAAGAGGGGCGATTAGATGTCCCCTTAAAGGCCTTATTAGTAGTTATTAAGGCTACTTTATTACCTAAGCGCTAAGGTTATCTCTCTCTAGGTCTTTACCATTCGGGCCTTAAATAGGCGTGCTTTATCTAGCAATCTTCCTTACCACCTAGATAACCTAGCTTGCACTATCCGTACTTATTTAAGGCATCCTTAGTAGGGCCTTAATTGCCTAATAAGGTACCACGGCCAGCTCCCCTACTACTTCTGCCTTAACTATTACCGCGACTACGGCTATTACCGCGTCCTTAACCGGAGTCACCTGGTGGCTTATTAACTAAGGCGAAGCTCTTAAATAAGTCCTTTTACCAAGCCTCATTAGTAAGGTTAGCGATTAATTAGACTAGTATAATTATATAGCTGTTACAAATCTTATTATATTAGATTTAAGCCTATATAGGGAAGTGTTTGTTAACGGCGTTGATAAATTGATAGTTAATGATCTTATTATCTAGGGCAAGCTTTACCTGCTTAACTCCTTAAACCGCTTCTTAGTAACGGCTTAAGAAAGTAGTAACCGCTTAGTCTAATTAAAAACGGAGCTTAATAAAAGTCTCCTATACATTAGCCTTATAGATTAAGCCACGGGCCTTAAACGTCTGCTTAAGGTAATTAATATAGTTCTTCGCCGTCTGCTTATATTCCAAGGCAGTAAGGATCTCATTATTAATTATACTAAGGATAACTAAACAGACTTTACCGTCTTCCTTACTGTACTGTTTAAACTCCTTATTATACTTATAGAAGAGTGCCTTATTAGCTAAGCAAATTAAATTATTAGTATCTACAATAATTTAAGACCTCTTAAGGATCTCGTCTCACTCCTCCTTATTAACGTCCTTTAGTACTTAATTAATAGATATCGTAGGTTTTTCTTTCTAGAGCTTTAGGTAGAGGGGTAGGCCCACATCTTCCCAAATAATATATAGAAGGCCCTTACCACGTAGGTATATGCTAAGCTGCGTCCAATATTAGGTCCAATTTGAACTGTCTTTCTTAAGGCGTTAAATGCCTGGATAGTCTTTACCTATAGCAACGCGTAAATAAATAAATTTAACGCGTAAATACACGAACTTAACGCGTAGATTTAATAATAAGAAATAATATAGAGTAGTAAGGAATGACCTAGCACGGGTATAGTAACCCTTAATACAACCTATAGTAAAGTATCAATCTTCTAACATCGCAGCTTAGTAGTAACGAGTGCTTATAACCTAATAAACTAAATAATATTAAATGAATAAATAAAGCTATAGAATCTAACTATAAGGAATATAGGCCTTAATATAGGCCTATATCTACGGGGTCCGGGGTAACTACTATGGATACTAAAGTAGTTACTGCGGGGACCAAACAAGAAGGGACTCTGCTTATATAAGCAGGAAACGCATATAGAGGACTCCTCTAGTACTATTGTTAACGACCTTGCGCTACCTATACAGTAGTATAGGCTAGAGAGCTTATAAGGCATTCTAACCGGCAGCCCGTCTAGTTACGAGACACTACTACTATCTTTTTAGTTTGCATGGCCGAGTGAGTTAGGCTTAGGTATAATAATAGGTCTTTATAGATTAAATATATAAGGCAGTTAGGATTAATAGGAAGTAGAAGACTTACTCTATATACTTAGAGGTAGAAAGGAGGAGCTATATTAAAAAGACTTTAAATAGAAAGCCTTTATATAAGCTTTTAGTAAATATAATAAAAAGATCGCGCGATAGTAAGGAGTTTAAGAGACCTTAAAGGTCGCTAAGAACGACGTACAAGTATAGACTCTATTAAATACTACTATATAAAGATGGCCTGTATTAGCAGGAGTATATAAATTAACTTAATACCAAAAAATAAGGGTCTATATACAATATATTTTAATATTTTAATATATTCGTAGCTTTATTTAAGACCTCTAGTAATATAGTAGAATAATTAACCGCCTAGGAATGCAGCTTATTTATTAGTATATACAGGCCATAATTTATAGAACGTAAGTAATAATATAAAGGATAGGCTTCCTAATAAGGCTTAGGTCTTAAGTTAGTAATTCGGTTAAATTATTTAAAGGGGTAAGCTTATTTAGCTTATAAGCAGTTTATATACCGCTACTATACTAATTATAGGCCGATAGCCTTCTAGGAGGGTTTTGGTTAAATCTTTAATTAAATATATTAATATATTTCTTTAGTATTTCTAGCTTAAAAAAATCTTAGAGTTACCTCTAGCGCTTAATCTTTTAATTAGCCTAAGTAGGGCTAGAGGGGTTTTAGCTACTTTTTAATAGTATTATAGCTATTATAAAAGGTGTTTATATTTTCCCTAGTATTGCTAGTACCTGTAGGTATATAAAAGTCTTTAAGCCTTTAGCGTATCTAGGTATTAGGGCTTATTTAGCCGTCTTACCTAGAGGTTTATATTATTACAATATCTCGCTATTAAAGGGGCCTTTCTACCTTAATATAACGGCTTTCTATAGGGTATCTATAGAGTTTCCATTTAGGCCGTCACGAAGTTTTAAGGGGGGAATAATAATAAAGAAAAGATATAAATTAATAATCTAGTTGTGACGGTTCGTCTACATAGCTACCATCGAGACGTCGTCGGTCACGGATCAACGTTGCCCCAACGTCGCCCCGACAACCGAACATGTACATAGTCGTCTACCGCGCCCCTTTCTTCAAGCCCTTACCTTAGTCTATTTATAATATAGCCTCTAGAGCCCTCAATGCCTTACCCTATTGATTTATAGATTTGCTAGCCATAATATTAGACTAAGGTTAACCCCAATTGGCCTGTAGAGGCGATATAATACTAGGTCCAACGGTTAAACGCGTAGCTAAATAGATCTGTTTTACCACCACAACTATAGACCAGCCAACCCACTAAAGCCCTACATCGAGCAGGCAATTGCGATAGTAGATTAAGCAGCTAAAAGAAGAGACTGCGGCAATTAGATCGGAAGGATTACCCTAATTATAATCTTAGTAGTAAGAGGAATTGCCTAAGGAAGTAAAGAGAAACACTATGGTAAGAAAGAGCGCGTTAAGGCCTAGTGCGCTAGAGATAGCTACCGACCTAACGCTGGCAGCATATAAGGAACCCGTAGACGCGTCACTTAAGCCACCGGAGCTTTAACCGTACTATGGCGAGATAGAGCTTTTAGATAATATAAAGAGTAAATAGGACCGTCTTATAGTGCAATCGGAAGATAATAAGAACCCTATATACTTTAAGATGGAGATAAAGAGAGAGTATATAGCCGCGACCACCTAAAGCCTAGCCGCGATTCCTATAACCGAACTTATAGAAGAGCTGAAGCTCTAGAGAATATAAAGGAAGGCAATGGAATAGTAGATTGCTATGCTATAGCGTCTTATAAATAACCACGCGCATAAAGCTCTTAATACGAAAGAGGAAGCTTAAGCGAAGATAGCGGAGCTTAAGGAGCACCTAGATAATAGGACAGACGAGCTCCGCAAGGCCAATTAGAAGATATTAAGGATGGGCCGCAAGGTTACTATATAAGCCCTAGATCGGGAAGACAGCGAGCGAGAAAGTATACCGTCACGGACGATACGAGAAGGGACACTACTCTCTTAGATGAGCAGCGTTACGGGTTTAGGACGTACGGTAAAGTTTCTAGACCCACCTACGCTAATAGATGGGAAAAAGCCTACCTATTATACCTAGAGTGGCTATATATAAAATAAGCTTCGATCTAATGTAGACTAGTTTTATTAAGACGACCCAGATCAGGAAGAAGATACAAAAGTAGCGTATATTGAGATACGTATAGGCGGTAAAGCTTATAACTACCTCTTACCCCACCTAGAAGTAGAGCGCGATGTAGGACGCAACCCTACCAGTAAAGAAGTACTTAAGTTCCTAGAGAACGTCTTTAAGGACCCAGATTGCCGCATTAAGGCCCGGCAGAAACTTAAAGGCCTTAAGATGCTATACCTAGGAGACTTTAACAATTTCTAATCTAACTTTGTACGGCTGGCAAATATCTTAAGGATGCCATAAGATTAGTAGAAAGAGGAGCTTTATAATAAGCTTTACGACAACCTACGCGTCTAAATGGAAGTTAAGGTGGTAGACAAAGACTGTAGCTTCTACGCCTAAGGTTTAAAGTAGATAGGTAAGGAATGAAGTAACTATAGAGCAGCCTAGGCTATTAAGAGAGCTTCTACTAAGGGCGCTAAAGAGACTAAGGGTTACCCCCCTTCCTGGCAGTCTCTGGCTCTAGCACTAGCCGTAAAAGCACTAGACACCTACTATAACTGCGGCAAACCAGGACACTATGCTAATAACTACCCTACGCTAAAGAAGACGGAAGCTAAAGCAATTGACCGAACTAAAGAGTACGAGATAGTTACTAACTTAGCGGAGTTAGAAAACGAGCAGCTTTAGGAGAAGTCTTCTACCTAGAGCAGATTGGAGTAACTAATACAGCACCCGTACAGCTGAAGGAGATCTTAGGAGGCGCAGCCCTTATAATACTATACAGGATCGCGCTAGGTGGCGTAGCCCTTAATATAGTAAGCCTGCTCAACTCTAGTGCGGGCGGAGAGGCCTTTATATACTATAAGCTACAGCCAATTATTAAGCAATAACTATAACTAAAGTTCTACAAGATTAAGGGACGAGAAGTTACTATATCTAGCCATAACAATTAGCAGATAGATATAATTAGATAGCTCTTTAGGGCTAACCTAGTTATAGACGGCCGATAAGTCCCTATATAGTTCCTATTCTGTAATACTGGCCGCCACAATCTTCTTATTAGTTGTAGGTGGTTTAAGAAGACTAGGGCCCTTATTAATTGTAAGCGCCAGGCCTTAGTATAGCGAACCGCGAAGAACTACTATAGTAGGCAGGATATAATCATACCAAGAAAGGAGCTCCTACCCCCGCCGATTAATAAGAATTACTAGAGAGACGTAGATCGAAGAGATGTATTGCTAGACTAAGAGCCTAGACCTACCCCCCAATATATCCTTAAACGTATAGTCGCAATTAAAGAGCTCTAAGAGAAGAAGCCCCCCACTAAAATTAAACCAGAGGGGTAAGCTAGGCTAAAGCAAACTATACGGACCTCGTACGACTATAAGTATACTTAGAAGATTAATACCTAAGATGCGATTAGGAAAATAGAGGACTAGCTCTACCCTAGGCCAGCTTTACTATTAAAGCTAAGAGTAAGGAGGCTCTTATTTACTAGGGAGTTTAGAGTAACAGATATCGCGTTACTTAAGGCAGGCAACTTCTTATAAGGGGCGAAGCGTAAGGACGTAGTAATTAGGTATACCAGCCTCTATAAGATAGACTAGCTAATAGAGGATAAAAAGGAACAAGACGCCCTACCTAACGATAAGGAGGAACTTCGCCGGCTTATCCATAAAAAGCTACTACAGCCCTACTAAGAATATACTGATAGCTTCTCGAAGGCTATATCTAATACGCTACCACTATATCGCGAGGGAGTAGACTATAATATTATTCTTAAAGGCGACAGCCGCGATCTAGCCCCTAGCCTGCTATATAATATATTATTAGAACAGCTAGAGCTTATTAAGGCCTACCTACAGGAGCACCTATAGAAGGGGTTTATTGTACTAAGCGACGCACCCTTTATAGTTCCGGTTCTATTTGCTAAGAAACCAGAAGGGGGGTAGTAATTCTATGTTAACTTTTAAAAGCTTAATATAATTACCAAGAAGGACCACTACCCGCTGCCATTAATTGAGGAGATGTTAACCAGGCTATTAAGAGCTAAAATCTTTACTAAGCTAGATGTTCGACAGGCTTTCTACTATATATAGCTAAAGGAAAAGGTAGAAGAGTTAACTACCTTCTATATAAGGTACGGATCGTATAAATACCGCGTTATACCCTTCGGACTATATAACGGCCCTATATCTTTCTAAAGGTTCATTAACAGCGTCCTTTTTAACTACCTAGACGATTTCTGTACTGCCTATATAGACGACATCCTAATCTACTTAAACAACCCGCTAGAGCATAAAGTCTACGTTAAAAAGGTCCTATAGAGGCTTTAAGAGGCAGGCCTATAAGCGGATATTAAGAAGAGCAAGTTTAATGTTACCAAGACGAAGTTTTTAGGTTTTATTATTAGAACTAACGGGATTACTATAGACACTAATAAGCTAGCTATAATTAGGAATTAGGAGCTCCCTACTTTTATAAAAGGGGTATAATCCTTTCTAGGGTTCTATAACTTCTACTAGGCCTTCTTAAAGGATTACGGCCGAGTTGTATAACCGCTTAGTAAGCTTATAAAGAAGGAAGCATGGCACCCACTAGGGGAGGAAGAGCTTAAAGCATTTAAATAAGTTAAGGCCCTAATGCTATCTAGCAGTATAATTAGGCACTACTCGCCGTTCTAAAATACCTATATAGAGACTAACGCGAGTAACGGAGTAGTAGCTAGGGTGCTAAACTAGCTGCAAGACAATAGGACCTAGAAACCAGTAGCCTTCTTCTTAAAGACAATGTCCCCTAAAGAGATGCGGTATAAGATCTACGATAAAGAGATACTAGCGGTAATAAAAGGCCTATAGGAATGGCGAGGTCACCTTGTCGGTCTCCAGTGTATACCCTTTATAGTAATTACAGATTATTAAGCCCTTGAGTACTTTATAACTAAAAGGCTGCTAAATCTACGGTAAGCCCACTAAGTAGACCTACTTGCGGATTTCTATATACGGATTATATATAGGCCAGGCACGGCAAATATAGTGGCTAACACCCTATTACGAAAACAAGAGGACCTAAAGATATAGAAGGAAAAGGACGTAGCTATACGCACTATGTGCTTAATTAACCCCGCCCTTATAATCGCTACACTAGAGACAACCTCCAAGGACCCCCTAGTTGCGGTAAATCGCGAATAGGAACCGTACGAGCTAGTTAATTAGATCCTCTAGGCCAATTAAACTAGTAAATCGCTAGTAGGGCTATATTAGCTAGCTAAGCAAGACCGGAAGGGCTAGAAGCTCTAAGGAGGACTGCTTACCCGCTTTAGTAAGCTAATAGTCCTTAATACTAACTACCTCCGTACCTACCTTATTATAAAGGTACACTCTTACTAGGTAACTACTTACCTAAGTAAAATAAAGACTAGGAAACTCGTAGCAGACTAATACTATTGGCTAGGACTACCCTTAGACTGCAATACCTATATAAGAAACTGCAGGACCTATAGGAGGACCTATATACCCTAGGACAAAACCCTAGGCCTACTACACCCCCTACTAATTAGTAAACGCTGCTGGCAGTATATCTCTTTTAATTTTAAGTCCTTTCTAATGGACAAAAAGGGCTTCAACAACGTCTTTGTAGTCGTTAATCGACTAGGTAAGAGAGCCTTCTCACTACCCTGCTATAAAACTGCCACCGTAGCTAACGTAGCAAACCTGTACTACTAACACGTCTAGCGCGTGTACGGCCTCCTAGAGACGGTTATATTAGATTAAGGACCCTAATTTATCTTAACCTTTACAGATAAGCTATATAAACTAACTAGCGTTAAGTAAAAGCTCTCTATATCCGGTTACCTATAAACTAATAGTAATATAGAGGTACTAAACTAGTACATTAACCAACGCTTAAGGCCCTTCATTAACCACTACTAGGATAATTAGTTAGAGCTTCTCCCCTATATGGACTTTATATAGGCAATCTTACCGCATAAATCTACTAGCTTTGCACTATACAAGCTAGAGCTAGGATTTAAGCCAAGGCTCTACTTTAACTAGGAGGAATATATATAAGCAACCTTAACACCTTATAAGAAGCTAACACAATAAGAAGCTTAGGCTTTCGCATATAGAACCTAGGACGTAGTTAAATAGGCAAAAAATAACCTAGTAAAGGCCTAAGAGCGGCAGACAAGGCAAGCTAATAAGCACCGTCACAAACCAGATTTCGGAGTAGGTAATTAAGTATATATTACTAAGAAGGGCTAGGCTACCAACTAACCAAATATTAAGCTAGATAGATAGCTTATAGGGCCCTATAAGATTCTAGGCATAAAAGAACACTCGTATATTATCGACCTACCCCCAAATATAAAGATATTAAACGTCTTCTATGCCGATCGACTATAAAAGGACCTAGATAACCCCCTACTGGGCTAAAACAGTAAGCTAGAGAAGCCAATCCTAATTAATAGCGAGCCGGAGTACGAGATTAATAAGATCCTTATTAGTAGAACCTACTACAGAAGGCTACAGTATAAGGTTAACTGGGTAGGTTATAACCTAGATAACACCTAGTATAACGCAGACGGCTTTATTAGCGCCCCCTATAAGATTAAGGCATTCCATAACAAAAGACCCCACGATGCCGGACCGCCTATACGGCTGTTATAATGGCTAGAGGCGTATCACAAGGACGTAGATCTAGAGCCCTTAGAGGAAGACAATAAAGCAGAGAAGGACGGAAGGGCAAGACGGACAAGGAGAGCCTGACTACGAGGATTAAGGGCGATCCTCCTGGCTTAAAGGGGGGTGATGTGACGGTTTGTCTTGTTAATCGGTAGTCCGTGCACTGATAAGTAAGTAAAGAATAAGGACTCTATCTATTTAAACTATGAAGAAAAGAAGCTATTTATACATAAGGTAGGTCTAGGCAACTGAGTTAAAATAGGTAATAGAAACGGGTGGTAAGACCTAGGGTACTAGGCATCAAAGACAGTAGTAAGACGGCAGTAAGACGGTAGTAAGACGGTGGTAAGAAAACCCGATCTGGATCGACACACCCCCCCAGCTTTAAGCCCCTACGGGTCAAAGCTATATCGCGGGTCTTGGTATAGTATTAAGTTGAATATACCCTATATCTTCCTCCTTACTTACCTTTTTCAATTTAGATCCTTTCCTTAATATTAACCAAATTCAATTAATAAACGAATGTGTTGTGCTTCTGCCTTGGCAGAGCTTTCATTAAGCCGTCTACTACTATTACAGCAGTAGGCGTCCAATTGATCCTAATTTAATCATCACATACTTCTTAACGTAACTAGTGATGGTGTATGTTAATATATTAGAGCTTTATAGATAGCTCTAGTCCGTCTTTTATAAGTAGTTAAATCGTCTATAGATTGTCGTAGTTAATTATCTACCTATTATCTAAGGTCAGTCCAATTTCTTTAAAGAAGCGACTCTACTAAATCGATTCCGTGCCTACATATAACAGAGCTATAAGCTCTGCCTTAGTGCTTAACTTCGTTACTAACGTCTACTTAGTAGAGCGCCAGTTAATTAATCCCCCGAATAGGGTGAACAGATATCCTTCCGTACTACGTCTACTTATTAAGTTGTCTCCAAACGCTACGTCGCTTACTCCTATAAAGACTTAACTCCCTATATTATGCCCTAAATATTTAATTGTAAGGGTCCTCATCTAATACAAGTAGGTAATCGCTCAACGGGCTGCGGCGTCGTGTAGGGGTAAGGGGTTTCGCAGGAATTCCAATAGCTTA
The DNA here is from genome assembly GCF_001692895.1 of Cenococcum geophilum 1.58. Classification (NCBI taxonomy): domain Eukaryota; kingdom Fungi; phylum Ascomycota; class Dothideomycetes; order Gloniales; family Gloniaceae; genus Cenococcum; species Cenococcum geophilum. Next base: position 2,583,844 of record NW_027137568.1, read on the forward strand.
CTTAAAGCCTAAGCTACATCAGGTCTCATAATACAGGTCGCGTAGAGGAGTAATCCGATTATCCTCTAGTAAACGTAGGTGTCTTAATTTAAAGCTTCCTCCAGGTTTAGTAGGAGCCCGTTAGTGCTTATAGGTATACTAACTAAGCATATATTAGTTAAATAAAAGTTATTAGCGATTTTCTCAATATAGGAGTCTTAACAGAGCCATAGCTTCCTCTAACTTCTGTCTTTTAAGACTTAAATTCTTAGGAACCAGGATAGTTCTCCTAGGTCCTTTATCTCGTATTTCTTTATAAGCGCAGTCTTAAAGCTTAGAAGCTCTAACTGGTTCCCCTTAGTACTTATAGCATAGATATTATCCATATAGAAGAATACAATTAGCTAATCGTTATAGTAAAGACATAGCTCTCCGCTAACAGGCTTTAACCCTAATTTAGTTAGTTCCTAACTTAAGTCGTTATACTAAAGACGCGGCAATTATTAAAGTCCGTAGAGAGCTTTACGTAGTAGTAAACATTTGCCCTTAATAGTAAATCCATCCGGACACTTAATATAGACTATTTCGTTAATTAAGCTGTTTATAAACGCGTTAACAGCGTCGCCCTACCAAATGTCCAAATTAAATACTGCGATAACTACTGCTAGAGCTCTAAAGACCTTGGCTGCCAGAGTTGCCGCATAAGTGTCCTTATAAATTAACTCTTATAGATCGCCTCTTACACAGAGTTATGCCTTAAACTTCGTTAGATATCCATTAGTGTCCGTTTTATAGGTAAATCTCTAGGTAATAGGCACTGTTTTAACTAACGGAGTCTTATCTACAACCTTGAATGTTCCACAACCTTCTAGGTCAGTATACTCTTTTATAGTAGCAGCAAGGAAATCTTCCCTATACTAGTGTCTTATAAGCTCCTTCCAGTTCTTAGGCAGAGGTGGTAGCTCATCGCGATAGATTTTCCTATAATATTTTAGGCCTATATAAAAGGCTGCCTAAAGCGCTTTAAAGCTATCTACCTCCTTAAGGTAAGTTAAATAAGCCATATATCGTTCAGGTAGCCTCCTTAATTATTTACCTTTTATAATATTATCTTCCTTAACGGCTGCGCCGTCTTTATCCTTTAAGTTATCCTCCACAGGTATATATTTGTAATGCGGTCGTTAACGGGTAAAGGGAGCTAAGAAGCTTAAGGATTCTTTAGTAGGAATTAACTAAGGTTCTAGTGTCTCGTCTAGGGTAGGAAGGGCAGGTAGAAAATCGTTCTTTAAGGTTTATAAGCTTACTACGTCATCGTCTTAATCGGTCGCTTAGTCTTAATTTCTACTAAAATCTGCCTATCAATTTCCACTATCTTCCACTTAAATCTTATTTAAAGTCTCGTCGTCCTCATCTAACGTTTCATTAAGCTCTTCCTAAAGCGTTCTATCGATGTATAATATATTAATTACCTCCAAAATTTAATTAGCGCGTTTTTGGAGCAGATTCGCGAAATCTGGCTGATTATCGTCATAGAGCAATTACTCATTAAATGTAACGTCTCTTATTTAAATTACCTTCTTTTTGCTAGGTATATAGACCCTAAAGATGTTCGTTAACTAGTACCCAACTAGGTATCCAATATAAGCTCTTAGCTTAAGTTTTTAAGTACGCGGAAGGTTGTATTTAAGCGGGTAAGCTCTACAGCCGTATACACGTAGATAAGCTATATTTAGCTTTAATGGTAAGAGCCCTAGTGCTAACTAAAGCTTCTTAAAAGGTGTTATCCATCTAAGCTAGGCGTTTGGTGTCCAATTAATTAAATACGCTATAGCTCTAATAATCTCTAGCTAGAGCTCTTCTAGTAATCAAGCTTCGATTTACATGTAACGAGACTTAATAATAATTACCCCCCTAGAACATTTGGTAGAACCGTTTTAAGACTTCGTATATAGGGCCAATTGCTCCACCGTAATTCCTTCTTAGTTTATCTAACTATAGAAGTCGCCACCAAGGGAGGTCTCGCCATTAACTCGGATAACCACAATCTTCTAATTATATCAACGCTTCACCCTATTCGAATATCGTATAATTACTTACGTTAATAACAACTTTCGGGCAAAGGTCTCTACCTCATTTATTCGCAGAAATTCATTATAGAAATGTATCGTCCATTTATAACCGTTATACGCCACGATCTCTAGAAATAAGTTGATATGCACTTAGTAGAAGGGCCTCATTACCTTATTAGTAGGTGCTCTTCTTAATACAATTTCGTGAGCCTTGCTAACAGCACAGGATTCACAGTCAATTGTCGCCGGTCCTCAAAGCTTCGCACCTCCTACCTCCTAAGGTAGATGCTCAATTGCCTTCGGTCCTGCATGGCCTAGTCTCTTATATTAGAGCCTACCTACTACTTCCTAATCAGGAAGGGGGTCTCGCGATTGGATTGCAAATAAGGCTTTTAGCTCATTGTATTTAAGCGTGTTTTAGTTACAATGTCGCCCGTAATAGGCGAATGTCTTATAATCGTCTTTATAATATAGTAGGTTCTTTTTATTATCCCACCATATGTTCTTATCGTTAAACCTATCTAGACAGGCCAAATTCGTATAGAACGCTAGTACATATGCTACATTAGCCAGTAGGATCCTCTTAGGGCCTGCTGGCGTCTAGATTATAACTACTGCCGTCCCTATGCCCTTAACTAGATCTAGGCCCGTTCCGGCGTATACAAAGTCATTACTCGGCCGGAGCTTATTAACGAACCTCAATCGATCGTTAATGACGTATATCGTGGTTCCGTTGTTAAGAATCACGCTATCGCGCAGCTTATAGTCAGAACCTGCGTTATGGGCGCCTACTTAGTATACGGCGAAGATACCGTAGTTATCTTCCTTTTGACTTCCGTCTAGGTTCCGTGCGGCTTCCTTTTATAGAGCTTCCTTACCTAAAGCCTCCTTTCTTATCTTCTTAATCTTTAACTTAGTTTAATCTAATGCGCTTATAATCCTTTCCTTAACTTTCGTAGCCGTGGCTTTATTAGATTTCTAATCCTTTAATTAAACCGATTTATTAATATAAGGACAATCCGGAAACTAGTGAATATCTCTATAGTAGCACATCGGGGTATCCTTCTTCTTTAACGTCCTAGACGGTATAGTAGGGGCCTTATCCTTAGGAGCCTTATCCTTAAAAGCCTCGTCTTTACAAGATCCGTTAATTAACTCGCCCTAAAAGCCCACTGTATTAGCGCTAAGTTAATCCCTTCTCTTTTAGGCAGTCTCTATTCGTTAATAGTTCCGATATATTTTAACTAGTTAATCTATAGATATTATCTGGTTACTAGCCCAGTCATATTTATTAAATTTAACCCTCTACGTCAAAGCCTAGTTTAGTAATGCTAGCTCTATAGCCAGCAGAAAGTCTCTAATTACTCAGTCGCCGTTTACGTCTAGCAATTTAATCTTTTTGCAGTCGTTGTATATCTTCTCCTACTGCTATAGCCAGGCCTTAAAGTTCTGGTTCTTTAGGCCCTTTTTAACCTTAGTATATTAAGTAGATAGGTACAGCTTACGTGCTATATTAGTAGGGGCAACCCTCTCCTTAAGAGCCACTAGGGTGTCGTATACTAAGTCAATACCCAGTATATAGGTGTTAAGGTTCCTGTCTACTACACTAGTAATATAGCTTTATAAAGAGGTCAAAGCTACCTTCTACTTCTTGTATTCCTTCTCTACTATTTTATACCTCTTACGGAGAATTTAAAGCTCGTCCTTCTTGTCCTCAGAGAGAGCTGCATATAAGGTCATTCCTATCTTCACATCTTAAGGCTTAGGAAAGACTGGTTTAAGCAAACGGGGCAACTAATCCTATTTAGTTGAGGGGTCGACGTACTCCCATACGTCTCCTATTCGAGCTTAAAGCCTAATAAGGTCGATCCATTCGTCCCAATTAGCTTGGTTCGATAATATCACCGTTATAGTAATAGCTTAGGTAGCTTAAAAAGTTATATTAAAAGGTGCTTACAAGGACAAATGAAGTATTTAATAAGGGATAAGGTTAATTAAATCAATAGATGCAATATGGCAAGTCACCCGGGCTTATAACTGTTAATCGGTAGTCTATGCACCGATAAATAAGTAAAGAATAAGGACTTTGTCTATTTAAACTATGAAGAAAAAAAGCTATTTATATATAAGGTAGGTCCAGGCAACTGAGTCAAAATAGGTAATAGAAACGGGCGGTGAGACCTAGGGTACTAGGCATCAAAGACAGTAGTAAGACGGCAGTAAGACGGTAGTAAGACGGTGGTAAGAAAACCCGATCTAGATCGACACGTCTACATAGCTACCATCAAGACGTCGTCGGTCACGGATTAACGTTGCCCTAACGTCGCCCCGACAACCGAACATGTATATAGTCGTCTACCGCGCCCCTTTCTTCAAGCCCTTACTTTAGTCTATTCATAATATAGCCTCTAAAGCCCTTAACGCCTTACCCTATTGATTTATAGATTTGCTAGCCGTGACACTAGTCCTTAACTAGCTGCCCTTTTAAATAAAGTAGGAAGGATTTAACTATAAGGGGACTTTATAAATAGGGGGCTATAAGGCATAATTATAAAAATAGAATAGATTATGGAGATAAATTCTTAAGGAGGTAAGGCCTTTAGAATTATAGAAACTATATACTATAGGTATATATCTCTAGTATATAACTAGCGACTATTTAAGGAGTATCTAGGGGTTGTCCTAAGGGCAACCTAAGGCGATCGCAATAGAATCCCTTATAATTATATACTAAAAGTATATACCTATAGTATATAGTCTTTCTAATCCTAAAGGCCTTACCTCCTTAAGCATTTATCTCCTCTATAATCTATTCTGTTTCTATAAGTGTGCCTTATAGCCCCTATAATACTTCTTTACGTCTAATTATTACTAAAATACTACGAGCTAAAAGCCCTTTATCTTCTCTATTGCCTTTATATTATAGCGATAATATAGCTCTATTTTACGAGAAGTTAAATATAAATGGTTGGTTGGTTTTAGCCAAAATCTATAAAAATTCCGTTAAAAATATAACTTGCGTTTTACGACAATATATCTCGCCCCCTAGTATTTTAAATAAGGGTTGTAATCTATAAATATATATATACGATTACTTAAAGAATCTATTATATTAATAAAATATATAATAACTTTTATAGTTAGGACGTTGCTTATAGAAATTTTTAATTTTTAATTTTTAAAATATTTATTTCTTACTAAAGCGAGGCCTATACAAAGGCGCGTGGCATTGAAAATGGTCTATTTTTATTTATTGCCGAAGTAAGGAATTTTCTTAGCAAACCCTACTAAGAACTCCTCTCTTTAGCAATAATAAAAAATGCATTCCTTACCCAAATGGCTCCGTAAACCAGTAGTCTTAATTATACTGTCTTTTTAACTTATTTACAGTACGTGGGTATAGCTAAAGCTGCATATAAGTCTGGAATCTATTAAAAAACAGCTATAAATATTAAGAATCGAGCTATAAAGATCAAAATTCAACTTACAGAGGCTGGCCTCCTACGGGCTTACAGCTCGGGGGGGTTATAGAAAAACTCGGCGGGGTTACAAAGTTTAACGGGGTCACAACCTTTCTAACCACGCTCAACTTATGACCCCGCTAAGCTTTATGCATATGCAGCGCATATACAAATAATTTTTCTTTTAGAATTTAAAGCATTAAATAAATAAATAAATAAATAAATTCTATAACGCTGAAGTTGTATATACCTTGCATATGCTTCCTATTAACTAGACAATTAAATAGGTCAGCTAGATTATTAGTATATATATACTCTATACGCCTAATAAGGTAGGCTGTGCTATAGTTCTATATACTAAGCATATACTTAGCATATGCCTATATTATTACTTATTAAGAAGTTGTTTAACTACTGTAATATAGGTATCTTATAAATATAAGCGCATATATCTACATTATATATATTAAGTATAGGTTAAGTATATGCTAAGTATATACTTAACTTATACACCATATTACTTATATAAGGTGGGCTGCGCTATAGTATCTGTTTGGTATATGCCCAGCATCTACCTAGTATATACTTAGCACATACACTATTAATAAGCCGTTTAACTACCGCGGTATATTCTCATAGGTATATGTATATACTTAGCATATGCATCGCATATTTAGTGCATAAGGTCGCTAAAGCTAAATTGTGGCTACCGATGCGCGTTCTGTATGTGTAAAAGTGTGACCCCGCCGACCTTTTTCTGGCGCTCCATCGGTGACCCCATTCAGCTTTCGCCGACCCCCATCGGTGACCCCGTTTAACTTTTCCATAACCCCTATAAGCTACACCCCGGCCTCCCACTACTAATAATTTAAGAGCTTATTTTAAGGAAAGAAGAAAGTAAAGTAAAGCTAAAGATTAGTATTAAAGAGGTAATAGGCTTATTAGAGGCTTATAATACGTTACTACCTATAAAGAAGGTGTAAGGGTACTTTTGGTCCCTTACTCGGCTATATAGGAGCTCTTAAGAGCTGTCAAGGCTAGCCTTCGGCTAGGTCTTAGCCACCCCTTATAAGCTCCTCGGGCTTACAGCCTCCTTCCTCCCCTATTAGTTTGTCTCTATACTAGGCTATTGCCTACCCTTATTACTATATCGTCCTCTTCTATCGACTCTCCTTAAAACTCATGCTCGGCTTACCTGCTCCCTACTATACGCCTTAGCAATATGGCTTATAGAAGGCTTTTTTAACCTCTACCGTTATATAATTAAAAAGAAACTCTATAAGCGAGGTTTATAACGCTATAAAGCTACTAAAAAGCTTAGTTTAACTAATATTTAACAAGCGTAAAGATATAAGGTTGCTTTATCTTAAAAGGACTGGGGAATAAAAGAGTAGAGGAAGGTTATATTCTTAGACAAAGTATTAATTATTATCTCTGCCGCTCGCGGCACTTAAAATCTCTTTTAATTCCTAGACAAGCAATATTATAGCAATTACATTAATCGCTGGTATAATAACTACTTAGAGGTAATATTTTAGGGGTGTTTTATATATAATTATAAAGGTCCTTATTATATCTAGTACCCCAAAACTAAGTTCTAAAAAGTAGAGAATTAGGATACTATTAAGGCTCTTAATAAGGTATACCTAATACTAACTATATACCGCACATGCAACCTTACCAAAAGGTAGCGCTACACTCCAAAACTTACGCATACCCATCTTACCATCAAAAACAATTGATTTCCCAACTTTCAAAACCTAATTCCTACTGCCTAGCGAGCTAGAGGTGGATTTATTTATCGTTTTACCCCCTTTTCCCAATAGAAAAATTTCTTTAAGGGTGGCCTTAGCTTATAAGCGAGGCATGGATAGGAATACTAAAACTACTACTACTACTAATACTACTACTAATACCAAAACTATAAAATAGGAGCTAGTTTTTCTACTACCTTTTAGCCTAATCTCCCTAGAAATCTTCTAGTAAGATTAGTAAGGAGAAAGGGTATAAGGATAGTTAAAACTTGGAGACCCCCCTATAAGATATAAAATGCCAAGGCCTAATAGGTTAAAAAAAAGAAACCCCCTATAGAAATAAGTGATAAAGAGTCTATATTTACCTTTTTTCCTCCTTCTCCTCCTCCTGGCCTGTTTAGGATAGAAGAAAAAAGAGAACATCCTTAGTTATCTCCTAAAAAAGAAAACCAAAAACCTGTAAAAAAGATAATAAAACTAATGACTACTACGGACAGTACGGCTGATATGCCTTCCTATTCCTTTTCTCTAGAATAATATCTAAGCTTTACTTTAGAAAGCCTAACCTAGGCCTATAAAGGGCTAGAAGAAGATAAAGATAAAATAAAAGAATAAGTTAAATAGCTAGTATACTATACACAAAGTATCCTATTAGGAGAAAATCCCTTTATATAAAAAGAAGAAGAAGAAGAAGAAGAAAAAGAGAAGGCAAACAATGTCCTAAAAAGACTAGTAGAAGAAGTAAGAGCTCTCCGTAAGGAGGTAGCCCCTATTAAAAAAACTTATATAAAGAGGCTAAAGAAGGACCTCCCTTCTTCGTTCTCTCTACCCTCCTCATTACTACCTTCTACCCCTTCTCCTTTTAGTAGGAGTTCTACTTCTACTAGAAGTAAAAAAAAAGCAGCTATAAGAAAGGGAGTGTAAGGGATATTATTGCGGACACCTTGGGTTGCCCTTAGGACAACCCCCAAACGCCCCTCGGATGGTCGCCGGTCACGTGCCGGAGGCACGTGCCCGTAGTATATAGTCTCCACGATCCCAGAGGCCTTACCTCCTTAAGGATTCGTCTCTTACTAATTTATCCTGTTCCAATCGTGTCCTTATAGCCCCCTGTCTACAAGATCCCCTTACATTTAAATCCTTAAGGAGGTAAGGCCTCTGGGATCGTGGAGACTATATACTACGGGCACGTGCCTCTAGCATGTAACCGGCGACCATCCAAGGGGCGTCCGGGGGTTGTCCTAAGGGCAACCTAAGGTGTCCGCAATAATATCCCTTACAGGGAGCTAGTCCTAATTATAGACGAAAAGGACTAATCTTTAAATACCTTCTCTATACGAAACAAAGTTAATTAACTATTTGCATTAAAACTGCAAGTAAAAAAGCTAGTATTAGCGTCTATAGCTAGAACTAAAGGAAAACAAAATATTCTCCTTATAACTATAGAAGAGTATAATGCAGATTTCTTAGTTAAATATAAGGAGATATAGCATAACTACTTTACCTTTTAAAGAGAACAAAAACTAGAACTATAGGTTTAAATTATAGCCCACGGGGTTCCTACCCCACCTTTCCTAGGAGAAGGAGGCTCTAAGCTTCTAAAGGAAGAAATTAAGACCTTTAATCCTATAAGGATATAAGGACTACCTAGATAGATCTTATTTAGTAAAAAAAGACACAATCTATAGACTAGATTTAGCTTTATAGTTTTTACTATAGAGAACGAAGAAAAAAGACAAGAAATTCTTAAGTAAAAANAGATATTAATTGCAGGTACAGTTACTAAGGTAGTAAAATACCTTAAAGTCTCTCCTACTACGTAGTGTACAAGCTACTAAAAATTTGACTATATAGGAGACAGGTGCTCTACTAGGGCCTATAAATTCTGTGCAGCTGTATATTTATCTAAAGACTATTCTATCCTACCTGTATAATAATAGGCAAGCCTTATAAGCATACTACCCCTCTTTATATTAATTGTAAAGAAAAATACTTTGCTAATAGTAAAGACTGCGAGACTCTTAAAGTAGCTAAACTAGTACGTAAAGAAGATTCTATAGAAGAATAAAACAGATAGGATTCTAGAAGGAGGCAACTCCTACTAAGCTCTTAAAAAGATATTAAAGAGCAAAAGGATAGAAATAAATTGCAAAAGGATAGGGATAGGTGTTAGGATTTCTTATAGTTTTTCCTACTGTTTTCTTATTCCCTAGTAGTTGCAGGAACTTAGGGTTTACTAAGGAACTACAAACTACTAGGATATAGCTACTAGTATATATTAAGCTGCCTAGAAAGGATTTATGTATATAGAACTATAGCGCTATAGCCTGAGGCTGCATGCGCAGTATTGTACGTAGTATAATACAATAGATATAAAAAAATAAAAAATAAAAATAAAAACCTAATACTGCCTTATCCCGTCCTAATAGTAGGATATTAAAAGACATCTTAATTTATCTTCCTTTAATGGTTATCTAAATAGGTCCTGTTTTAAGGTTAATAATACCTCCTTTATAGGCTATTGGATTTCCTAAAATTGTAACTAATAAATAAGCGTGTTTTTTTTTATTTGTGAGGTAGTTCTATCCGCTTTACAACTACTAGTAAGATATAGTTCCTTATTACTCTACTATCTATTAGTGCTTTAAACTATTAGTCCTACTAATTAACTTATAAATTTAGGTGTTATCCTTAAATTCCTTTAATTGTCTAAGGCTCTACTATTAGCTCCCTTTAGTTTTATAGGCCTCTACTTTTCCTAACCGTTGGCTGCTTAATCCTATTATACTTAGCTCGTTCTTTAGCTAATACCTAGTTTACTTTTTATCCTTAATATACTATAGATATATATTCTCTGGGTATTCCTACTATTAGTATCCATCTAAGCATTTTTCTATAAGGAACCCCCCTGGTTAAAGTATTAAGTCCCTTAACTTCTAAACTTCTGCTAGATACTATATATATATATACTTAGTATTTTTATATTATTGCTCTTCTGGCACCTAATATATCCTTATAGGGTACTTCCAATTCTTTTCTTTTAGATTTTTATATATGTTGTGTGTATCGTCTATATATGCAATCTATGCCAATATATAGTATGCTAGGTGCTTTAGGTTAACTCTAAACTCGTCTTTATCCTTAAGTTTAAACCTCTATCTTATAGACCTAAATATTATAACTTTATTCGCAGGTACTAAGATGCGTCTTTTGCTTCTCTAGTCCTCTAATTATTCCTCTAGATCTTTTAATATTATAATTAAGGCTCCTTTAATATAAGTTATAGTCTTTTCCATAATTAGGTGGTCCTAAATAACTCGTTTATTTAACTATATATAGAAGTCTTCCTACTTATTATTGCGTTGTTATCTATACTACTTTTAGTATAGCTCCCTAAGTATATACAGTCTATTTATAAAAAAGTATCTTTTTATTGCTATATTTTGACAGCCCTTTATATATTGTTCTTTAAATCTAGTTAGAATTCCTAAGTCTTCTTTCTATTTTAGTTCGTTAGCCATTTTGCTCTTAGCGTGCCTATCTTAGGCCTATTAGTAATTCTTTATATAGGTACTTTGTCTCTTATACAACCTAGTGCGCTAGATCTCTTATCTAGTTTCTATTCTTGCTATACGAGGATTCTTTATTTGCTCGCCTTGTAAGTAAATTCTTAAAGTCTTCTTACTTCTTAATTATAGTATTAACTTTTTAATCTTATTACTAAGCCTTATTCGCAATTTCTTTAATAGTTTTTATTCTATTACTAAAATCTTAGTCCTATAGGATTCTTAATCCTAAGCTTGCTTCTTTTTTAAACTATACTCTAGCCTTAGTCTAACTAGGCTTTTATAGTGTTCTTATCTTATTTTAAGAGTCTTAAATCTTACTTATTTTACTTTAAGAATCTTATGCCTCTAGGAAACTCTATCCCGTGCTTATTTATATATCTTTAAACTAAGCTACTGCTCTACTCTATTAGTTATTGTCTATTATAAGTCCTTAAGCTTATCTTATCCCGTCTTAGGAATCTTAAGCGTCTTTTATCTTATTTTAAGAATCTTAAGTCTGTGGCCTTTTACCTTTATTAAGTGGTAAGCTAGCACTAGTAGTCGTCTGCTTGCTTAATCCCTTTATTAAGTATTTCTTCTTCCGTTTTATAAAGCGATAAATGCTATATTTAATAATGTTATAATTTCTATTACTAATCCTTGTTTTATAACGGTTTTAGTTTCTACTTTTAATATAACTGTTTTAAGGTCTATATACTCCTAGTAAGCTGCCCTTATTACCTCGTTATTGTTAAATATTTCGCCTATATTAAATTTATTATCCTTAATATCCAATTTACAAGATAGCTTATTAGTTCCTCTAAACTTTAATAATTTTGGCTCCTATAGCTAATAGCTTGCGCCGTACTTAGTGTTCTTATAAATTTGGCATACGTTATTATAATAAAACGTAAAACTCTTAATTAAACACTCTTTGGTTCCTTATAGTATACTATTGTCTCTTTATATATATATGTCGCCTACTAGTCTGGTTCCCTTTACCGCACAGTTACTCTAACCATCTTTACAGTTTCTAGTAAAATAACCCTATTTTCCGTAATTTATATAAGCTCCTTCTTTAAACCATTTTTCTTATTATAGATTCCGCCTAAATATCTTCTACTATTATAATTTCTGGTTTAGCCTTTGCTTCTTAAGTCTATAATTACTTAATTCTTACCCTTTAGGTTTCTATAGTCTCTTATTCTATCTTCTAGGTTCTTTAGTACTACTTAGGTCTATTAGCTTTAGTCTGCTATTTTATAGTTTCTAACTTAGTTAATGCGTACTCTACGCCTTATACAACTATAAAACTCTATCTTAACCCTTCTTAGTCTGTTCTCTTTAGTAGATCCTATTATTAATCTTAATTACTTAATCTATTAGTTCCCTAAGCATATCCGCATCTTTTATTAGGATAATTACGTCCTAGACTTTTACTTTAAGTCCCTGTTTATACTATGCTATAAGCGCCTTATTATTTTACTTAACTTATATAGCTAGTGTCTAAAACTATGTTGTATACTTAACGTAATCCATAAGCCAGTAGCCAGTATAGGCTAGTGGCCACCCCACCAAAATCACCAAAAAACCAAAAAAATCGATCTTTAATATTTTAACAACGGCCTAATAATAAATTATAAAAATTTGTAATTAGACTCTCATAATTACTTTAAAACCTCCATTAAAGTTTTAGAGTAATTAGTTTAGCCGTTATTAATATATTACAATTTAGCTTTTAAATTTAAGCCCAATTATTATATCTTAAGAACCACTTATTAAATTACTTTAATACTTTAATAGAGGTCTTAAAGTAAGTATGAGAGTTTGATTATAAATTTTTATAACCCACCACCAAGCCGTTGTTAAGATATTAAAGATCGATTTTTAAGTTTTTTTTAGTGATTTTGGTGAGGTGGCCACTGGCTTATGCTGGCCACTGGCTTATAGATTACGTTAATTGCTAAGGTTTATTATACTAGGTTTTGGAGCTTCTGTTCTGCCGTAGTTATTACTTTTATGTCCCTAAATATCTATATAAGTTGTTCCGCGAATCCTCCCTAACTTAAAAATATAAACTTAACTTCTAGGTTTATAGTCGTGCTTCCGTTTTCCTATATCTTAGTAAAGTAAGGTTTAAACCACTTAAGTGCTCTTCCTATTAGAAATAATCCTGCATAAACTACTTAGTCTATTAGCGTGGTAAGCTTTACACCCTTCTATATTACCTTAAAATGCATTTATACTAAAAAACCCTTAAGCTTTAACTTCTTCCCTAAGAATCGCTCTATTAATAGTAGCTTAACCTTTACTACTCCGATACTATTAATTCGTTCTTTAAGTATTTAATTATTATCTATTAATTAGTTAACTATTTCCTGTAATTAACCTACTGTAATAAGCTGTAAGTTGGTGTTCTATATGCTAGTATCTCTACTTATTTCTAAAGTAGTTACTACTATTAATAGCATCGTAACTAGTGCTTTTAGTGGCATATTATTTAACTTTATTAATACCGTAACTAGGTAGTAAATGTATAATAAAGCCTTATAGTAGGGACTACGGTAGACTTATTAATGGGCTAGGTGTATAGGTAATAAGAAGTTAATAATATAGTAATAACTAGTGGAGTAGTTGCCTAATAGATTAACTCTAATTATATTTTAAGATTTACTATAAAGAAGAGAACTATCTAGGTAGGGACTATAGTCCTTTAAATATATAATACTGCGCCTAAGAAATGTACTAAGTACGTTAGTATATTAGTACGTTAGTACGTCGCGTTCCTACGTTCCTACGTTCCTATATTCCGAACTTATAACATACTTAGCCACGTAACTTAGTTACCCCTTATCCTATAGCTTAATCGGTTCTAGCGCCTCCTATACTGTCTTAATTAATCTATTTACATCTCTTCTTAGTAGTTGTACTACTGCTAATATAAGGTCCGTAACAAAGAAAGCTAGTATAAATGCTAAAAAGAAGAGTATAATTAGGACACGTCTAAATATTAACTATAAGATAAATAGGTGTCTTTATAGATTAAAGTACTTGTTATATAATATCCTAATTATCAATATATTAATGTTAAATTTATTTTATAATTGTTAAGTAATGTATTAGAATAATAGTAGGTTAATTAGCGTCTTAATTAAGTACTTTAATAAAAGTATAAAATTCTGGCTATTTAACGCATAAAAAAGTGAGCCGTTATACAATAATTAGATTAACTAGCGTTTCTTTAATTAAGTCTTTTTCTACTATATAATAAAGAACTTTACCCTTAAGCCCCTTAATCCCCCCTTTTCTAAAAGGCTTTCGTATAATTATTAAACTAAATCCTTTATATAATCTTGTAATATTATATAAGACTTATTCTTAGCTATTATCTAGTTAATATTGTGCTCCCTTTTAAAGGATAATACCCTTTAGGATCTAAAGGCTTGCAGTATTTACAGAAATAGTAACCCTTCTTTATATAACATTTATTGTTATCTATAAAATAAGCATATTTATAGATTAAGGAAGTAAGTTTAGGTATTATATAAGATACTAAGGCTAATATAGTATTAATATAAGTGGCTAATAGCAGCAGGACCCTTAGAAGGAGGTAACTCCTACTAGGATTCTAGTAGATAAATATTAGAGAGCAAAAGGACAGAATAAACTACAAATAGGACATAGATACAGTTGGGTGTCATAAGTGTCCGTACTAAGCGAATTTTCAAGACAACCCACCCCATTAAATTATATATAACAACTATATAAATAATTTTAAAGCTTTAAAAAATAGCTGAAGTTTATATTATATATTAAATCTAGCTATTACAGCCTTTTTTTGGGGTTTAAAACCTATAACTCTTTTAGAAATTCTATTAGTTCCCTAATAAGATCTATAATATTTAATATATATTTTCTACTACTAGATATTAATTTTTTTTGAAAAAAATTTAATATCGCATAAAGATTTATATTTATTGTAACTTAGTATATTTAGAATATTATTTTAAAAGCATAAAAGTTTATCATAACGTTATAAAGTTAAAAAAAATATTTTGTATGAGGAATTTCATTTTTTTCTACTTTTTTGACTTTATAACCCTACAATAATTATATATATTTTTTAAACAAAATTTTAAATATAGAGAGTCTTAGTAAAAGCAAATCTCTATAAAATATTAGAATTTTAAGAAATATTTTTAATCCCTAGTAGTAGAAAATATATGCTAAATATAGTAAGTTTAGTAAAAAATCCTTAAAACATCAAGGTTTTTAATAAAGGACTGTAAAATATAAGACTTTAAAAAAAGTTATAATAGCTAGATTTTATATAGTAATAGGCCTTATAACTATTTTAAAGCTTTAGAATTAATTTTGTGGTTGCTATATAGTAATTTAGCAAAAAATATCACATGTGGTGTGGTCTAGGCACGGACACTTATAACACCCCACTGTAGGCGTTAGGGTTTCTTAATTTCTTATAATCTTTTCTATTTTTTTCTAAACTACTTATTAGTTGTTAGTAACCTAGTATTTTACTAGGGACTAGTAAACCCCTAGTCTAGAGGTTTATAAACTATTAGGACATAGCTACTAGTACATATTAAGCTGCCTAAAAGGATTTATATATATAGAACTATAGCGCTATAGCCTAGAGGCTGCATATACAGTATTATACGTAGTATAATATAACGGATATAAAAAAATAAAAATAAAAATAAAAATAAATACTAGCGTCTATATATTGCTTGGCAGCATCTACCTCAGCAACGCACAATGCTGAGACCTCCCGCAATATTCGCGAATATTGAACGCAGTCACTACGTGGCTAATTCGCTTTTAATATCGCTAAACTTATTAATATTTATTATACATTTATCATCTATTTATTTAAGAATTATTTTATAACGCTATTACCGCTTATAACTAACTAGGAGACTTATACGCGTGTATAATCCTAATAAGCAAACCCACCTGGATAACTTACCTTAACTATACCATCGTCTACAACCGCTATACCCTCCTTTATTAGTTTTATAATGCCGTTTAAGGCTAATATACGCGCCGCTACCGTAGAAGAGTGCAAAATTGCTAAAGAGTAAAGGGAACAAGCCTGAGATAAAAGGGAAATTTAGAAGTATAAGAAAGAGCGTAAAGCCTGCCTAGTGGAGGAGGCTTGCTAATATAAATACCACCTGGCTTAAATGGCTTAATTATAGTTAGGCTTGGCCGCTTTGGCCTTATAGGCCACCATAATAGCTACTATAGCTAATGTCCTTAGTAAGCCTCTCCCTCCTAGTATAAAGTTGCTCGAACTTCGCCTTCCTAGCGTTATAAAAAGGGATTACCTAGACATTTTTAAGGGTACCTTCGATCTAGTAAACCTCGCCCGTCTTTAAGTCCATACCGCTTAAATTAAGATCGCCAACGAGACATAGATTAAGAATGGTACTCTGGTTATAAGGAAGGCAAAGGTAAATAGGAAGCTATTTATAGATAAAGGCGTCTGGTTTAAAGGTTTTACTAACTACGTGGTTATTACTGGCACCCTCTATATATACCCGCTAGACCTTATCGCTAGTATGCTTCTCTAGATGAACATAATTTGTACCTTATTAACCTAGTATATCTAGGTAGGTTATATACTTGACTTAGTACTTAACTATTATACCTTTGTAATAACTAATGGCTAACTAGAGCCCGCTAATTGGCAAATGCTAGCCTAGTATATAGCGCCATACCTTACGATGTCTAGTGCTATCGGCTTCGCCGCCTTAAAGAGACCTAGGTTAAATACCTCCTATACCTCTAATACCTGCCGTAGGTTTAATAGTAGAGGCTGCGATAATATAGCTTATAAATACCCGTATAAGTACTTAAAGTGTGGTAAAGATTATACTGCATTATCTAAAGCTTACGCCTAGGAATAGTAAGGCGAACCTTATAAAGTAGGGTCTAGCCTAATAACAACACTAACTTTAATTATACGCTTAGGACCTAGGCCTAATATATTACCATTATTCTCTACCTTTATAGAGGCAAAGGCTCTTTACTACTCTCCATCACCCCTGAGGATCTTAGCGTGGTACTCCCTTTTATCTAACTACCTGGGCAATCTACTAGCCACCTTAGTAGGCATCCTAACCTATGGCTGCGAGATAGGAGCTAAGTCTATTCCTACCCTAAAATCTTGTAGGAACTACAACTCCTCTTAGGATAATGCCGACCTTATCTCTAAGAAGATAATATTAGACCTTAAAAAAGGATATATTAGAATTGCGACAGGGCCTATTATAGTCTTACCTCTTAGCCTAGTGCTAAAATTGGATGGTGGATACCGCCGAATTCACAATCTCTCCTTTCTACTAGTATTTTTAGTTAATGACGCAATCCTAAAAGAATATGGAGCATTAGTATATACTATAGTTACCGCTATTTAAGCCTATATTATTTCTGCAGGTCGTAGATATCTGCTGCTTAAAAGAGATATTAAAGACGCGTTCTGTATAGTCCCCCTATCTTATAGGGCAAGAACATTAATGGGCTTCTCCTGGGAAGGTGTTACCTACTAGGAATGCTGCCTATCCTTTGGTCTTTAAACTGCGCCGCTTATATTTAACCTCTTTGTGGAAGGCCTATACTGGATACTTTATTCACAACTGCCTTATAAGGTGGAACACTACCTAGATGATTTTATCTTTATCCTTGCTAACCTAAACAACTTAGCGGCTGTTACCTAGACTTACATCTCTATTACTAACTCCCTAGGTATCTCTTAAAATGGCTCTAAAGATATAGTAGGAACTATTATTAAAGTTCTAGGATATACTATTGATACCGTATAAATGCAAACGCGATTATTACCACAGAAATAATTATGTACTATTAAGAAAGTTACTACCGCACTCTAATACGGCTCATTATTATTCCTTTAAGCCTAGCAGCTTATGGGCTACCTTGCATGGTGCGCCTATATAATTAGACTTAGTTAATCTTACTCTAAATCCCTCTAAATCTTTATTACTGCTTGGCTGGAGACTTTAGTAAATAAGTATAAACCTAGGCGATTTAGCACTAAGTTGCGAAGTGACTTATATGTCTGGCTTGACCTACTTACTATGAGTAATGGGGTATTGTTCTTTAACAACGTTAAGCGTACCCGTATTTATCTCTTTACTGACGCCTCTACCTGGTTTGGGTTTGGCGGCTTTTACTTTTTTGAGGAACTTAAATATAAGGATAACTGGTAGTAGTACACAGCTAACCTTCCTTAATTTTAGGCGTTTAGTATATTACCTAAGCCTAGTTAATAAGTAGACTATATTAATTTAAAAGAGATGCATACTATTACTTATGTATTTAATCTATAGTCTACTAACTAGCAGTATAGCGCGCTATCTATTTATATTAATAGTATGGTGGTTTACTAGGGTATTAAGAAGACCGTTGTCCGTGGCGTAGCAAATAAATCGCTCCGTAAGATTATGCTAGCTACTATAGCTTACGATATTATAATATCCGCGAAGTGGATTTTAGGTAATTTAAATGGCTTAGCTAATACACTATCTTAATTCTAGGCCGCGGCTATTTATTAGTTCTGCCTATACTAGGCCCTTAATTTATTACTACCAAAGCTAATAAGTTTTTAATAGGTGCCGTAAACCTAACGGACTACTTATAACCGCCTATAAACTTTAAAGATAATATTAACGCGCTATCTGACCTCTACGCGCTCCTTCTCTAAAACGGCCTTGTGCTAGCAACCCGTAGAAACTATTCCTTAGCAGTTAATAGCTGGGAGTCATACTGCGCACTTAAAGGAGTCTCCCCCTACCTAGCTAAGCCGCGTGAATTAGGCGAATGGATTACCCGCCGCGTGTTTGGTACCTCCTAGCTATAAATAGGCAGGCTTAAGGCCGAAACCTTATAAGCCTACGTCTTCGCAATTCACTCGCGCTATGTAGATTACAGCATCTTAATTGCAGTATTTGAGGATCCTATAGTATACCAATTACTTGCTGGAGCAGCCGCTATCTTTCCCTTAGTAAAAAAGGATAAGTAACCTATTATTAGGGATATTCTAGCCTAGGTAGTAACACACGGCCTATTACTACTGGATGTTAACACTAATGCCGTATTTACCCTTACATTTGCTGGATTTCTATAGATAGGCGAGATTACGTATACTACGGCGGAGCTTAAGAACCGAACGACCTTCCTAGCAAAAAAGGCCACTCGATATGATATTACCTTTACGCCTAGTAGGATAACATTCCGCCTTAAATAGAGTAAAGCTAATAAGCAATACTAGGGCGTTAACGTCGCTATCGCGGTAGTAGGCGGCCTATTATGCCTAGTCGCTGCTATAACAAAGCTGTTTAATAGGGACCTTTAACCCCTTAACTCTCCCTTATTTAGTCTTAATAGTAAACCCTTTGCCTTTCTAGGGGTTTGTAAGATCCTTTCCTCCTATCTAGTAGCTGCTAGGATTAACCTAAGTAGTTACTTAAACTACTCCTTCCGCTGGGGCGCTGCCTAGTTTGCTAAAGATTTAGGGTGTTTATACTAGTAAATTTAGCAGCTAGGTCGGTGGTTATTAGAAGCCTTTCGCCTATATATTAGAATTAAGACCACTGACCTCCGTCGCCTTAACTCTTACTTTTAGTGTGGTGTACCGCTCTTAGCGTAAGGATTACTATATAATAGGTTAAGATGTTAAGAGGGCCGCTAAGGCGCTAGTAGTAAGCGAGCTAATAGCGATTTTCTATGCCGGGCATAGAAAATCCTNATTAGTTGGCTTATAACTTAGGGTTGGNAGAATATNGCAGAATANGATAATATAGCAGAACTTGGCAGAATGCAATAATATAGCAGAATTTGGTAGAATGCGATAATATGGCAGAATTTAGCAGAATGTAATAATATGGTAGAATTTAGCAGAATGTAATAAGGTGGCAGAATTTGGCAGAATATAGCAGAATGCGGTAATATCTTATTAGGCGCAAAAGCTTCGCTTAGGGATATCTGGCCGCTTTAGGGCAAATCCTTAGTAGATTTAAGTGCTAGGAACTAGCAAAACTGCTAAGAACTAGCCCTAGAGTAACCTTATAGCCCTGCGCCTCCCAATTATATAAAAATTAAAATATCCCCTTACGTAACTGCGATAGATAGATACTAGCGTTTATATATTACTTGGCAGCATCTACCTTAACAACGCACAATACTAAGACCTCCCGCAATATTCGCGAATATTGAACGCAGTCACTACGTGGCTAATTCGCTTTCCCTACCTGCTATCCCTTATACTTAGTATACATTATATATAGATAGCGCTTTAAGGCAATTCTTTAGTAAGTGTTAGGAACTAGCAAAACCACTAAAAGCCAGCCTTAATGTGACTACTACAGTTAGATAGTCTTGCAGCTATAGGCTTGCGGTTAGGGATATCTGGCCACTTTAGGGCAAATCCTTAGCAGATTTGAGTGCTAGGAACTAGCAAAACTATTAAGAACTAGCCCTAGAGCGACCTTATAGCCCTACGCCTCCTAATTATACAAAAATTAAAATATCCCCTTACGTGACTGCGATAGATAGAATAGTATTAGTATTACCACTAAAGAGAACAGTATTGGTATTTCTATTAAGAGAATTAAGAGTTTTAAGGTTATTAGATAAAAGAATAGAATTCTAATTAGCTATTATAGCTTTATATAAGTAAAATTTTGGATGTTTATATAAATGCCAAGCCTTTATGTAAGTATTAGCGATATATATTAGACACTAGGCCGTATTGGGATACGGAGGTATTAGCGATACGTATTAGGGATATTGGGTATTAACCGCAAGACTAGTCTTAATCTCGGTGTTCGCGTATAGACTATATACTTAACGGACCCTAACGGGTTAAGGGATATGGTAAATGCATTAGTATAAGGCACTTTTTAAGTCCGTGGCGATGCGTAAGGTGCTTATAGTAATTAAAGCGGGCTTAGTAGCTTGCTTATTAATAAGTTTAAGGGAACGTTTTATTACGCCTTTAGATTAAATCTAAAGGCTCTAGAATATATAGTGATGTGCATAACCAGCTTTACCCCCCCCCTCTTAGCGAGTTATAGATTCGGTATAGGTATCTAACTTCGCTTAATTGCCACTAGCTGTATATAGTAATTAAAGCTTAGCTCTATGCTTAGCTATAGGAACCTAAAGCTGTCCACAATTAACCTTCTTCTATAGTATTATAATTGTTATTAAATATTATAAGGTTTCTACCTATTATAAGGGTACTTTTGGTCCCTTACATGGCACCTCCTTATAAGCTCCTTAGGCTTGCAGCCCTTTCCCTTCTTATTGGTTCGTCTCTATACTTAGGCTATTACCTACCCTTACTACTATATCGTCCTCTTCTATTAACTCTCCTTATGACTTATGCTTGGCTTGCTTGCTCCCTACCGTATACCCTAGCAATATGCCTTATACCTATCCTTTACCTATAGCTCCGCAAATGGGCCTATATTAGTATACTCTAATTAAAGGTCTTCTTTAACTTAGAGCGACTTAAATAGAGTATACCTTTGCCGCTAGTTATATAATTTGCTTAATTGCCTCTATTTAAAGGAACTTATAAGTTTTTGGCTTAACTTAAGCACCTTTAAATAGTAAAGGTAGCTAGTTCCTACTAAGCGATTTAATAATTATAGTAATACTAATATAGCTAGAGGAGAAGCTAACTCTCTATAGTAATAAGTTATAGTAGCTAATCTATAATATATTTAACGTTATAGTAAGCTGCTATATAATGTTTTAAGAGCTCTATTTAGCGGATTAGATAAGGAAGTAGGTAAGCTAATTAGATTCTTTAGTATATATCTTAGAGAATAGCTTATATTAAGAACTGTTAATAGGTAGCCCTTAAACGTAGCGCTTATAACCGCAATATATATTTTATAATTATATTATAATATACCGCCAATTAACTGGTATTTAGAAATAAGTTAAGTATAGATTTAAAAATAGGCGTATAGAAGGTAGGCTAGGCTCCTTTTAATATTATACTAGTTTTACAAACGCTATATAATTAGGGTAAAAGGAGGCTTAATATACTACCTATATATAATTAATAGTGTATTAGTAGTTTTAATATATAAAGGCTTAATAAATAATAAAGGTTTTAAGTTCTGGATAATAAATACTCCTTTACTATAGTATAATTGCTTTCCTACTAAGCGATTAGTAGTAGTTATAGATAATACTAGCTTTTATTATTTAAAAAGAATATAGTCTCTCT
Source organism: Cenococcum geophilum 1.58 (assembly GCF_001692895.1). NCBI lineage: Eukaryota > Fungi > Ascomycota > Dothideomycetes > Gloniales > Gloniaceae > Cenococcum > Cenococcum geophilum. The sequence continues at coordinate 2,605,939 of NW_027137568.1, forward strand.
TTAACGCCTTTAGCATCAAGCTGGTATTTTTACCTCTATACTTAAAGACTCTAGGGCTGCGGGCTAATCTATATATTCACGGAAGGCCTATACTCTCCCAAAACTATACCTAAACTAGATATTAAATCTAGTGGGCCAATTTACCCCACTATATACCTCCCTTAACAACTTCTAAAACTCTAAAACTCCCTATTATTAAAATAAAGGTATAGTAAGTAACCGTATATATCCCTTGCCTTTACTATAAACCCAAGATAGTAAATAAGGAGACTCTATTCTAGTTAAATAAGACCGCTTATATCTGCCTAGCGGGGCAGTATAAAAGGTATTAGACTAACAGCTCTTAAATAATATAGCTTTTTCGCATCCTCCTATTTGCTTAATTCTGTCCTATAGTTCTTTAGGCAGCTTTATATAACTTTATCCTTCTATAATAATAGGGGGCACTCTACTTAGGTCTACCGCAATAGTTAAAGGATTAATTCTATTATTAACGCAGTAGGAATATAAGCGGCTATTAAAGCGCTCTATTTTGGTTATATATATAAGCTAAAATATATCCTTACAGTTTTTAATAGCCCTAAAACGGTAGGAATATATCTATTTCCTAACTTTATTCCTATTGCCATTAAGAAGAAGGTTATAATTTTAAATTACTGCTAAAAAAATCCTATTATTGTCTACCTAAAAGGGCGTTAGATAAGGCGCTGGCAGCTATAAGCTTAACTATAGTAGGGAAGCGGTATAGGATTACATTGTAAAGATTGGTATATCTAAATAGCGGACGGGGTGGCGCTTTTAAGTTTTAGTAAATATCTATTAGTTATACCTAGGTTTCTCCATTTACAACCTTAAGGTTATTATAATTATCCTAGATACTAATAAACTATAGCAGTATTATTTGCCAGATCTTAGCTAAAGACTCTATTACCCTATAAGGAAAGTAAGACATAGTTATATATACGTCTCCTTTCTTATACGGTTAAGCTACCTAATTAGTTATATACTTTTTAACGTCTTTAGTAGTCTAGTTATAGCCTAAGATTTTATATATAAATCCGTCGCCCTTAGTTAATCCTTACGCTTTAAAATCTTCCTATTATAATTTTAAGTAATAATATATGTCTAGTAGAATAATTATACAGTTATCCTTAGTCTTATTATTTAAAGAAACGCTTTCTTAGATTATATTAGCACTGCGTCTACCTTTTAAAAGAAATGGAATATTAAGATTAATATAGTAGAAAGTTGTAGAGTCTCCCTTAATAGCGAACTTTGTATAATAAGGGTAGGAGATAAGTTACTACTAGCTATTAGGTCTAAGGGCGTAATAGAGACAGTAATACTAAGGATCCTACCTTATTAGCTACTAGTAGAGACTATAGACTTTTATTCTTAACTAGCTATAATTTAGCCGCCTATTACAGTAATTAGATGCTAATAATAACGGTATATATATACTAGGAGGGAATCTAATCTACTACCTCGCTACGCGAGGTGATGTCTCGCTGTCTCGACTTAGGTGGCCTTTACGTAATAATCGCGTAATATAGATTTATATAATTAATTACGTAATGTATATTAATAATAGCTATTTATATCGTCGTCGTCGTCGTCTTCTTTAAGTAATAGTACTAGCACTACTATTACTACCATTACCACCACCACTGCTACTGCTGCCGCTCTTACTTCTGCTCTTACTTCTGCTCCCGCTACTACTACTACTACTACTACTACTACCACATCACGAAAGCAAAACTTCTGGATATATAATATTGTCCGTTTCTATTTAATTTAGGGGAAGCAGTACTAAAATACTATTTATAGTAGTAACCTAAAACAGTACAATATAGAGCTAACTGTGTGTAAAAACCGGCATCCATAAATTAACGCCAATAAATTTAAAAGACTGACCCTATAACTTATTTATGGTTATCGCAAAAGATAAATGAATAGAAAACTGCCGTTAACTAATAATAAACGGCAGCTCGCCTTCTATAGAAGACAGCTTAATCCGCGGGATAACCCGTAGCTAGTTAGCGAAGGTACTACTAAGAATATAGGCCTTAAGACAGCGGCGGCCTATCCGGGTAAGAACTATATAGGTACTATTATAGAGACCCTCTTTAGGATATAGGTTCCGTAAAAGGATTATTAGAGCGCTAACCTTAAGGTAGAGCTGTATAGGAGGAAGGCCTATAGGGTTAAAGCTCTATAAAAGCTCTATGGGGGATATACCTCTCCAGTATTAATCTAGCTAGTGTTATATTGCGGTCGCTGGTTTCCTAATATTCTTTTATACTCTGCTTTAGCTCCTTTCTCTCTCTTACTATTGTCTTTACTAGCCTCTTACGCGTCCCCCTTTCTCCTCTATATAGGTCTAGGCCCTAACGCGGTACTATTCCTCTTCTATTTTCTCTACCTATTTCTTTAATACGTCTTCCCTACTTTAGGGTTATTGGTTTATTCTCCTATAGGGCACCTTAAAATCCCTCCATAGTTTATTTAGGCGTGTCTTAATATACTTTATAATATTAGAGTTACGCTCCTTTTACGCTCTTTATATTGCAGCCGCTTTAATATATAGTTTTAGGGGGGGGGTATTAGCTTCCTTCTTAAGCAGTACTGTGGCCGTTTACTTATACCCGCCTGGAATACTCTAGAGGCATATTATTTGGACCTTTTAGAGCTGTTTAAGGAGTGATTTAGGGGGGCCTTTTCCGGTTTCTCCTATGGCCCAGATACTAGATCTATACGTTATAGTTGGCCAGATAACTGCTGTGTATAGTAGGCGTGACCTCTAGAAGCATAGACCCTATATGCTCCGGCTAATTAAGGTAAAGATTAATACTTAGTATATAGGCATTCGTAATATTAGGTTTAATATAAATTCTAAAGTTATAGGTTAGTAGTAGAAGATTAATACGTAACTTATTATATAGGCTTAATATACTAATAGATATGGCAAGATTAAGGCTCTAACCGTTAACCTCTTGATTATATATACTCCAGATATAAATTACTAGCGGCCTCTTACCTATTAATAATTAATTAACTCCATAATAAGCTTTTAACGCCCTTATAAAGCTTAGAGCTTAATATAATGTCTTATATACTTACTAGTAGTATTATAAATTTAATAGGCTTATTGTAAAGCATATTGCCTAAGTATACGGTAAGGAGTAAATAAGCCGAATATAAGTTATAGGAGAGTTGATGGAAGAGGACGATATAGTAAAGAGTAAGTATAGCAATACCCTAATATAGAGAAAGACAAACCGATAAGGAGGGAAAGGGCTATAAGCCTAAGGAGATATTAAGGCCTAGCCGAAGGCTGGCCTTAGTAGCCCCTAAGAGCTCCTAGGCGTATACCTAAGTAAGGAATAAAATACCCCTTATACTTATAAATTAAGCTTACTAGGTATTAGCGCTATAAAAAGTACTATTATAACGCCAATTAGTATTATATATTTAGTTAGGTAGATATTAAATTAATAAATAAGAACTTATAGGAGTAGGTAACTAGTATTTAGCAAGGTATTATAAATATTAAGAATCTACCTTATAAGCTTGCTACTCGGCTTACTAAAAGAGCAGTAATAAGAGGTAAAAGTAGTAAAGGAGTATACCAATCTACCTTAAGCGAGAGCTCTGTAGTTAATAGCCTAGGCATTATTAATTACATTTCTATTAGCTCTACAGGCTTTATACTAGTGTGGGAGGGTATAGTGTCTCTTAGATGGAAAGTTAATAGTGCTATTAGGCTGTTGGTCTGTTGGTCTGTTAGTTAGTTATAATTAGTTAGAATTAAGCAGTAAGAAGATAAAGAAAAGAGTATATTAAAGGAAAATTGTATGTCTATTGGTGTTACCTAAGTTATTAAAGACTCTAAGGGCTCTAGACCGACCTATATAACTATAAAAGGCCTAGGCTTTCCTAAAGCTATACCTAATCTAGATGTTAAATCTATAGGGCTAAATTACACTACTATATACCTCCCCTACCTAAGTCGTTGTCCCCTAACGACTTCTAAAACTTTAAAACTCCTTATCTTTAAAATAAAGGCGCAGTAGGTGATTGTATACGTTCCTTACCTTTACTATAAACCCAAGATAGTAAATAAGGAGACTCTATTCTGGTTAAACAAGACCGTTTTTATCCGCCTGGCTAAGTAGTATAAGAGGTATTAGACTGGCGGCTCTTAGATAATATAGCTCTTTTATATCCTTTTACTTACTCAGTTCTGTCTTATAATTCTTTAGGTAACTCCGCATAACTCTATCCTTTTACAATAATTAGGGGTACTTTACTGAGATCTACCGTAACCGTTAAAGGATTAATTCTATTGTTAACGTAGTAGAAGTATAAGCGGCTATTAAAGCGCCTTATTTTAGTTATATGTATAAGCTAAAACGTATCCTTATAGTTCTTAACGGCCTTTAGATAATAGGAATATATCTATTTTATAACTTCGTTCCCGTTACCGGTAAGAAGAAGATTATAATCTTAAATTACTACTAGAGAATCCTATTGTTATTTACTAAGAAGGGCGTTAAATAGAGCGTTGGTAGCTATAAGCTTAACTACTATAGGAAGTAATATAGAATTACGCTATAGAGATTAGCATGTCTAGACGGCGTATAGGGCGGCGTTCTTAAGTCTTAGTGCGTATCTACTAACTCTGCCTAAGTACCTCCTTTAGTGACCTTAAGGTTATTATAATTGTCCTAAATACTAACAAACTATAGTAGCATTATTCGCTAAGTTTTAGGTAAAGGTCCTTTTACTCTATAAAGGTAAGGTATAGTTATACGTATATCTCCTTTCTTACATAGCTGAGCTACCCAGTTAGTTATATACTTTTTTACGTCTTTAGTGGTTTAGTCTTAGTTAGAGATCTTATAAATAAATCCGTTGCCCTTAATTAACCCTCACGCCTTAAGATCCTCTTATTATGATTTTAGGTGGTAATATATACTAGGTAGGATAATTATATAGTTATCCTTAGTCTTATTATCTAGAGAAACACTTCCTTAGATTATATTAGCACTGTATCCACTTTTAAGGAGTAAGGGAATATTAATGTTAATATAGTGGAAAGCTATAGAGTCTCCTTTAACCGCGAATTTTATATAATAAGGGTAGGAAATAAATTACTACTAGCTGTTAGGTCTAAAAGCGCAATAAAGATAATAATACTAAGGGTCTTATTTTATTAACTATTAGTAAAAACCATAAACTATTGTTTTTAACTAGCTATAATTTAGCCGCCTATTAATTAGACGCTAATAGTGGCGGTATATATATATTTCCTTATTAATTATTGCTAAGATATTAGAATCCCACTACTATCTAAATACGTTTAAAATTATAGATCCTTCTCGCTGCTATACTTCTTAGTTTTTTAATAATATTATCTAATTTAGCAAAGCATCTCTGTTATATAAAAACCTTGGCGCTAAGTTATAAATAAACTATTCTAGTCTTAAGAAATTAGACGGAACTAGAGGTCTATAAGCCTTTCTAAACTAAGAGTACGTAGTAAAATTAGTCTTTATAGTGCTAAGATGGTTATAAGCGTAATATATTAAACGGAGTCTATAATACAGTGCGGTATAGTTTAGACCCTTTATTACTAAACCTATACGTCCTTCTATAGCTTATATATACATCTAGCAGACCTTATATATCTCTAAATTAGAACTAGCTACCCTATACTAACTATATAAGAGCTTTATAACCTTAGTTAGTTTAATTTTAGTAGTTTGGTTTAAGGACGTCTTAAGATAAGCGGGTATGTTATCCTTATAGTTATATCCTCATTTTACGTAGAGTATTACTATAGTATCTGCGGCCTCCTTAATATACTCCTTATTATCTCCTAGCTTAATAACATTCTTATTAAATATTAATACTACCCCTAGCCCTCCTACTTCCGAGTAAGTAATTATTAGCCCTCTTTTTAAATTCCTCTTTAATAAAGATACTAGTAGCTATAGGGGCAAGCTAATAGGCGTTCTAGCTGCAAGAATGCTCTTATTTATAGATAATAAAGGTAAGTTAACTAATATAGGCGATCCCTGTTGGGATAGGCTTAGTATAATACTAACGCCTCCTCCTTAAACAGGTGTTAACGGCTAAAAAGCTAAAGGATTTATTATATTAGAAGCATATTATAAATATATTTACAGTATAAGAGCTAAGCTCTCTCCTACCTATCTAATTCCGATATTAGTAACCTCTAGTCCTACTATAGTTAGCCTTTTATTTCTTAGCGATAGGTCCTTATTTAGAATAAGGAAGCCAGTTAAGTGTCTCCCTAAACTATACCTATTTATCACCACCTAGTCTAATATTACTCTTCCTAATATTTTAGGCGCGAGCGCGAAGTTAGTTAGCTATAGTTAAGTAGTATTCTTAATGCCGTGTTCTAGATAATTAAGCCTCTTAACTAGGGCTTTATTAACTTGCGCTATTACTTTATAAAGTAGGTAAACGGTAAGCTTTTAGGCGGTAGAAAGAAAGTAGTAGGAGACTATATATTTTAGCGGTCCGTTAAGAATATTCTATTTCTAGGCTTTTTAGATGGTTTTTCTAGCTTTATTACACTAATTTCTTTAATCTTTTGCTATCTTACTAATGTTAGAAATGTCCTTAAAGATTATTAAAAACGCGTCCTTTCCTAAAGATACTTGCAGCCCATTATTATAATTAACGAAATTAACTACTATACTAGCAGCATCTGCGTAGTTCTCTCTCTTAAGTAGAATCTCATTATAGATTTAGACAAGTACTATATAATACTAATTAACTATAAAGCCTCTAACTTTTGCAAGGACATCGCTGATCTGTTACTTAGCTCCTTTATATAGTACCAGTAGTTTACTAGATAAAGATATAATAAGAGTGCTATTGTTAATTCTGCTTAGTTTATACTTTAGCTAATTTATAGTTATCTTTAAAGTTTATTAAAGGCGAAAAGGTAAAGTTCTAAATAGGGTTTCCTAATCTAAATGGTTTATTGAATTTAGGTAGTAGTATAGAGTTCTACCGGCTCTAATTATTAAATAGACTAATTATAATTTTCTATCCCTAGGATGAAAAATCGCTATTAGCTTAGTAAAGGCAGTAAGCAAAACTAATATCTTTGCAGTGAATAATACTAGCTAGCTATATATAAATATTTCCCCACCCTTACCTTACTATTAATATATATTAGATTCCTATAACTAAAAAAAGTAAATAAAAAAGCGTAATAGAAAGAGCTTTAGGAAATATAGTAAATAAATAAATAGATTATATGGCTATTATCTATATCCCCTTCCCTACCTTAGAACTTAACTGTCCCCTAGTTAAATATTTTATACTTAATTCTATTAAATAATCTTTCTAAAACGCGTAATTCTTAAACTACGCGGCGTTATAATACTAGTAAATTTTATATAGCATCTTCCTTAGGTTCTAGCTCTACTGTTACTTTTTATAGTATAGTTCCGCCTAATTAGTTAAGCTAGTCTTTTTAGCGGACCTTAGATATTTATTATTAATAGAACTTCTTTAATCTATTCCTTAGAGTTTAATTATAAAATAGCGTGCCGTTAAGATCCTTAATTAAGTACTATCCTTTATAAGAGTAACTCTTATATATATAGAATAGGCCTAGCTATTTTAGATCTAACTTATAACTACTAGAATAATTTTACTTAAACTACGTGTTATAAAGTATAACTATATTTCTAACCTTAAATCCGTCCTAGCGAATGCGATAGGTATTATTAAAATACTCCTTATTTACTACCCTCAGTTGTCTTATATGCGTAATAGCCTCTCGCATATCCGCGTCTCTTTAGTTAAACTATTTTATATAAAGTGCTAGTAGCTCTATAGTGGTCTAGACTATTTACTAAGGTAGCGTTTACTAGGTAGGTATATAAAGTTTAATAGGAAGAATATACTTATATCCGCATATAACTTTTACTAGTATTATTCCCGTAGACCGCTTAATAGTTGTTTTATCTACCTATAAAACAGTATAAAGATTATCCAGCTATAAGCTATCTATCTTTGCTAAAGCGTCTATTATAGGTTTATAGCCTTACTTTATAAAACCTTATACCTAAGCGTAATAGGCGAAAGCTATAACCCTCTTAATATTATAGAGCTCTATAAGCGCAGCGGTAACGTTAGTATTCTCTCCCCTACTATTTACAGAGAGCTATTTAAATGCTCCTTATTAGCAGATAATATCTTTATAAAGGAACTTCGCTATACTTTTTATATCCTTATTTTAAAGGGCCTAAGCTTCTACCTATCTAGATATATATTCTTAAGTAATAACTAGGTACTAGAATTTAAGACGGCTTAAAGGTATAAATATAATATTTACTGCTACTTATTGCCATAAAGTGGACTCCTATATAGGGTGTATTGCTTATTCTTCCTATCCCGGCTATTGCTTTTAGTATTATAGACACGACTTAATATACTATAATATCTAATCCTATAGCCCTGGCCACTAATATTAATTTAAACCCCTCTAATACATTCCCTTTTATCTATAATATCCGCTTTAATTATAAAGGCTTTTAATAATCTCCTACTAAGCGTCCTTATTATTAACTACCCTTTATATTAGTACATTTTTCAACTATTAGTAAAAGAGCTATTAATTACGCACCAGGAACTTTAGCGTATATTATTTAAACTTTTTAAACTCCTTAGTATTTATCTCTTCTAAATATTATAAGGTTACTAGCCACTTTGTAATCTCCTAAGATTTCTCTAAATATAAGTCTTCTAATAGCAGACCTACTTTTATTTTAAGAGGGGCAGCTATATATTCTAAGGCACTTAGTTTATAGTTAATAAACTCTTTAATATCCTTAGTCGGCTTATTAGGTTATTTACTATTAGGTAGCTATTACAAAAGTTTATTAGCTAGGCTATTTTTCTTCCCTAGCATATATCTAATATTAAAGTCCTATAGCTAGATCTATACTAGCTATCTTATTATTAAGGCTCCGGGTAAATTAGTAGCGGTATAATTTAGTTATACGACTAGGGTATTTATGTCCGTCTCTACTGTAAAATAAACGCCGTATAGGTATATGTTAGGCTATAGAGATGCACTAGCCGTAACCGGCTTAGCGCAGGCGAGGCGTAGGCGAGGCGCCTACAAAACGTAGACGCCCGCATTAGAGAACAGCAGAATTCAGTTTTATAGTTCTACTTTATCAAGAACCAGATACTCCTTACATCCCACTACTGTTATTACGTTACTATATACCCTTAGGGCCTTGGCGTCCTAATATTTCTAAATTTTCTTCCCTTTTTAGGGGTAGCGGTCTGGTAATACAGTGGTCTACTAAGGCTGCGACTACGTAGCGACAGCCCTCTATTAAAAAGACGACCTGTATTTATTAACTGCATTATAGTTTATTAACCTAATGGCGAGACGTGGGCGTAATGTTAGCGTAGTACGTAGTACTAAGTTTAGGGATTAGCCCTAGGATAACGCGGGCGGACCTACGTCCTAGATAGAACTAGAGACTATAGGTAAGGATACTATATAGGAAGAAATATAACGGCTGGAAAACGAGAAGCTATAACTCCTAGAGTAAGGAAAACTATAGTTACTTAGGGAAGAGGTAGAAATGCTAAGATAACGTTAACGTGGTAAGGCGACGTTAACTCCCATTCCTAACCCAAATTTGCTACCTTAGAGCATTCTATTAGAGTACTTAGAGGGTAGCTTAAGGCATTTAAACCTTAAGCAGAAGGCTACTAATATAATAGGCGCTTCGTTAAAATAGGCCGTTAAAATAAAGAAGATTGCTCTATATTATGGTAAGAGTATATAAGAGCACTAAGACTTCCGTAATAGCTTAAAGCTAGCGTTCTGCCTAGAGCTTAATGCTTTTGCGGATAAGGATACTAAAGTTGCGTTTACTATATAATATATAAAGGGGACCAACCAAACCCTTTAGCTATAGTACGAAGATAACTATTTAGACACGTAGTTTACCTAGGAGAAGCTTATAGAATTCTTACTTAATTAGATTAAAAGTCCTATTAATTAAGAACTATATGTAGCCCTAACCTATATAAGGGCAATACAGTGAACCGATTAACCTATAAATAAGTTTACTGCTTACCTAACCTCCTTAGAAGCGCAAATTAATTCTCCCTATAATATAAAGCATCTTATAATACACCTATTTGCGAAGCTACGGCTAGAGCTACGGCTCACAATTACTAACTATTAGGAATTTCTATAAACTTAAAATTAGCTTATTTCCCTAGCTGCCCTATTAAAGGAAAACTAGAAGAGCGCGAGCGCCCTATAGGCTAGAGGCAATAGGCGCGCCGCGAACTTAAATATAAAGACTACCCTATTGGGTAACTTAGGGAAAGCGGACTCTAAAACTACCGCTAGTAACGCAATAGTGGGGCGAAGTAGTATCGCTAGGGGTTTAACCTAACCTAAAAGGAATTATAAAAATTGTAGTAAGCTAGGATATTAGTGGCGATAGTGCCCAGAGCTATAATAGTACTAGCCGCCGCTAAGCAGTGTAAACGCCATCTCTATACTAGGAAAAGGTAGGCGCCCTTAGAGCCCCTTACACCAGTAGGGCGTAAGCTACTACTAGATTGTAAGAAAGCTATTACTATTTTAGGAGAAGTCCTATCTAAGCAGACTTAGAAGGAGACCTTAGTAATGCTTAATCTTGGCGCTAAAGTAAATGTAATTAATTAATAATTTGCAATAGAGTATAACTTTAAGATACTAGATATAGAATTACCTACCTACTCCTAGTTAAATAAAACTTAGGCATATTGCTATAAAGCCTATAAGGTACTATTACAAATAAAGGACAGCTAGGGTAGGATTAGGGAAGTAACCTTTGTCTACTATAGAATAACTAATATATCCCCTACTGTTACCCTAGGTATACCGGAGTTAAAGAAGGCCTAACTTCTTATTAACTATAAGGAAAAGGCGCGGCGATAAAAGCTAGATAGCTCGTCTCTATTGCTATAAACCCCTAAAGGTTTTATAAAGTCTCTTTAGAGGGAATATAAGGTCTTCGCCCTAGTAATTGCTGGATTAATGCCTAGTAAATAAAATAACGGCAGCTTACTAGTTCTTCCCCTATAGTTAAAAAAAGCTAATAATGTTTTCTTATATAAGGAAGTAGGAAAGCTACCCTAATACTACTAGGGCGACTATACTATTAACCTAAAAAAGGGATAGGAGGTCCTATATAGACTACTCTATAACCTCTTAGTTAAGGAGCTAGAGGTACTAAGGGAGTACTTAAATAACGCCTTAGCTAAAGGCTAAATCTAACTAAGTACTAGTCCTATAGGGGCACCTATCCTATTTATACCTAAAAAGGATAGGAAGCTATGGCTCTATATAAACTATAGAGGCCTTAATAAGGTAATAATTAAGAATTGTCTTATACTACTATTAATTAGTAAGACCTTAGACCGCTTAGCAGGGTTAAAGATCTTTACTAAGTTAGACCTAATAAATATATACTACCGCCTTTATATCCGTTGGGGTAATAAGTAAAAAACGGCGTTCCGTACGCGTTACGGCCACTTTAAGTATTTAGTTTTGCCTTTTAGGCTAACTAACGGACTAGCGACCTTTTAGGGCTATATTAATTGGGCCTTATTAGGACTAGTAGATATCTTCTATATAGTCTACCTTAATAATATTCTAATTTTCTCTAAAAATCCAGAGGAACACTAGCGCTACGTACTAGAAGTGCTATATAGATTACGGTAATATTAACTATATATAAACCTTAAGAAGTGCAGGTTTAACGTACAAGAGGTTAAGTTCCTAGGATATATTATTAGTCCTAAAGGCGTAGCGATAAATCCTAGCCGGGTACGTTAGGAAAAAATTTACTAGCATTTCATTTTACTTTCCTACCATTTTAGCATTTTTTTAGCATTTCCAGCATTTCCTAGCATTTAGCTGCTAAATGCGGCATTTATAATTAAGTGTTAGTATTTAGCTACTAAGTGCTAACTATAAGATTACTAAGCATATATAAAAGTATAATTTTTATAATTTTAATATTTTATATACGCTTTATTAATATTACTAAGCATATAAAAAAGTATAATTTTTATAAAATTAATATTATTAATAAAAATAATATATTTTATATTTTATATATATTTTATTAATATTAGTAAGCATAGGGGGCAGGGCGGTATTATAAAAAAATTTACTAATATCTTAAATTAGGTTTATACTAATTAAGTAATTTTAGCATTTAGCCGCATTTAGTTGCATTTTGTAGCTATATACTATACCGCTAATAATAATACTATAATTTACGGCTAAACGCTGCCTTAATAATAAAAGTGCTATAAGCTGCAACTTAATGCTCTTTTAGAAATAATAATACTAGAAATATTTTAGTTAACTAAGTTTATTATATACGCTATACTACTACCTATAAGTTACTAGAAGATACGTCCCTTAGCCCACGTATACGCCACTATATAATTATAATAGGTTTCGCTATATAGTGGCTATATATAGTATTCGGAACTATCTATAGTTCTATTATACTCTTACAATTATTACTAGTATTAGATAGTCTTAGTGTCTTCCTTTTTACCTTAACCTACTTTTAAGCTTAAATTAGCCTTCTCCTTATATACTAACTTATGCAGTAATAACGTAAATTTAGTTAACTTTAATATCCTCTACTTAATACTTAACTTCTAATTAGCTATAATAGTACTATAGCAGATAGGCTTTGTCTGTCCTTATTAATCTATCTAAGTAAATAGTTACTTTACCTCTAAGAGCTTATGGCTTAGCTTAACTATAATAATATAATTTGCGCGCTATAGGTTAATAAACAACCTAATTAATGCGAAGGTGTAAAGTAGGATTTACTTAAAGTCATTAGTATTAAAGGTTTGCCTAGCCTTAGCCTTTTTAATATTAGATATACTGGCTGTATAGCAGAGTACCTTATCTTTACCGTATTATTTATATAGCCTATTAAACCAACAAGCTAGTATAAGAGGTAAATAAGTAGTAATAATCTTATACGCTAAACCATCCGTTTATTTTTTGATATAAATATAATTATAAATTTTTTTTGCTTAAAAGAACTTTGTATTCTGTTAAAAATAGCGGTTAAGTATATTAGTAAACTCCTTACTAAGTAGGTTAGTAGTCTACTTAGCGATAATTAGGTCCTTAAGTATACAACTTTAAGTTTTTAGGCGTTTATTATTAGACTTATTAGACTTAATTATAATAGGGGCATGCTAGTCCCAGTATTAGACAACCTAGGCTATACTTACTACCGTTTTCGCGTTAGTATATAACTCGGCTTAGGTAAGTTTTGGTATCTTAGGTTTAGTATTTAAATCGCTACTATCTTCCTCCTATATAGCTAGAAGTTCCTTATATTAGTACCTCTACTCTATCCTTACTTAGTCCTCTATAGCTATAATTATAGCCACCTCAGTATTATTAGGGTTGGCCTATAATATAACTAATTTAAGATAGCTATTCTTTAGGATAAGCTTTTACTGGTTAAACTAAAGTGTTAACTCCCCTCTACGTATCTAAAACGTTAAAATAACTATATAGAAAAATATAGCCAGTTCACTAAATTTCTTATCTGCTATTGCTCTAGATAGGTTAGTCTTTACATCCTTATAGAGACGGTTAAATTCCTTCTTCTTTAGCTAGATGTTTTCTTCTTTAAGCTTAAGCAGTACTTTAAACTCTGTTCCCTTTAGCTTATTTACTTCTTCCTACTTAGGCCTCTTTAATCCTACTATAATAAACCGCATTAGTTACATTGGGTTCCTATTATTAGGCATACTAAATACACCCTATATAGTAGGGCTGCAATTATACGCGATATAGTACTCCTTAACTATATCCTTAATAAATGATATTAAGACTCTACCGGTCGCCTTTAGGTGGTATTTATCCTAAAGGATACGCCCAACCTATATTACACTCTTTAATTTTTAATATAATTTAGGGGTTTTGCCCTTTAGGTGTTTCTATATACTAGTTTATATAGTAATAAACCCGTATATTAGTTGTGTGGTAATATAATTTTATATAGTAATTAGAAGGAATTAGGTTAAGTATCTCAGCGCTAATAGTTCCGTTATATTAGGGGTAGAGTAATAATTATTCTTAAACCTAGCTTTACCCTATAGGTATAATAGGAGAGTCTTACCAACCAGATATATGTTATTATTATTCTCCTATTATTCCTCATTGGTCCACTTAAGAGCCTTATAGATTTACGGCCATTTATCCTTTTTTAGTTTACTAAATATCTTAACTTTATTATAGCTAGGGGCGAGAATTATAATCTAGGGCGGGTTAGGGCGCTTTATAATCGCGCCGTCTTATAATATTGCACTTACGTCCTTTAGGAATCCTAGCAGGCCTAAGGTCGGTATAAGGATAACTAAGCAGCCTTACTATAGGTCTATAGGGTATAGCTTCTTAAAGTTGTCTTTACAGTAGTATATAATTAGCTACTTTACTACCTATAGGCATTTTATATCCGGCGGATATATCTTAGGTAGGTAGCGGGCTATATTCCTAGCAGCTTGGGCCTCTTAAACGTCCATTACATTCTAATAATAAAAGTAGTTTATTAGCCATTAAGTAATCATTTATATAGTCTTACCCGCGCTAGGTTCGTCTATATAAATACTACCTCCTTTAATTGTCCTCTCTTGCTTAAATGCCTAAGCTATATATACTACTTAGTATAGGCTAAATTTAAAGCCTAATACGAGGCCCTAATTAAGGAGTTCGATTAGGGTGGTTTTAAAAAGTACTTTTAATAAGATAAGTAGGAAATACTCTAGAGTAAGTAGAAGATCTGCCTCTATTACGTACGCTAGTATACTATTTAGGTTGTTCTTTCTAGCCTTATAGAGTTGGGCTAAGAAAGATTACTAGTTAAGCTCTTCCTCCATATCTATACCTTGGTCATTATTATTAACTAAATCCTTATCTTAGTTGTTATTATTAACTAAATCCTTATCTTAGTCGTTATTATTAACTAAATCTTTATCTTTATCTCTACTCTCCGCGTCCTTAAAGTTAGTATAATATAAGAACTGATTATTGTATCTACTAGCACGTTGCGGCAATTTACTATCCTTTACGGTAATATCTTAAAGGGTATTAATAGTTGGCGATGCGGCAATAGGGTCGTCTATTATATTATTAGGCTAGTATATACCTTTAGGTTCGGTAATAGGTTGCGGCAATTTACTATTATCTACGGCAATTTCTCTGGTACCGCTGTTACTTACTAATATAGGCTTATAGGCAGATGGGTTACGTCTTCCCTTTACTAATCGCCTTCTGCGCATAACCGGCTTATTATTACTATTTTTCGTAAGGGTATCTACCGCTAATTCTACTTAAGGGCGTTTCTTACTTCTATTTAGGTTAGCCTTATAACTATTTAACTTTTTAGGTACGGCTAGCTTACTTTTATTATCCTTTGCCAGAGCACTTATTGCTAATCTTAGTTAAGGCTACTTATTATATTTACTTAATTTAGTCTTCCTATTATCCGATTTCTTATATCTAATAGGCTTGCCCTTACTATCTTCCTTAGAGCTATATACTGCTAATCCTAATTAACTCTACTTCTTACCTTTTCCTAGTTTGCTTTTACCGCTAGCCTTATATAGCATTAGGACTTGCTAGCTATCTTTTACGCTATATCTATTACGTCTAGGCGCCTCGGATTCGATAGCTAGCGGTACATTATTAGTAGTAGTAACTTAGGAGTTTAAGCTGGGAGGTGAGAGTAATACTATAAGTATAGCCTCCTTCGTGCTATTTCTTGCTATTTCGCTAAGAGCTGTAATAAGTATGCCCTCTAACTGTATTGCGAGGTTTTTATATCTCTACGGTAATATATAGATATTCTTTTCGGGCGGACCGTTAATGTTAAGCTCTATATAGGCTTATAGTTCCTCTTATAGCTTACCTAGAGCTATATATAGGTTTCCGCTTATTAGATATAAGACTTAAACTACCTTAACTATTAACCTACCCATTAAGCCTATAGATTAAATTTTAATCTTAATATCTCCTATATTAATTGCGTTGCTTACCGCTAATATTACTAGCTAAGGCGAAGGGATACCGTATAGTGGGGTTGTGGTAACGTCCATAGGCTATATTATATACAGTAGCTAAGGTAGCGTTATCTTATTTTATGCTTTGGTCTTTAGGGGTAATATATATTTACGTAAAGCGTACCTACTCTTAGAAGTACTTAGTACCCTCCTTACGTAATTAGAATAAGTACTTCCTATAATTTTTAGGATTACCTACAGTTTCTAATCCAGTAAAGCATTAGTAAATTACGGGAGTTACTTATAAAACTCCTTAATGTGCCCTTCTTTTATTATTATAGAGTTGCCGCAATATATTATATACTTAGGCTTAACTTTAATTGCAATATCTTTAACCGTCTCTTTTAGTCTATTATAGTTTTTAATGCTTATTCTAAAGCCTTAGGTAATGTCCATATCTTTAGTTAGCTTTAGGTTCGCCTTATACCACACATCCGGCTTTGCCTATATTTATGTTATTATTAAGTTACTTATTTAGTTAGGTATATATAATATTACGGTATATATTAAGTAGAAGGTAGCTATTAAAGTAAAAGGGCTTTATATGGTAGCTAGCTACCGCTACACTAGTATAACTCTAGTGTTAAACGTAGTTAGAGGTTAGTTATAGGAGAGATAGAAGGTAGGGTAAGTAAAGTTAATTAAAAAGAGGTAAAGAGGTAAATCTTATAATTGCCCGTACGTGCCCGCATAGAGGTAAAATTAGCTATAGTTTACTGCTATTAGTTAGGGTAAATACGGCTAGACTTAGTACTATATAGTTAAATAAGGGCATAATTATATAACTTATAGGGACTACCTTACCTAGCCTATTTAGGGCTAGGTGGCGGTCTAATACCGCTAAACTTTTATAGTTTTTAATGCGAGCGATTTATTAAGTGCCTGTAAAGGGGTAACTAGTTATTACGGTATAGTAGAATATAGGAGGTTATAGGAGTTACTATATTTCTTATTATTATATAGAGTTAGTATATATACGCGCCGCTAAAGTTAGAGGGCTAGCTTGCGTCTATATATATAGGCTCTATTATTATAAAGTGTTTGCTATATAATAAGTAGTATTTCTAGTAGACGGTAATATATTACACTTATTATAGGCGTTACTATATTTCTTATTATTGTACAAAGTTAGTAGATATACGCGCTATTAGAGTTAAAGGGCTAGCCTACGTCTATATATGCAGACTCTATTACAATAAAGTGCTTAGTATATAATAGGTAGTACTTCTAGTAGACAGCGATATATTATACTTACTTTATAATTACTAGTGTTATTATTACACTATATAGCACTTAAGGGCCTGCTAGATAAGTCTATCTAGAATAATAATTATCTAGTATATAGGATTTATGTCTATGCATAAATATCTAGTACTTATTTAAATATATATCTACTACAAAAGGTAGTAGGAGGTTTTATATCTTATATTATAAGTTTATATAATTAATAGTATTTTGCGGTATTTTGCGGCATTTTAAGGCATTTTAGGATAGTAGATATATTATATATACTAGCATCCAGCCGCTTAGCAATATTAACTTATCTCGCTATTTATCTATTTGGTATTATATAAAAGGTTAGTATTCTACTATAGTATTTATTATATTAGAGTCTCTTAAATTTAATATCTTTATTTTAGATCTATCTAGAACTATATATAGTTTTATAATATCCTACTCCCCACCTAGTACTCTAGTAAAAGATTATTTAATTAATAATACCTTTTCTCTTACTAATTAAGGGAGGAAAAGACTTATACTTTCTAGTAGTAGTAGGCTATACTTATTAGTAATATTTTTAACAGATTACGGTATTTAAGTTTCCGTTTACCTATAATATAATTAGCCTGCCTATAGTAAAGTGCTTTTACTTTACTACTTAGTTCTTTTTTCCCTTACCCTTTTATACGTCTATATACTTGCATTATAAACTATAAGAGCTTAATAGTGCTAGACTATCGCCTAGCCTATATTAAGAGATAGGCTAAATAGAGTAGTCCCCGTAACTTATACTATACCGCGTCTTCCTCTATAGGTTAGTTTCGTTACTATAGATTTACCCTTATATACGTTTAACTTATAGAGTATATAACCGTATACTTTACCACTAAGGCCTTACTTATATAATTTTATTAGGGCGCGCCTTATTTTCTTACCTTTACTAGTTAACCTAACTCTACTAACTACCTACCCTTACTCCTACCCTATTAGTATCTACCTCTATAACTAGTGCCTTTACAAATCTATTTAAGCTATAGAGCCTTATAACGTAGTAAGTTAGCTACTTTATCTTCGGCCTTAGCTATATAATAGAGAATTTATATTTACTAATACGTTTATATAGACCACCGCTTAATATAGCCTACTACTAAAATAGACCTACCTACTAATTATTTTATAACTCGCGACGTTAACTATATCTGTGACTATAAAAAGGTCGCTAAGAGCGTTATAGTTTTTAAGCTTACCTTAACTGTAGTAACTATGGGCTCTAGTATCTTATAAGGCAATAGTAAGGGCCCTATACTTAATAAGCCTCTTCTTCTAGAGCTTGGCAGTTTATACCTCTTAGCTAATAACACTCTAAAATGCTATCTCTATCTATCTACCGGCTATATACGCGCTAATTATCCTCTTAAAAAAGCTTCTTAACTTTATCGCAGCTATAGTAAGGCCGGTTATCTTAAAGCTAACTACCTTAACCCTAAATATAATAATTATGGGGAAGCCGGTTATCTTAAGAGCAACTATTTTAGTATAATATGTAACTAATATAGTGCTATAGGCTATAGAAAGCAAGACTGTCCCTAGCTATTAGGTAAGAAAAAGCAGATTTACCTAAACTATAGCTCCCTAGACTATTAAACTGTCTTCTATAGTTAGGTATATAAGAACTACAAAGTTATAGGGTATAATATTAATGATTATATAAGTGGACCTACTTTAATTTAGGTAATAGACGCCGTAACCGCTTCGGGTAAGGTAGATACACTAGGTGCTACCGCTTTAAGTATAGCTACTACCTCTTTATTGCCTAAACCTTTTAATATAGCTGGCTTCTATCCGGTAGCGGATAGCCTAATAGATAATCTAAATACCTATATAGAGGATAGTGCCCGCAAAGCCCTACTGTACGCGTCCACGTCGCCGCGGGTAGAAACATCATCGGGAAATCATTCCTTATAATGGCTAAGTGCAGAGGCAATAGAGGAGAGCCGTCGCAGCGCGCGCAGCGCGCTGGTGTTGCGACTCTGTGGTATTAAGCCTACGACGCGTATATCGCCCTTAACAACACTAGGAGTCCTACTGCCCCCGCTTAGGGCTCCTGCCATACCATCCAGGGGGGCCATTAAGGGAAACTGGGATACGAAAACCGCCCGACGTACAACTACCTAGCTCGCAGCCAGGCCCGAAACTGGCCTTATTTAGCTAGTTAATATAGACGCGCCCTAGGCGTACGATAGGACACCCTTAGGCTTGCACTAGCTCTAAGACTAAGAGGATATGGCAAGGGCGTAGGGAACCTCTTTTTATAAGAACTTGTTAAGGTTAACGCGTCGCAGATACTTTATATAAAACTTATTAAGGCCCTAAGGCCACCGCAAAGAACTTATTAAGGCCCTACCTAGAGAACTTATTAAGGCCCTTCTATAAGGGCCTATTTGGTATCTGGTACACCCAGGTAACTTAAAAAAGGGTCTTAATAGGCATAGTGCGCGCGACCTAGACGACGGCGACGCGCCGGCAACGTAATGGCAACGCAATAGCGACCGGACGGCAACCAGACAGCTTAATAAGGTGGAAACACGGGTAAAGCTCTAGGCAGCGGAAACACAGGCCAGCTTCAACGGCCCCATAGCGTTTGACTTATAGTTAACTCACGGTCGACTTACGGTTGACTTATAGGCGACTTATAGGAGGGTCTTAATAGGCGTAGTACACGCAACCTAATGCGTATATACACAAGGCGACTCATAAAAGGGTCTTAATAGGCGTGGTGTACGTAACCTAATACATATATATAGGGGAGGCTGCAGGGGAAACACAGGCTAGTTGGACGAGGACTTAACAGTTAGAGACATAGGCCAGCTTATAAAAAGGGGGGACACAAGCTTAGTTAGTAGGAGGGGGGAAAGTAGGTCGCCCGGTGCGGGACCTGGTCTCTATGGCCCCCCTCCTATAAGATACAGTCGGCCTATTATAAGGAGACTCTTATAGGCAACGCGAAACGGGAACTAGTAGTATATAGGGTGTTGCGCCCCTATATTACTACTGGCTTCCTATAGGGCGTAGTACGTAGTAGCTACTGCTAGCTCTAAGGACCTTATCCCTTAACTAGGCTCTAACCTTTAGTACACCTAGTAAGCAGGCAGGATTATACCCTAGCTAGAGAGACTACTATATAGCTTAAGAGAACGGATGCGCGTGTCGGTATATTAATAGACGGAACCGTTCGCCTCTAGGGCGGCTCGCCGGTAAGATATGCTTAAGAAGCAAACAGGAGTTACTTAGGCGGGAGAGGCAGTGGCTCGGCCTTATCCGTAGAAGGTATACCCAACTATATTATAGGATGCAGCTATAACGCCTCCATAGGATTACGTTAGTAGGCGCGAAGATAGGAGTTACAACCCCTAAAAACAGCAGCTTATGCCCACGCCGGCGGAAATAATAAAGAAGGCATAAAACTAGAGGCTATAGAAGGCTCCTAAGCCATACAAAAGCGTACTAACTCTAGGAGGAAACTCTTATACAGACTACTGGGGGGTAGACTAATACTCGGGTAATACCGTTATAAGATATCCAAAAGAACTGGTAAAATTCCCCGCAATTGGTGGTAGCAGCCAACTGCTTATAGTTTGGGACCAAAGCACTAAAAAACTGGGGTAGAGGCCTGGATAAGTAGGTATATTAAACTCTACTATATTACTAGCTAATATATAACTACCTGCCTAACCCCTAGGGCGATCGCCCGCGGAGTATACGGTCACTCGCCGTCTTACTACCAAATACTACCTAGCAGCCTAGATTACGACCCACGGTTTTCCCCATTATCTTCTTTCGACGGAGTGGTGACCCTTAGGAAGGGCCTAGCTAGGGCCTAGGCATAAAAGATACCCAAATACAACATATCCCGCTCGCTTATTAGTATTATAGTGGTTAGAACAGATGAATCCCCCTTACGCCTTTAGTAGCTCTAGGGGGGGGGAGGCAAGGCGTATATAGCAACGTAATAGTTATAGGAGATAGCATACAGGGGGTGGTTAAGATATGGGAAACGACCGTACGGCAATTAATTAGCAAGGCCTAGCTGGGACGTAGTAAACCCTAGCTTTAGATAAGCTAGAGAAGGAAGCAGTGGTTCCTAAGGAGTTCGAATATCCAAGGAAGACAGGACGTAGCCGTAGGCCCGCAGGGCCGCCGCTACGGACAGACATAGCAAATCGGGGTTTTTCATCCTACTGAGGTGGCTTATAGGGTTTTTCCTCCCCCCCAGCAGCAAGGGTTTTTTCCCGTCAATATTACTTTTCCCTTGTATATGGAGTAGTCTGCGTAGGGCTAGATAGCATCCGTATTAGACGTTAATTAAAGAACAATTATTATTATTATTATATAGAGGATAGTAATTCTATAATAGCCAAACCTTTAAATATACTCTAGCTTCTAAACAACAACTACCTTATAGTTTAGTTTGTTATATAAATTATTAAAGAGTATATTATAGTATATGGCATTACGTTCTAGGTGTCTTACAAAACCAATAAAATGCCTACTTATTATTTATATAAGATGGCGTCTATCCAATTTATAAATGCTAATATCGCTAGCGACGTTAAGGTTAACACTGCTAATGCTGCTTCTCTGGTTACTTAACAACTATTATATCTAACCACGCTTAAGCATTTTACTAGCATTCTCCCACAAGATACTATAACCCTATAACTTTACTATATTAGGTTTGTTGTCGCCTCTAATAAATTTATACTAGGTACGCGCATATTACTTAGCGAGTACTTCTTTATTAATAGGGACTTTGGCTTATTTATACCGCAAATCCATAAAGCTTAAGATATACTATTAAATAGTTCTATAGTTGTTATCTACTTCTTTACACTAGGTACTAAATAGCTTAATAGTTATATTGTAAGCCTAAACATAAGCCTATAACAGCAGAGCGTTAATAATCCTTTAGGTTACTAGTAGAAGAACCGTAATATAAATATCTAGCTTAGTATATAGCTCTTAATAAAGGACCGACTATCGTATAAAATCCCCGTAAGGTATTAGTTTAATAGCGTTCTTAAGTATTTTATAGTCTAGTTCTATACCGCAGTTATAAGCCTTAAGGCCATTAATTAGAACCCCTAGGTACCTACTATTATTTATCTTATTACCTTTTTAGGTAGCGCAGATTAAGTCTACTATACTACTATCTAGATAGTTAATAGTCTTACCCTTTATACTAACTCTATTATTAATATCTTATTCCTAGATAAAGACGTAGATAGTGTTATAGTGCTACAATGAAGTAGACTAAATAACTACGTTATAGTATAAAGAGGGGAAGAAGGTGGAAAGGGGGTATTGTATATAAATAGTAGGGCCGGCCGCTAAGTCACTAGTAGTGGGCCAGCCAATAGTAGGAAATAGTATAAGACAGTATGAAACAGTATGCGTCAGGTTAGTGCCGTAATAGTACTCCTCTCCCCTAGATAGTTTGGTCCCCAAACTAAATAGATAACTTAAAAAATAGGCAGTATATAGGGTTGCCTATTTTTTACCGCAAAGATATTAGTTCTACTCACCGCCCTTAACTAAGCTAATGGCGATTTTCTATGCCGGGTATAGAAAATCCTAATTAGTTAGTTTAGTGAGTAAGGTTAGCAGAACTCTATACCGCTACCCAAATTGGTCCGCGTGGCGTTTCTTAGCAAGAATTTGGCCAATTAGATAACTTTAACCGCTAGTTAAAGTTCCATAACATCTCAACCACCACAAATTTTAATACGGTGGTTGGCCGTAACCTTAGCGTAACTTTTCCTTATCTTATGCCCAGTCTGAGGGTCCTAGCTTCTTAGAGTATTACTTATAGAAGCGCTATACAGCTTATTTGCAACCCTTTAGGTCTTCCTTTAGCTGCCAGGTTATATCCTTATAATATTTCCATTTAATCTTATAAGTTAGGCCCTAGGGGTCTTCGTCATATATATTAAGGATTTTCTTAAACTCCTATTTGTCTTCTATATTGCCGTTATTATCTCTCTCTACTACTTATCCTTGTATATTATAGCGCTCTACGGTATTAATATTTGCTTAGCTAGGGATCTCTTTAGCAGCCTAGAGGCGGACCTTAGATGTATAAAAGGATTTATTTACTCGGATATGGTCTAGGAAGTCTACTACGACTACCCCTTAATATACTGCGAGTACGGGGTACAGGCTGTCCTATTTATCGTCCCATTTCTTCTTAGGTTTATTTATCTTTATATTTTTTAAGCTAACTATAACTATATCGCCTTTGTAGAATAACGCGCTCTTATCCCTACGGGTATTAGTATTATCTTTATAGCGTTACTATAAAATCCGGGCTAGGGCCTTAAGCTGTATTAATATCCGCTTAAAGCGGTTAGCTATAGAGTCTACGTGGAAGAACTCCTTCTTTACTTATGCTGATAGTATTAGTAGGTAGGGGCTAGCAGGCTCGATTTTGAGGCGAGGGTTAAAGCTATAGTTTGCAAAAAATAGGGAGATGCCTATACTCTTATTGACTTAGTTATTTATAGCAAACTTAGTAAGTAGTAGGTAGTTAACCTAGTTGTTCTATATAAAGCTAACAAAAGCACAGGTATTTGTTTACGGCAGTGTTAATAATTTTAGTTTAGCCGTCCGTTTCTAAGTACTAGGCTAAGCTTAGTCGCAAGATTGTCTTAAGGCGTTTACTTAGTTGTCGCCAGAAGTTACTAATAAATTGTGTGCCGTGGTTAGAGATAATCGTGCTTAGTGCACCGTAGAGCTTATATATATTGTTAACAAAGCCATTAACTAGCTCCTTTATTAAGAGTCCTGTTACTAGAATAAGGTATTATATTTTAGTTAGGCGGTTTATAATAATAAGGATATATTTATATGCCTTACCATAGCGTTAACATACTAGTAGCGTTATAATATAGTTAATCGAGATGTCGGTTCACGGGCGGGTAGGTAATTTTAGTAGCTTTAGGAAACCAGGTGGGGTAAAATAGGGGGTCTTAGTGCAAAAGTATAGGGTATAGTCTTTAACGAAGGTAGCCGTAAGCTAGGAGATTCCTAGCCACCAGTATATTTAGTTTAAAAGGTTAAGAGTTTTAACCTGGCTAGGGTAACTAGCGGGGCCGCTACTATAAGAGCGATAGGTAACTTCTAGGTAGAAGTCTAGGGCATTAGGGATAAAGAGATATTAGCGGAAGTAGATCTATTTATTAACGATACTGCATTCTAACTTATCGCAACAGAGTAATTTCCTAATCTTCTTTAGCTAATGGCGAGCTTTCTAATTACATAGGGCCGCTACTATATCTCTTGCGAGTTTGTTCTCCTAATATTCTAGCTAGATTAACTTATCTAGTGACTTTTCGGCTATTTTAGGGTCTAAAGCGGCTATAAACTCCGCGTTGTTATAATTACGGGACTTATATAGTAATTCTTCTAAAATTATAGGGTCAACTTTCTAGGGCGGTATAACGACTTGGGCTTAGTAGCGGAGGTGTTTATTATTAGCGTCCTTAGGCCTTATTCCTAGTAGCCGGCTTAGGGTATTAGGGAGCGTGGCTTTACTACTAGGTCTATATATAATTATAAAGTTAAACTATAAAAGGAACTCTGCCTACCGGACTTAGCGCTAATTTAGCTGCTTAGTGGTTATAAACGTCTATAGGTTCTTATAGTCGGTAATAATTTTAAACGGCTCCTTAGTCCCTTATAGCTTAGGACGCTATTTCTCTAGAGCCTTAATAATAGCTAAGAGTTCTTTATTATAGATCTTATAGTTACACTCCGGCGTAGAGTGTTTTGCGGAGAAGAATACGACTAGTCTTAATTTTCTATTATCGTTGTATTAGGAAAGGACTTTACCAGATACCTAATTTAATGCGTCTATCTCTATCACTGTTTTCTTTATATAGTTATAGTATGCTAATACTGGTGCTAAGGTAAAGGCTCCCTTAAGGGCCTTAAACGATTTGGCTTGTTCTAGTCCTTATAGCCATTCGATATCCTTCTTTAGGAGTTTTATTATAGGTATAGCGATGGCAGAGTAGCCTTAGATAAATCGTTGGTAGAAGTTCGCGAAGCTAAGAAACTATTATAGTTCTTTAATTAATGTCGGGTCTTTCTATTTCTATAAGGCCTGTACCTTCTTAGGGTCTATAGTTATGCTATTAGTTAAGATAATTAAGCCGAGGTATTTTGTTTTAGTAGAGTAAAACTTAGACTTATTAATATTAATCTAAGGTCCAGCATTACCGAGTCTTTAAATGACTTTATTTATATACTTAGTATACTTAGCACGTGTTTTAGAAAAGATAAGGACATTATTAAGGTAGGCAGTATAGTAGTTATTAAGGGCGTTATATAGGATATAGTTAATATAGTTCTGGAATATAGTAGGTGCGTTATAGAGGCTAAATAGTATAACTAGTATCTTATAGAGTCCGAACTGGGTAATAAATGCTATAAGCTACTTATAGCCCTTTATAATCCGGATCTGGTTAAACACAGTAATTATATTAAGTTTAGTAAAGTACTTAGCACTATAAAGTGCGTTAAGTATCTCGTGGATTAGTGGCAGTAGGTACCAATTCTTAATAGTAACTGTGTTTAGGCCTCGGTAGTTGTAGTAGATTTATATACTACCGCTAGGCTTAGCAGTAAGGAGGAGTAGTGCGGTAGCTGGTAAGGTCGATTCGCGGATAAAACCCTTATCTAGTATCTTATTAATCCACTTTTTTACACACCTAAGTTTAGCAGATAAAAGTAGTCTATTTTTATAGTACGGGGCCTAGTTTCTGGGGATAATCTTAATTTTATGGTCCCATAGTTAGTAAGGGGGCAGCTTATCTATATTTTTAGGGAGGAAGTATTTAATATATTTACAAAACTCCTTTAATAGGCGTTATAGAATATCTTCGCGGGTTAATCCTAGTTTACCCTTTAGGAAATTTTTAATATTAGTGTTAACTATCTTCCGACGTAAAAGCTCGGGTTTAGTTTTTAGGTTTGTTTTAAGGAAGTTATAGAAATAGGGGGGAAGTACTTTACGGGCTTCCTTTATCGTATAGTCGCCTTCTACTAGCTAGCGGAAAGACCTTTCTAATAGGTTCGGTACTTCTATTAGGCCTATAGGCAGTTCTTTAAGCAGCTATTAGTACTTATCTTATTTAACTAGTTCTACTAGCTCCGCTATATAGATTCTTATTACCTTTACGTCTTTTTATTTACAGAACTGGGTAAAATTAATAGCACAAGTGTATTTAATATTGTCTAGGTTAGGGCGTGTCTAGTTCTCTAGTGCTACAGCTAAGCTAATACGGCTTAGTTAGCTTAAAGGGGCAGAAACAAAGCGGCGGCCCTATACGGTACACGTGGGAGATAGGTATAAAGTTAGGCGTTACGGTAGCGCGGTTTCTATTATCTGGGTCTCGGTAGTTCTATAGCCAGTCCTTACTATAACATAAGCTATAGTGTGCGTATATAGCATATAGCTTAGTTCTAGGTGTTAGGCTAGGCGGCTAGGGTTTAAATAGTGCCTGGGTTAGGGTTAGATTCTTAGTAGTAGCGGTATAAAACAGACCTTCTTCCTTGGTCTTAGTAGGGCTGGCTAGTCCGTTATTTTAGTCTTAAGTGCTAAGGTAGTTTAGTCTTCTACTATCTCGTTTCTTTGCAGTTATATAGTCTCCCCTTTATTAGGAACGTCTTCTACTATTAGGGTTTTATATATAGTCCTAGGCACTAGGCTTAGTAGTGCTAAGTATCTATATAGGGCGTCCCTACTACCGTCAGTTATCCCCTATAGGAGGTAGTGCCTAAAGTAGTAGTCTAAGTTAAAGCGGATTTTGAGTTTCCTAAAGCTAGGACAGGGCTTATGCTTTTAAAGCTAGGGCATACCTAGGATAATTAGGGTAGTAGGCGAGAGTTTGGTAATAAAAAAGAGTATAGCTTTAGTATAAAGGCCGATTAATATTTGGGTAGTAAAGTAGTCTATAACAAGCAAAGATAGGATACTATCTATAAGGCGCAGTAGCCTAGGTACCAGTAGCTTCTTAGTTATAATATTATACTTTCTTATAATAGACTCTGCGTCGGTAAAAGCTATTATAGTACTACTAGAGTCTACTAGGCTTACTATATTAATATAAACTTAGGGGTATAGGTTACATAATAAGGAGAGTTAGGTTTAGATAAGGATTAATTTCTTATTACTATTTGCTAATCTAAGATTAAGTAGTAGCTTACTAATAGAAAGGATTAATTAATCTAGTAATAGGGACCTAATCTTCTCGCCTTCCTCCTTATATAGTTTAGACCCTTAAACGCAACTTAGTTTAAGGGTTTACCTTTTAACAACTAGGGTATAGGGCTGTCTTAGTAGGGCGGTCTAGTGTCTATTTAGCTGGCGGTGTCGGTTTTAGTCTTAGTTGGGGTATAGGAAGACGATACCTCGCTAACGACGTGGCCGTGTTTATATTCGCTAGCGCGGAGTCACCAATACTAGGCGTTATTAACGGGTTGGGCTCCCATATAGGGTATGGTTTAGAGTAACTAAGCTATAGGGTTAAAGGGGGGGGGGTCGTCCGCCGCGGCTATAATAGGTTCCGTGGTTACCGCGTCTATAATAGACTCTATAGTCGCCACGTCCGCGGTTATTAGTTCGCGTTGTTTAACGGGGTAGTATTAGGACTAGGTTTACTGTCTTAGCGGGGTTATAGGCGTCCTTTTAGTAGCCAGGCAGGCTACAGGCAAGGTATAGTCTATTATTAAAGCGGCGCTTACGCTCCGTGTCTAAGATTTTATTAAGGTCTATAGGTTTTCTAGTTACTACTAGGGTTAAGGTTAATATAGGGGTAGGGGCTTAGGTAGGTAGGCGGTGGTTAGCATTCTTCTTAAGGTTGGCTTAGTGTGTATAGTTTGCGAGGTTCTTAGTAAACATATCTATCTGCTTACTCTAACTTACCTCAGCGAGCTTAGACTAAGAAATCAATTGTGCGGATATAGGAATATCCGCACTGTCCGCTAAGCTGATTTAGGACGGCAATCGTTTTCTTAGTCTGAGGCACTTTGGCGAGCTTTGTAGAAAACCTAAATACGGTTTATATAAGAAGACCTTATTAACTTTAACGAAATTAATCTACCCTCCTATAATACCTATTAATATAAAAATTACACCAAATTATAAAGAAAAGCCTACTCTATAAGTTATAAGATCTTTAGCTCCTTATATACGCGCGACGTTAAGAGGAATTTGTTGCCGTAGAGGCCCTAATTCTACCTCTACACCGCCGAGCCGTGTAGTAAATACCAACGCTAAACGCTTATATCCACGCCGCCAGCCCTTTGTACAGCCAGTAGATATTCTAGCAGATATTTTAGCGGATATTCTAGCGGATATTCTATTTGCCAGTCGGATAAAGATATTAAAGGAAGAGAAGGTTAATATTGTAAAGGACCTTCTATATTAATAGGGCTGGTCTTTTTACAGGCTAATTTTTAAGTACTTAGAAAGCGAGAACGGGTATAGAGGTAATAGGAAAAAGAAGAAAGTAGGGGACCTACTTATTACTTTGCTAGAGGAAAAGGAAATATAAAAAGAGCTTGTTAATAGGGCTAAAATTTATATAATGCTAGTAACCTATACTACCCGCTATATTTAGAAAGAACTCCGCTAACTATAATTATAACGCGGCCCCTTTAACACATGGACTCTAGATATAGAGTTTTAAGATATTAACCTTAAGAATGCGGCCTAGTTTGTTTAGTAGTACGGTCCGCTGCTATTCTAGCTTATTAAAGGGATATCCGTACTAAATAGAGAGGAACGTAGTTGGGATCCGCACGGTGGACGTATAGTTATAGTTGCCTCTATATTCTTTCTAGGGTTTACCTAAAACTCCGTAAATGGTTTCGCCCGTCTACTTAGTCTATATCTTTAGGCGCTTAGTATAAAGCGCTATATGCTGTCTTTTCTGTATAGCCTTAGTCTAATTAATAGTTATAAAACTTTTAATGCTAAAAAGCTTAGGCTAGCTAAATGTTTTAAGGAAGGTTTTATTAATTCTAATAGCCCTTCTAATACTAATAACCCTTAAGAAACTGATTAAGTCTCTATCTATTTATAATAATGTCTGTATTATTTATAATAACTTTAACTATTGCTAAAAGACTTAATATTAGGTTATTGGCGAGATTAGTAAGTTTAATTTATATACTATAGGAAAGATTTTACGCGGAGTCTGCATGCCTAAAGGGGGCCTTAAGCAGTCAATGCTGAACAACACCCGTTAACTTAAGCTAGATAAGGTTGTTAATGCAGCTGGGAATAGGTTTAATAACCTTTAGAAGTAGATATTTATAAGTTTTATTACGGACGCTATCTAATGCGCGTATTCTACTGCAGTTAATAGCATATTCGACTCTAACGCGGATATTAAATATCCGCGTATACTAGCAGTTAATATTCTCCCTTATAGAAGGATAGAGTATATAACTCTAGGACCTATTCTAAATAGCGAGGCTTCTATTAATGGAAACTATCGCATAATAGAGAATATCTTCCTAGAATAACTGCAGTATAATCGCGAAACCGCTTTTAATAACTGGCTTTTTCTAGTATATAGAGATTAGAAAACCGTAAAGCTTATCTAATTATATAAAGAGGAGCGGGTTAAGGTAGAAGGTGCGTACAATAGCTATAAGTGGGTATTGCCTATTCTAGGGCTATAGCATATATAATTATGCGTACATTCTATAGGGGTAAGGAAGCCGCGCAGCAGTTTTTAGCGCTTTACGCCTATATAAACTACCTAAGACGGCGCAATATTCCTAGGGAAAAGGCCCTATTTTATTATATAGAAGAGCTAATCCTCTAAAGCTTTAACGCTTGTGTTATTGCGTTATTCCTACTCTATATCCACAATAAGTGTAACATTAAGGCAGATAGTAAGGCTGAGCGATATATACAAAACCTATCTCCGCAGCAATTTCTAGAGTATGTTAAGGATATCCGCATAGCAGCTTTTTTAAGAGATATATACCGCGATACAAATTAGCGCTTAGAGCTACCTACTAACGTATATTAGCTAGCAGCGATGTCGTCCTCTATGGGTATATTAAGCTCCGCCGCTAATAACTATAATATAGAGTTCTTTAATTATATCCGGTTTCTATAGGTTATTAATACTTATAAGCTTTTAAAATACGCCATTAAGTATATAAATATCGGACTACTAAAGCGTATAATCCCCTGCCTTTACTTATACTTTACTAGAAGCTCTTTAAAGAACTATATATATAATATGCTAATCCTATAGCAACTAGTTAGAACAAGTGCTTATAATCCAGTGCTTTAATAGGCTATTCTTACCAATAGTTTAGTTAACCTCCAAGGGCGGCTAGATAGCTTCTTTAAGACGGATTACCTTAATAAACTGCTAAATCTTTAACTTAAGGAGTTACTCTAAACGCGCGGGAATTTAACGTTTGGTATAGACGAGCTATTTAAATGGAGTGTTCTTATAATAAGTTACACTAGCGCGCTCCGCGATATTTCTAAGCGTGTATTTAGTAAATGTATAAACAGCAAATATATAACTAAGTCTCTAGCGCTAGATATCCGCTATCTTATAGATTAGATTAGGAAGGATTTAATTATATAATATGCATGGCACTTGGCGGATTTTAAGGCTCCTTTACTTCTACAGTACGGATATAAGAAACTTGCAAAGGACGGCGTAAATATATTTAACGCCTTTCTATTAACTACAGCCGGTTTGCCATTTAATCCCCTTATATATAGCTTTAGTGATACTAATAAGAATATAGAGGTACTAGGGGAAGCTGCTGGATATATTTATATGGTTTATTGTCCTAATATTATACCTATACCTCTACTAATATATATAATAGTTAGTATATAAGTTGCTTAATAAATGCTAAGAGTAATAGTAATGTATTGTTTTAATTACGGATATACTTCTATTGTGTGTTAGCGTATATAGGATATTGGGTTTAAGGCACCTACTATTCTTTAACTTAGATTAGAGCGGCTCTTATAGGGCAGCATTACTGATTTTAATATACGGATGTCTTATATTAGCGGTTTACTATACAACCCTTATAAGGATAGATTTAATAAGGCTACGGATAATATACCGGAGGACTTTTAAATGCTTAGGCTTTTAATACGTTTCTATCTTAATATATTAATTAAGTTCTTTTTATTAATATTAACTCTAGCTAGCGTATAATCTTCTTAGTGCGTAGTATATAATATAGTAGTGGGCTATTTTGTAATATAGATATATAAATATCTATATCTTAGCTTATACGGATATCTTTATATTAGCTTACGCGGATATCGTTATTTTAGCTTATGCGGATATTATAATATTAATTAAGTATATCTATTAAATATAAGGCAGAGACTTAATTCCTATATATATAGTAGCAAAAAGGTATAAGCTACTATTTTATTATTATAAACTAGTAACAACAGCCAGCCCGCAGTAACAGCTACCTTATATCTACCTATATTTAATATTTAGTAGCCCAGCATTGCGTATAAGTGTAATAATACCACACCTTAGGAACGCAAGCTTATCCTTTATCTTACTTAGAGAATCTTTAAACTTACTAAACTGGCGATCTATAGCTTAAATATCTTTCGCTATATTAGTTACCTATTTATAAACTATATTAACACGTGCAGAAATAGCGATTACTAAATATACCCTAACAGATTCCGTGCTAGCGGAAGCAGTAGCAGCAATAGCAGCACCTGGCGTGCTAGCAATTAGTAAAAGAGTTAAAAAAGCAGCGGTAAAGCGGGTGCCTCTATGGCCGCATATACTACTACAAGTGGGAGTCTTAATAGGAGGGGAGGTCTTAGTAAGGGGAGGCGTAGTAGCGCGGGCGGGGATAGTGCGAGAATAAAGCTATGCGAATATCAGCAATATCTATATTATTAATACGCGGATATTATACCTTCTTAGTAGGCGTTTTGGCTAGACTATTAGCAGAAGCTAACTTCGCACGTTTTTTGCGCTAAGGTGTAACCAGCTCTAAATCTAGTAAACTTTCCTATACGCGTGTTAGCTAATAGAATAATAGTATACTATTAGTACGTACCTTTCCGCACAACCTATTACCTATACGATATCTTAAGCATATACCCCTAAAATGAGGCCCAGAGTCCTTCTTATAAACGCGATATTTATAGCTATGCTTCTCGCATAGAGTATATAGCGGGTTGCGTAGCTTACTAAAGCTACCCTTAATATTCTAGACGTGTGTTAATATCCACTGGCGGCTTTCCTTTATATTCTCCTAAACACCAGCTTTTAGAGTATACCATTTATTCGCTAACAGCACTTAGATAGGAAGGCGCTCGTTTATATTTATGGTACTGTAGAGATTATAAGGGCTATGGAGATTACAAGGGCTGCAAAGATTATAAAAGTCAGCGTCATTAAGATCTTTATCTTTGCCGCTGTCTAAAGATTCGCTATCTAAAGAAACCTTATAAATGTTTAGGTTACTATAAGAGGTAAATTAGTAGATAAGATATTAAAATAGTATAACTAACATATACGATTTAATGGCTATCTTAGCCTTCAGATTCGTATTAGTAGCCTTTTTAGCCTACTTTTTAAGAAAAGAAGATAAACGAGCCTTATTAAGCCTCCTTTTAAAAGTATTAGGTAGCAGTAGTAGAGAAGCGGATAGTGAAGAAACTAATAGTAAAGTGGTCTATAGTAAAGATGTAGGTAACGGAAAGGCAGGCAGCAAAAAGATACGCGGATTTTTAGCGGATTTCGCTCTATCTATATTTTTGTTATCTACTAAATCCTGCAAAGAGCGCTTCGGTATATATTTTTTAAAATCACATTAGCTATAGGTACAATTTAGTATTAAAAAGCTTACTCTTTAGGAATAGAGTCTAAAGGCTTAGTAAGAGTAGCTATAGCGTGCTTAACAGCATCCTTATTTACTTCGCGTATATTAAGTTCCTTAACTACCTAGCTACTATTATTCGCATTAATATTGTTTACAGGTGTAAATAAAGGTATTATAGATAGTAGAACGCTAAGGGACAGTAGATAAAACAACAATAATGAAGTTTACGGTGCGGTGCTGTAAGGTAGAAGATTGGTGGAAGAAGAGGTATAGAGGTTAATTAAAGGTAAATATCTACGCTACCAATTTTATTAAATTAGCTCACTAATAAATAACTACTACTATAATAACTTACCTTAGTAATTATTAACGGTGCGGATATATAAATATCTTTATCTTACCTTATACGGATATCTTTATCTTAGCTTATACGGATATTATAATATTAATTATATCTATTAAATATAAGGTAGAGACTTAATTCCTAAGTACATACGTAGTAGCAGAGAGGTAAAAGCTACTATTTTATTACTCTAAACCTATAATAATAGTTAATCCGTAGTAACAGCCAACCGGTATCTACTTAAATTCTATATTAAGTAACCCGGCGTTGTATATAAGTGCTATAATACCACGCCTTATAAATGCAAGCTTATCCTTTATCTTACTTAGAGAATCTTTAAGCTTACTTAACTGGCGATCTATAGCCCGAACATCTTTTGCTATCTTAGTTACCTACTTATAAACTATATTAACGCGTGCGGAAACAACAATTACTAAATATACCCCAATATTTTCCATGCTAGCGGGAGCGGTAGTAGTACCAGAAGTAGCACTAGGTGTACTAGGAATTAGTAAAAGAGTAAGAGGAGCGGCAGCGGAATGGGTGCCCCTACGGCTGCGTATATTACTGCGAGTAAGAGTCTTAAGGGAAGGGGAGGTCTTTAGAGGGGGGATGGTGCGGGTATAAAGCTATGCGGATATTATACCTTCTTAGTAGGCGTTTTAGCTGGACTACTAGCAGAAGCTAATTGCGCATTTTTTTGCACTAAGGTGTAACCGGCTCTAGTTTTAGCAAACTATTCTATATATATGTTAGCTAATAGAATAATAGTATATTATTAGTATATACCTTTTTGCACAACCTACTACTTAAGTAATATCTTAAGCACGTACCTCTAAAATACGACCTAGAGTTCTGCTTATAAACGCAATATTTATAGTCTTGCTTAATATATAGAGCGTATAGCAGAGCGCAGCATACTAGAGCTACCCTTAATATTCTAGACGTGGGTATATATCCGCTAGTGAGCTTCCTTTATATTCTCCTAAGCACTAGCTTTTAGGGTATACTATTTATTTGCTAATAGCACTTAAATAGAAAGGCGCTCGTTCGTGTTAATATTTAACATTATAGCTTAGGCTATCTACGTACTATAGAGCTTGTGAGAGCTGCGGAGATTATAAGAGGATAGAGGAGGGCTTTTAAAAGAGTCGGCGTTATTAAGGTTATTCTCTTTATTATTATCTAAAATCTCTAATATTTCTATTAGGTTACTATAAGAGGTAAATTAGTAGATAAGATATTAAAAGAGTATAGTTAATATATACGATTTAAAGGCTATTTTATACTAAATATTTTATATAGTAATTCTATTAGCCTACCTCTTAAGAGAAGTAGAAGCACGATAAGGATTAAACTTTTTAAAAGTAGTAGGCGATAAAGAAACAAGCGGCTTAAAGGTAGGCGGCAAAGAGGCAAGCAATAAAGAAGTAGGCAGTAAAGAGGCAGGCAGTAAAGAGGTAAGCGGATTTTAGCGGATTTCATAATAACCTTATTATAGTGCTCTGCTAGATCTAACAAAGAGTGCTTTAGTACATATTTCCTGAAATTATATTAGCTGTAGGCATAATTTAGTATTAGAAAGCTTACTCTCTAGGCAAAAATTCTAAAGGATTAGTGAAAGAAAAAGCGTTCTTAAAAGCGTCCTTAATTATTTTATTATTAACGTCGCGCGTATTAAGTTTCTTAACTAAATAGCTGTTGGACGTATTTAGAGGTATAAAGGAAGGTATTATAGATAGTAGTATACTAATAGACAGTAGATAAAACAACAATAATAAAGTTTACGGTGCAATGCTGTAAAGTAGAAGGTGTAGAGGTTAATTAAAGGTAAATATCCGCGCAGCAGATTTTATCAAATTAGCTTACTAATAAATAATTACTGTTATAGTGACTTACCTTAGTAAATATCAACTACCTCTTATACAACACTTAAACTAAATAGCTAATATAATATAGGTTCTACGGGTTTTAGGAGCTTTAGGTATAAATCTTAATATCTCTCTAAATAAGAATCTAATGGACTATTTAAATACGTATGCGGAGATCAACACTTAATACCTAGATATTAATTAGAGCTCTACCTAAGTCTTAGTTAAGTTAACAAATAAGTAAAACGCCGAGGAATATTAAATACTAACCTACTAAAGCTGCGTTATATCTAAAACCGAGGGCGGAGATTAAGCACTAGGCTGCAGGTTCTAAGCTGCGCTTAGTTTAGAAAGCAAAGATCAAATATTAAACTATAAATTCTAAGCTGCACCCAATTTAGAAGGCGGGGATTAAGTATTAGCACGCGAATTCTGAACTGCGCCTAGTTTAGAGGGCGGAGATTAAGCATTAGCCTATAAACCCTAAGCCTTAGAGTTTTCTAGAAGCGGAGATCTAGTATCACAACTTAAATCTTAAGCCTTAGGATTTTCTAGGAGTGGAGGTCTAATACTATGTTATAAATTCTAAATTTCCGGATTTCCTACTACCTGGGAACTGGTGCTACGCCGTAAATATTAAACTTTAGAATTTTCGTAATTAGAGGTCTAATGCTATATTACGAATATTGAACCTTAGGCTTGTCCAAAAGTTAAGACTTAATAGTATACTATAAGCTCTAACACTTAGGCTGCCCTAAGGATTTAAATTTAATGCTATACTATAAGCTTTAATATCTAGATTACTTTAAGGGCTAAGACCTAATACTACGCTGTAAGCTCTGATATCCGGCGTTTTAGCCGTGGCCTATTTATACTTATATTGCCACTAATATTAGTAAATAAACGTCTCTACGTCTTTTTTAAGGTTATACTGCTAGCTAGTGCAGTACTAGAGGGGAGAATTGGCTAAAGAGACTGACTTAAAGTTATATTGGCACTAGCTATATAAGTAGAGGTAATACTTCTTACTTAAGCAGAGCGGCGGTAAGTACTAGATTTACCTCTAGTTAATTCTACCCGCTAACAGGGAGCTAACTCTATAGTCGTTAATATATTAGCCTATAAGTCTACGCGTTAGGATAAGCTTCCTAACCGTACTAGTAAGCTACTAGGCGAAGCATGCGGTTATTAAGCACTAGTATGCGGTTAATCAGATAAACTATTTAAAAGCCGCTATAAGTAATAAGCCTAGGTTAATAGATAAGCTGCTAAACCACTACACTAACCCTATAGATATCCGTCTATACCCACTGTATAAGCTAATTCCCTTCTAGTATTCTGCTACTAAGTTGCTATAAAGGGTACCGTAATGCGGCAGTTTGCCATCGCCGTCAATACTAGATTACCGTAGATTGCTACTAATAATAGACTATTACTAGCAGGATTATTAATAAGGTTATATTAATTCGTAATAACCGCACGCGGAGATCGTTACGGAGATTAAACACTACGTTGTAAACTAGCGCCACCTATATTCGAGCTAATAATACTATCGGACCTCTGCTGCGGAGCTTAAGGGCTATACCGCGGACTAATACCTAGGTTGTTCTAAGATATAAACTAAGGTAGTAGAGAATTATAAGGATTGTGCAGAGCTATATTAAAAAGCTATTAGGAATAATTAAGGCGCTGTAGGGAGTTATTAGGATGCTAAAGGTTAAGTTAAGGGTTTTACGGATATACACTAGACGATTTTTAAGTAGGTAGCCGTATATCCAGAGTATACGGATATTAAATATCTAGCTGTTAAGATAACTGCGATAGAGTGGCATGCGTAGTCTGGGACTAGTTTACTTATAAGTCTTAGGTTAATATAAGCTGAGTTCTTTAAGACTTAGTTATATCCGTTTACAAGCTAGATGCTAATAATAGCTATAAGGGCGGTGATACTTTAGTTTACAACGGTTGATTAAGGCTAGCACTCTTTGTAGTTAATGCACTAACATGTCCCTATTAACCCACTAATAGTAGAGACGTCTATAACGAGCTTTTAGATACGGTAATACGTCTACTAGATTATGACGTAGCCTATAAGACACTAGTACTAGAGTATTATATTCCTTCCTTATAAATAAAGCGGATAAGTGCGTCTACTTTATCTCCTAGGAAGCTGTAATCCTATTTAGGTAATATCCGCTTAAGGCCCTTATAAGTTAGTGGAGGTTAGATATAGAGTATGCGGATTTAATTGTCGGATATAATATAACTGGAAATTAGACTCTAAACTATATCCTAATATATTATATTAAGCCATCCTTTAATCCACTTCTTAATACTTATAAATAGATCCTTTAAGTATTTACTCTTTGTAATATTCCTAGTATATAGTGCGATAATATTATACTCCTTATAAGCCTGTAATAAATTATTGCAATTAGAGCAATAGCGTGGACCTTTAGATAACGGACTTGTCTTCTTATACGGCTTAAGTAGAATATTGCGTAGACATCTAGTAGCTTTATTCGCGAGCTCGTATAATATATCTAGAAGTACCACCCGTTTCTTTATATTAGTCTTTGCCCTTTTCTGTTTTTCTATATACTTAATTAGCAGGGCTAATGATATTATATTCTTATTAAGTATTTAATCCTCCTCCTCTTAAGCAGATACCTATAAGATAATATTACTGTTAATTATAATAAATAAAGCTAGATCGCTGGCGAAATCCGCTGCCCTATTCTCCTATATCGCCATCCTAGCAGCAATAAAGTCACGGCCGAGTCGGGTAGATAGAGGGGCTGTAGGTTTTTAAGACTTTCGCTTTAGCAGTGCAATATCTATAAGAGCGCCCTTATACCAGTCTTTAATAAGGATAATTATATATCTGGTAATACTATTGCGTTAAGCGGCCCGTCTAAATTACTATAGTATTATATTTAGGCTTTTATTGGGATAATAACCGTATATAATAAAACGGATAATATCTAGAATATCCGTACTATAGGCTAGGGCGTCCAACATAATAAGAATGCGGGTAGGTAAGTCTTCTGTATAGAAATTTTAATACTCCCTACTCTTATTATATTTAGATAATATCACATAATAACTCCGCACTACTATTTTAGCCTACTTTATAGTATAGCCCTTAGTTATAAGCCATAAACGGATCGTGTTTAAACACCTATGGATATAATTTTTAGTATAAAGAAAGATAATCGTCTTAGGAATTAATTTAGGGCTTAGAACCTTTCGTCCCTTTAGCTATATAGTGCCTCCTACTAGATTTTAGATCCGCCTGACTGGTTAATAAATAAAGGTAGCGGGTATTTAACTAGAAGATACGGATATCCTACTAAGCGCTGTGGGCGTTTGGCTGGATAATACGGATATTTTACTAGACCCTGCGGATATCTAGCTAAGGGTCGCGGATATATAATCCTCCTCTACTACCGCCTCCTTAAATGCCTCTTTAATAATAAAGAATAGTGCCTTATAATTATTCTTATCCCTCCTCTTAATATAGCCCCTAATAATAGATAGGTTAGGCCGATTAATATTTATTTATTTAAGATCCGTTATACTTTAATAAAACCCTATTAGCTTTATTACCTTTATATATATCTCCTTATTAAGTATTGCAGTATATATAAACTATGGCACTATTGGACTAAGCAGTGATTAGACCTTAAAGAGCTGTGCGTAATAGGGCCGGAAGCTCTTACCCCAGTTGGCAACTAAATAATACTTATTAATTATAACTAAGAAAATATACGAGCGAAAAGCAGGCTAAGTAAGGATATAGTGGAACCGTTTACTTAATAGCAACTCTGGCGATACTAGAATATACGTAAACTAACCCGCCTTAATATATTTTAGGATATCCGCATATACTTTTATTACCTCCGTATATATAAATACGGGATTTACTCCTAGGATAGCTTATATTTTTAACAGCTGCTCCTCTCTAATTGCGTTTAAAGGCAACATAATAATAGTAATAGAAGCTTGAATTAGTAATGGAATCGCCTGTATTATTATGCTCTTACCCTATAATATCTTCACCGCTAGAAATAAGTCCCTCCGCCTATATATTATCCGTCTTAACACCTTAATTTAACTAGGTTATCCGCTATACGGATATAGAAGCTTAATAGCTCTATCTATTAAGCTTAACTATTTATCTTTACTTGCCTCCCGTAAGGCTAGAAGCTTATCTTATATATCCCATAACTGCCTCTCTACTAGGGATATAAGATCCTCCCGTAAACGATTATCTAGCTCCTATAAGCTCCGTAAGACCTCCTAGCATTCCTGTTTAACTATAGTCTTTTAACCCTAGCGGCTAGTGCTTTTCTTCTAAGCTATAGTAGGTTTTCTATACGGATATAACGCCTAGTAGTAGTAAAGGCACTTTAGGCCAAGGGAGGATATTTTTAAGAAAGGACCTAATTATAGCACCTACTAAGTGTTGCAATGGCTTTAAGTAGTAGATGTCTATATATCTATATAGTTTTATCTATATTAGCAGACTATTTAATAAGATATAATATATGCTTATGCTTTTAACAACACGTTTTTTAACTTTAACGAAATTAATATTAGGACCGAGCGATAGCCGTATTATAAAATTCGTACCATTTAGAAGCCCTAGTTCTTAAAAATATTGTATTAACTTTTAGTAATAATAACGCGTTATATAAATGAATGAATTAGATATCCGCAATATCCGTTTTGCGAATTTTACTTATACTTTTAATAAAACTCGCCAAAGCCTCTTAGACGTGATTTTGCAATTTGGAAGACGGCGTAGGTTATTCCAATACTAGCTAAAAAATCGCGTCTAAGCTCGCTGAGGTAATACTCTAACCTATATAGTTACTGTTGTTAATTTTATAGGCAAGTCCAAGTACCAGTTCTTCCATCTTTAGAGAAATAAACTTTTAGAGTAGGTCCACCTTCTATTCGTCTATCTTCTTAGCGCGGACTATTAGCTTATTAAGCTCTCCTTTCCAGGACTAGTAATTACGCTCGCCCTAAGGGAAATAGTTAAGCTTATTTTTTGCGACCTAGGTCGTGTTAAGGACCTTATAGTAGGCAGTAAGGTCTTTAAGCATATCTTCCTTAGTGGGCCATTTCCACGTAGATATGTTATTTGGGTTCTTATATATAAGCTCTAAGCCCTACTTAATAAACTTATAGGCCTTATCCTCTAGCATATCTAAGATGTAAAGGATTTAAGACTAAACTATGTTAAAGTAGTCCTAGTCCCAGTTAAAAACTCCCTTAATCTTAATATGCCAGGTCTTAAAATTAGCTTATTATTCTAGCAAGGTGCCTTTTCCGCTAAATATTAGTGGGTCTTTAGATCTCCGTTTTTTCTGCTAGGTTACTACCGTTGTTATAGGGGTTAATTATTTTAGAACGGCGATAGTCTTTGCCTAGGAGTTAATAGTTCCTATTTAGGAAGTAATAAGGGCACTAAGGTTTTTATTAGCGGTGTTTATATTATACATACACTATAGTCCTACTTTAATATTATTAAGGAACTCGTTGGTATAGTTAATAAGGGTAAGGTAAGCTTTGCTAGGCTTAAAGGTCTTAGGGTATATTAGGGAGCGGCGGATTATCTACGCGATGTTAGGGTATATCTCTATAAAGAGGTCTATAAAAACGTTACAGGGGTTCTAGGTTTTGGCCATTTTGGCATTATTAGTGTCGCCTATTTAGGCGCTAGGTAAAAACTAAGAATCGTTCTAGGACTGTGCTAGGGACGTATTAGTTTTAGTAGAGGCGTACGCAGGTTGCGATTACTCTAGGGTAGAGGTCAATTGGCTAGGGTATAAGGAATTAGTGATCGCGACAGGGCGCAAATTAAAGATACTATAAACTATCATAGTGCTGCAATAAAGTAGACTAAATAACTACGTTATAGTATAAAGAGGGGAAGAAGGT
Source organism: Cenococcum geophilum 1.58 (assembly GCF_001692895.1). Lineage (NCBI taxonomy): Eukaryota > Fungi > Ascomycota > Dothideomycetes > Gloniales > Gloniaceae > Cenococcum > Cenococcum geophilum. The sequence goes on from NW_027137568.1 coordinate 2,647,432, forward strand.
GGAAAGGGGGTATTGTATATAAATAGTAGGGCCAGCCGCCAAGTCACTAGTGGTGGGCTAGCTAATAGTAGGAAACAGTACGAGACAGTATAAAATAGTATGCGTTAGGTTAGTGCCGTAACAGATAGCTAGGCCAGCTAGAAAAGAGTTATTGTTAATACTACTTCCTTTAGCTCTGGCTATAACTACTATACTTTTATCTTTTAACTATAGGTGGGTTATAAGTTTATACTAAACCCCGTATTTGCTCTAGAGTATATCCTAAGTAGCAATAACTTTATAATAGTTGGTGACCTAAGTAAGGCCCTAATTACGGCATAAGGTATTAAATATCCTATAACCAAGCGTATCCCCAAGGTTAGAATCCCCCAAGAAATTAATACTCTACGCTACCTATAGTAAGGAGGCAATAGTTTCTATATTAAGCGCTAAATTGCGCTGTCTAATAACTTTATAGATCTCCCGCGTATTAATTACTTTAACTATAATATCGCTAAGTATAGGAAGAACTTAGTTAATAATGCCCTTAAGGCCGTCTTGCTGCTACTTAATAAAGAGTAAATAGGTACCTATACTACGCTTAAATATATAATAGGCGGTATTTTGCTAATATAAGGCCCTAGTAGTATTGGGAAATTAACCTTCTTAACTATCTTAGTACGATACCAGTATTAACTTAGGTTACCTTAGTAGGATCCTACTAGAATCTAGGTCCTATTACCACTTAATTACTAACTAGATATATTAGCTAAGATAATTAATAATACGCTTATAGAGGACTATAAGGCACTAATTATATAAGGCCGTCCCGCTAAATTTCCTATCGTCCTTCGCCGCTATATGCCCTTAACGGAAACTAAGGTTTATAAGCGGGATACTATTATATAGCGAATAGCGGCAGGTATTAATACTTGTCTTAAGTATTTTAAGGAATAGGATAACTATACTATAATTAATAAGGACGCGTCTATGCTAAATATAGCATTCCTGCTCTACCGTACGTTTAAGGCTAGTAATACTACCGGCTTTAATAAGCGGTTGTAGGTTATAGATTTGTCTAAAGGTTAGTAGTTATTACGCCTTATAAGTGTTTTAGATAGTAATAGAAACCTATATCCTATTATAGACCCTAATATAACTAAATATGCTAAATTCCGCTAATACTTGCACTAATTTATGCTTAGTAATAATATAATATAAGATAATAAGATAGGATTAACACTTGCGGCTAATATAGTTATTATAAACCTGGCTAAGAAGGCTAATATTATTCTTATAATACCTAATATAGTCTTATAGACTTATGTATATTCTATTAGCGTTATATATATAGTTTTCTATAATAAGGCTAGGAAGGCGTCTAAGCTAAATAGTTTTACTAGGTTCGCCTAGAGCAGACTATATTTAATCTAAGGAGGTTTATAGATCTAGGCTAGCGACCCTATACCTTAGGTTTTCCTTAGTAATATATACTAACTAAAATTAATCCTTAATCCTAATTTCGATAATCCGTTCCACTATTAAAATTTTATCTCCCTTTATATGCGTCTTTTTGCGGCTAATACGGATACGGTATAGTTCTTGCTATAATATTAATTCGTTAAAGATATTGTATATTTTATAAATACCGTCTTATTATACGGCCAGCTTTAAATAAGCCTAATAGTTAAGAACTAAGAGCAGTTAAAGCTAGCGGTAAGCTTTTTTAAGAATATGCTACACTATAACCACCCTATCGCCTTCCTTGCCGTTAATAGTACTATATAGGTAAATAAGCTTAGCCAATTAACGTATAACCTAGTTTACGCTTAACGCGTATTCTAAGTAGCTATAGCGCTAATAGACTTTAGATTTAAGCTATTAGAGGTTAGCCTTACCGTTCCATATATAGCCTAACTTACTATCTACTCCGCAGCGCTATATGCGCTTAAAGAATAGTGCTACACCTAATAAGATAGTAGTAAGTAGTGGGAATTTACGCCAGTAGTTAGCAAGATTAAGGTCTTTACCGTTAACGGCATCTAAGGTGGCTAGGTGGAGTTATTAGTATATAGTATAATAGTTGCTAGTCTGCTAAAATTTGTTTAAGATATAGTAAGAAACCTTTTTATAATTACTAGACTATAAGCGGGCCTTATTATTATTAGTAGTCCCTAGGTAGTCTATAATTATTATACTAGTAATAAAACCTTTATAAATACCGCGTATTATAAAATTAAAAAGTGGTATAAGGATAATAAGGTATTTATTAACCTTAAGAATCCTAAGCAGAAAGAGCACTTCCAGCAACTTATCGCCCTATTTAATGTTAACGAAACCATATAGTATATTTACCGCTAGCGTATAGCCAATTATACGCCTATTTCGTATAGTATAAACATTAACTTTAATATTACTATCCCTAACTTCGCGGGTGTAGCAAATATTAGTAGTACTAGTAATTATACTAAAGCGTAAAATAAGGCTAATAGAGAAGGCGCTAATAATAACGGCTAGGGTGGTGCCGGTAATAATAATAAGGATAATAATAATAGAGAGGATATTAGTAGTGTTAAAATATAAGGAGGGTAGTAAGGATAGATATTATAGACTTTACTAGTAGTAAAACCCTTAAATAGGAATACTAGATAGAAGTTAAGAGCGGTAGTAGCTACAGGCCTTTAATATTTATAATTTTGCTATAGCACTAGGTAAAATACGGTATATTATAATATTATATATCACAGCTAAATAAAATAGACTCTTAATAATTATAATCTCCAAAATAGATAAGCGTATTATAGTAAAGACAGCCCAATTTATAAAGCCTAGTAATCCTAGTTTCTATCCCTTTTAGGCTAGTGGTTAATTAATACTAATCCGTAATCTAGATTTTAAGGGGTTGTTTAATTATAATCTATTACTTTTAAATCTAAACTAAAAGTCTAGTAGAAAGAACGCATTCCTTTCCAATTTAATACGCGTCTATAGCTCTACGGGTTATATAAACGTATACAATTTAAAGCCTTTAGATTTAATTTAGAGTTTAAATAAGGAGCTTTAAGCTCCTAATTTAAACTAACGCTAAGACCTTAGTTTAGATTCTATATATAGTAAGTTGCCAACTTTTTAGTAACTTTTAGCGTGTTTTTTAGAATATTAAAATTTTATAGCTAAAGTTAAGTTAAACTAGAATTTAACCGAACGGTCGCCTTAGAATTACATTAGAGCTTTAGATTAACTCTATTTTAAAGCCCTTATTTTAATCTAAACTTATAACTAAATATTCCCTAAGTATTTAACTAGTTAGATTATAGTCTAGATATCTCGCTAATAACCGCAACTATTATTAATTACTCTCTGTATAGTATAGGCAGCCTCTATTTTTACTAAACCGTAATAACCTTAAATGGGATCTAATCCTTTTCTTACTATAGCTGCCGCTAAGGTAATATAACCTAACGCTCTCTCCTACTTATATTGGGTATACTATCCCTAGTATTAGTACGCTGTTACTATATCTTAAGAAACTTGTCGCTAATGCTATAGGCCCTTAGAATAATACCTGTCCCACTATACTAGCTACTAGCTAGCAAAACATAGAATAAATATAATGTCTATATAGTTGCCCCTAATAGAAGAGCCTGTAGTAAAGGCAATTCGCTATACTATATCTGGATAACCTAAGATTATATTTATAGGTAATAATCTTAGGGCTTCCTAGTATAATAGGAGGTCTTACTATAAGGCAAACTTAACTAAAGTCACTATCTCTACGTAAATTAGATTAACTATAATTAATTAATACCTCTTAGCCCGCCTGATAAAACGTATTGCGCTAAAGATAGAGCTAAATAAATATTAGTAATATATTATAATTACAACGGACACCTATATACTATCTCTGTAAATAGCCGTAAATATAACCTAGCCCACCCTATAATAAACTGCCCTTAACAGAGCAGCCCTTAAGGCCCTATTATTTTGGATAGGTATAGTCTTTATATAGGCGGCCTATATTTACTCCTTATTATAATTTACCCCGGCCTCTAAAAACATCTTAATTAGTAGCTAATATTTAACTATGCGTAGGTCTTAAGGCGCATTAGATAGCGACACTAGACTTAAGGCCATGTCTATACTTAAGACTAAGTTTATACTATCTAGTTTCCGCCTATAAAGTAATATAATAAGTCGTTTAAGATTATAGCCGCAGTTTTGTATATAGTTAAGCTAGGATAAACTTTATAAGTTTATAGTAGCCGTATACCCCCTTTTTGTATCTACTATATAGTTAATACTAGGCCGCCCTAGCACCTTTATCTTTTTATATATATTTGACTATATACGGGCTAGTATATTCTATATAGCTTTATATACCTATAGCGCTAGTATCTTCTTGCATTCTACTACCTAACGGATAACTTTCTAAATTGCCTGCTTGTGTAGTAAATTGTTTAGTTATCCGCGAAATAAAATATATAGGATGCCGTCCTTAATAATAACCTACTTAAAAGTCCGCTTAATAGTATTAAGTCTCTCTACAGTAATGCCTAAGCCGGTAATAAGCTATATATTTTTTTACGGGTTTATAGCGCTTGCAGAGTTATACTACGCCGTATTTATAGTATACTGCTGTTATATATCGCGTCCTATTATAAAAAATAGTCTAGTATCCTAAGTAGGGAATAGTAGTATTTAGAATTTTGTGCTTAGTATAATAGAAAAGTAGCGCGACATTAGCAATAAATAAAGTCTTTTAGCCTAACGTAACGTAATTTAGCGTAAATTAGCGTAAAATATAACGGGTTATGCTATCTAGCGCGTTAGTGTTTACGGATATCGCCGTGCTCTTACTATACTCCTCCTATCTTAACTGGCTTGTAACGTAGTATAAGCTATAAATACTACTTTAAATATACGGTTCCATACGGATATTATTTTTAGCCCCCTTTTAACTAAACTATAGCAAATTACAGCTTAATGCGGCAATTTATAAATAAGCTCTATTTAGCGGCAATATAGAAAGTATAAGACTAAAGTAAAAAGTATAGGCGGTTTAACCTATTATAAACAATATTATTTAAGATAATAGAAATAGAAGAAGTGTAGATATAAGGGCGTTAATATTAAAGAGATAAATAATAATACACCCTTACGCTATTAAAGCTTAGAGGAGTATTAGACAGCCTATTATAGGGCTAAGCTAGAGTAATATAATAAGTGGCCACTTATATAATATATGGACGACAATATACCATTATACTATTAAACCTCAGAAGGGCATTATATAACTAATTATAAGGCTAAATTAGAGTAAGGTAATAAGTGGCCACCCGCATAAGCTCTAGGCGATAATATTATTAATAAGCTAAATAATAGGGCTACGGATATGCACTATAACAATAATTCCGTAATGTTTAATAGGATATATAACCTAGCGATAGTTAAGACTAATTAGTAAACTTTAACTAGAATATCTATAGACGTCTTTTAGACTAAAATATTTAAAGAGGCCACTAGCTGCGCTATAGGAAAGCCTTTAGGATAGAACTAAGGAAATCTATAAACTGCGGACAATACTACGGTAGTATGCGATATTATACCGCGTATTAAGCATACTAGTAGTGTACTAAATAAGATACTTCCCCTATTTTATCTATTTAGCAATAGGGCAGAATATATATAGGTCTTATAGTAAGTAAGCTACAGGACTTTTAACCGCGCTATTAATAAGTAGTTTAACGATATTAGGCTTTAGGGAGTGTTTACTAACTATTTTTCTTACTAGAGTGCTAATAATATTAAAGTAAAACCACTTTTAAAACAGATGCAATCTAAGAGTAATTAACCGCAGTGGATTAAAATAATTATAACTATAGGGGACTAGTAGCTACTAGTATATTACTAAAATGCTCTAGAGATTATGTCCTTCCTTATTAGTTACGGCCCTTTTTAAGGAGATATAACTTTCTCGCTAATAAGGTAGTACTTATTAGTAGGAATAAGAATATATAATAAGCTTAATATAGCAGACTAGTAGTGGGAGACGCAAAAGTAGCTACTGCTTAGCGCAACCATAGTGCCGATTATATTAGCTAGTAATAAAACCCAACTAACAGAATATGCCGGCGGCAAGAAAGCATAGCCGCTTTATATTTTAATTAGAAACATTAAACTACGTATTTAATAATCCGTAAATTAACTAGCCCTATTACTACTTATATACCTCCTAGTCTATATACCTAGCAACTAAATAATATAACTAGTGGTATAATATAAGACCCTTATGGCCATCCTTAAATATATACTTTAGCAACAACCTTACTACTAGTATAGTTATGCTAATAATGCCTATAGCATTAAAAAAAGCTAGTAAAGAAGAAATATATCTCCTATACGCGGATAGCTAGGATTAACACTACTTTCTACTTTTAGCTGTATTTATGGCTAATTATAAAGAACAGGTCACGCTTATAGGTATTAAAAGTGGCTATAAATATTTGACTTGTTATATATATATATAAATAAACAGCATAATCTAACAACTGCTATTTAGCGACTGTGGCAGTTCTGTATACACTAATTAATAAAAGACTAAATACAAATATAGTAGGAAGGTTGTAATACTAATAAGAAGGATAACTTAAATTATATTTAGCCGTTCCGCAACTTTATATAGGGCTATAATCTATCTAATATCCACAAGATAATGGCGCCTGATTTCCTACACTAGGTGCTTAAAGGCCTTACTAGTAAATATCTTATATATTGGATTAAGGGGCTTATATAAAGCAAAATACAGGCCGGAAAATATTAGGGCCTTAATATCCCGCGCACAGATAGTTATGGCTAGAAGATATTAAATATTAATGCACTTATTACTACCTACTTCGTATAGGTGGAATAATTTACTAACATAATAGTATAGAATAGTTAGGTAAATATCGGCTAATAAATAGGAAAGATATATAAATCTCTATTACGACAATTGGTCCCTACTATAGCACCCATACTAAAATAGAATAAAGGCGCTATGCTATTTATCTAGGCGTTTATGGACTTTACTATACTATCTTAATATATATTACACGACGAATTAACTATTTAGTACCTAGTAGTAGCTATTTATAGAATAGACAAGATAAAGGATATATTCCTTCCGTTTTAACTAAGTAAGATAGGACTACTACACTTTAATATTCCTAAGCTATATACTATTACCTACTATCTAAAGAGTATCTAGCGACTAGGAGTAATTGGAGGTATAGATATAAAGTATTTAGAGTAAGTATATAAGCTATAAAAGGTATTCTACCGCAAAACTAATAAACGGAACAACTATAAAGAGTAGATGCTATAATATAATACTATATATCTTAATACTATGCTTTAAAACGAACTCGAGCTATAGGCGTTAACTAATATAATTAATATAGTAGACCTAATAAGCGCAATATAAACAATATGACTAGGCCCTACAGTTAATATATACGTATATTACTCGTATATATAGAACTTTAACAACTATATAACTTAGATACTTTAAAACTAAAGAATTAATATATCTATTTAGCGTATGGTTAAGGAGGTACAGCGCTAGATAGAGATTACCGACCTTATATCTAAACTAGCCCCCTTTATAAGGGAATGCCGTAAATAGATTAATAGAATTCGGCGAATAGGCTAGGACGTTAACTAACTAGAGGCTAATAACGATTGGGATACCGTTATAAGATATCCAAAAGAACTGGTGAAATTCCCCGCAATTGGTGGTGGCAGCCAACTGCTTATAGTTTGGGACTAAAGCACTAGAAAACTGGGGTAGAGGCCTGGATAAGTAGGTATGTTAAACTTTACTGTATTACTAGCTAATATATAACTACCTGCAAATACTACCTAGCAGCCTGGACAATACCATATGGTTTTCCTGTCTCCTCTTAAGGAGTGGTAACCCTTGGCGAGGGCCTAGTAACTAGGGCCTAGGCACAAAAGATACTTAGGCATACACGTCCCGCTCGCCTTTTAGTATAGTAGTAGTTTATGGATAAATCCCCCTTACGCCTTCAATAGGCCTTAGGGGGGGGAAGGCATGGCGTATATGGCAATAGTTAACAAGAGATAGTATATAGGGGGTGGTTAAAATACGGAATACAACTATAAGTGTACAGCAATCGAACGGTAAGGCCTAGCTAGGATGTAGTGAACCCTAGCTGGGATAAGCTAGAGAAGGAAGTAGTGGTTCCTAAGGAGTTCGAACATCTAAGGAGGACAGGACGTAGCCGTAGGCCCGCAGGGCCGCCGCTACGGACGGACATGGCAAACCGGGGTTTTTTATCCTACTGAGGTGGCTTATAGGGTTTTTCCTCCCCCAAACTGCAGGGTTTTCTTCCTGTAAATTACAAGTTTTCCCCCTATAACGGAGTAGTCTGCGTGGGCCTAGATAGGATCCGTATTAGACGTTAATTAAGAATTACTACTAATAACGATTGGGTATTAAAGATGCCCTTAAGCATCTATTATAGCGTTATATGCTATATTCGCTTTAGAAAGGACGCCACTAACACTAATAAGCTTAATAAGGTATTTGCTTAATATACCCCATTATAGGCTAATACTAGAGCCCCCTATTATAACGCTATAATAGTATAAGAATATAAGCAGGTAAATAACAGCCTCTATAGCAATAAAGTAGGGAGGCTTTATCTACTACTTATAATCTAGGATACTAGGTAATTAGATAGCGAGGGCAAATACCTAAAATATGCTAGTGCGTTAGTAGAGACCCTTTAAGTTTATAACGGTAGTAAAATTATTATTATTAATTCTATTTATCGCCCGATTCGGTCCCTATTCTAGGTCTATGTAGGCTTCTACCTTCTATATAGGAAAAATCCCTAATTAGGGGAAAACCTAGGTGTATCCTTTTAGCTAGTCTTACGCGCTCTACCTTCGCCTAGCCTGTATATCTTTGTAGTTTATTTACCTTTTGTATTATACTTCTAGGGTATTTTAGAAGATCTAGGGGGTAGCAAGAGGGTTGGGTGGTTCGCTTGCGTGTTGCCTTTAACTAGGCGGGGGTATCCAGTCCCTAAGGGGCTGGAAGGGGGCGTGTCCTCCAGTGTCCTCCTATTAGATCTTGTATGCTGTCTGGAATTGCTAGAGGACTCCTTAGCTTATTAGCCATTTTGCCGTTATATATAGGCCTCTACTGGTAGAGAGCATTTAGGTAATATTATTTGTGCCCGCCCTGGCGAATAGCTAGTCTCTAGCTGTATAGTAGTTATAAAAGAGTAGCACGTGGCGTACTAATTATGTGGGCCATCCGCACGTATAATATAGTGTAGTTTGTAGGACATAGATGCTTACTAGCCATGCGTTTAGCCCTATTACCTCTATCCGTAGTAAAAAGCTAGCCGTAGATTCTACCTTCGTCTGTCCTTTATATAGGGGGAGAGTTAATATTATCTATAGGGTATTCCACGTGGCTACTCTCTATATCTTCGCCGCCTTCTTCTAGCGTTACTTTTACTCTATATCTGCCCATCTTGCGATATATATAGTCGATCTCCACCTATATTGGTAGCCTCCTATCCTCTATTACCGTAGCGGTGCTCTACCGGCGTGGCATTGGGTCTCTGCTTAGTGTTATAGTAGCTCCTATATTTCTTATTCTCTCTCTATTACTCATAGGCGTAGGGCCTCCTGGCTTATATACTTGGGCGCGTTACGCCTCCGGTAGGACCTTACTCCTCTCTAGTAAGGCCTTGCTTCGCGTATACGTTCTAGTACTTAGTATATATCTTTCTCTACCGGGTGTCCTTGTACTGTGGCTACTCTTTATATAGTAGTTATATCTATGTAGACATTAAGTGGTAGTACTACTGCTTCGCGTTCCATTGCGGCACGTAGTATCCGCTTATAGGCTCCTGTAATTCTACGTAGGCATTAGTTCTATAGTTTTTCTAGTAGCGCTAGGGAGCTTTTTACTATTAGCTTACCATTTAGTCCGAGGCCCCAGATCTGGGCTCCGTATAGCATTATTAGTCTTACTACTGCCGTGTATAGTAGTCGTGTACGTCTAAATAATGGTCCCTAGGTCGAGGCTGTAATTCGTAATGCTGCTGCGAATGCTGCTGCACCCCTAGTGGTCGCCTTTATAATATGTGCATTCCAGTTTAATTTAGTGTCTACCCAGACCCCTAGGACCTTAAGTATAGCTTCTAGCTTTACTTCGCATCCCTAAATACTCACCGTCAACGCTAGGTTGTCATTTACCCTCCTTTTCCTTATAAAATGGATAAGCTAGTATTTATCTGGTGCAAAATTAGCACCATATCGTTTTGCCCATATAATGCACCTGTTATATACCTAATTTAGCCTAGTACAGTTTTCTGCTGCTATGTTTCCCTATATAATAAGGTTTATATTGTCTATAAAGCCTAAGGCTACTGTTTTCTGGTCGTTATCGAATATCTCTAGTAGCTTAGATATAAAGAATAGGAACAGGATTGGCGATAGGGGTGATCCCTATGGGATTCCTATGCGTATTGGTATTGTTTTACTTTTATATCCCTCGAATACTATTTTAGTATTGCGCCCTGTTAAGAAGGATTAGGTAAACTTAATTATCTATTCTAGGAGGCCCTTCTTTCTTAGAATCCATAGGAGCCTCTTGTGCAATACGTGGTTAAAGGCTCCGCTTATATCTAGGCTTAGCATAGATACTACACAGCCTAGCCTAGCTTGCCACGCTGCCTAGACGCTAAAAGTAATTAGGGAGATAGCTAATAGGGTTAATCGCTTCTTCCTTACGCCTATTTATATCCGTAGTAGTAGCTTATATACTTCTACGGCTTCTTACATGCGCTCTATAACTATTTTTTCTAGGAGCTTTCCTAGCGTGTTTTTAAGGGCGATTGGTCGGTAGCTTCCTAGTAGAGAGTAGTCCTTTTTATTTGCCTTTCGTAGGACAACTATAGTTATTGCTTTATAGCATTCTGGTAGCTTGCCTTTATATAGGTAGGTAGTTGCAATATTGGCTAGTGGTATTATTAGAGCTTCTAATGCAGCTTTAATTACCTTATTTAGGATCCTATCTAGTCCTACTACTTTCCCATTAGGGAGCTTCCATATAGCGTCCTTTATCTCCTTTATTATAACCATCTAGCTTATCTCTAGAGGTATAGGGTCTTCTTAACTGCTAGTGTCCTATAGGTCCGCTTGGACTACGCTAGGGAAGAACTTCTCTGCTAGTATTTTTATTTTTTCCCCGTTATTGTTTGTGTATTAATCCTATTCTATCCTACGGAGTATAGGTAGGTAGGGGTCTCCTAGCGTTTTACTAACTACTTTTCTACTTCACTTCGATATGCGCCAGAGGCCTTAGTTATATAGTTTAGCAATATCTAAGGTAATTTCCTCTAGAAATCAACGCTAGCTATTTCTACTTTCCTTCCGCATTATCTTCTTAAGCCTATTCTTTAGGGCCTTATAGCTCTATTAGTAGTAGGCCTCGCCTATTACGCTATACTGTCGCCTCGCCCTTCTTAAGCCTATGAGTAGCTGTACTGCCTCTAGCGACCACTCGCGCCGAGCATATTTGTTAGGCCTGGCCTTTAGGCAGTATTCCTTTAGGTAGTTACTTATGGTCCTCTAGATATCCTCTAGCGTTACTTTAGGGGTTGCTGCTAGTCTATTATTAATTTCCTAGGAGTATTTTTCCTAATTAAGTTTTTTAATGGCGTATCTCTGGTAAGTTTATAGCGCTAGGACAGCGACGTTAAGAGCTATCCGTATGGGTATATGGTCTGCGGTTAGTGCCTATATATCTTCTAGTCCGCAAAATCCTAATTAGTCTATAAGCGCTTCTTGCATAAATATAAGGTTAATTATACTCTCTTGGGTTCCTCTTTTCCATATAGGTTCACTAGTTAAGGTAGTTAAGATAATATCTTGTGTTGCTAGTTCGTTAAGTAGGTAAGTTGCTTATACTTCCACTGTGGCCTATGGTCCTCCCCATACCGTATAGTATATGTTAAAGTCCCCTAGGACTATTATCTCGCCTTCTGCTAAGTTAATGGTTTATTAGAGTAGGCCCCACGTAGTTATCTGGGGTCTGTTATTACTTAGGTTGTAGACATTAATTATACTAATTTAGCCCCTCTCTGTAGCTATTTATAGTTTAGCTATATTAGGGCTAATAGAGCGGTAGCTCTACGCCTGTATGTTAATATGTTTGCTAATTAGGAAGCACGCGCGGGTAGCCGGGTCTAGTTTATATAGGAGGTAGTATCCTTTTGGTTGGTACGTTTTTAGGTTTGCTTATTAAATGCTAGTTCCTATATTATAATTATCTGGTATTCCTCTAGGTCCAAACTATTAAATAAAGGGCGCGTAGCTCTGTAGTTTGAGTGTCCGCAGTTGTATTAAACTATTATTATTAATTTCATAGTGGTAATTGGTCTGGTGACTTACTAGCGCCTTCCCTTTATGTCTGGGGCGTCCTATCCAGGATTGTTATAATTAGAATTCTCTGCTAGGACGGGTCTCTGGTGGCGTTAGTGCTGCCTTACAAGCGTCCTATGGCCCGTTTTGCTACTAGTTAGGTAGAGGGTGCTCCCATTGGGGTAGGTAACCTAGATCTCTTTCGCTGTGCGATTAACCAGGTTCCGTTATTTACGTCGTTTGCCCTACTTATCTCCTTCTCCTCATAAGCGTTTCCCCGTACCGTAGCTGTATTCCAGTATAGTTCGATGCGTCTTATTATAGTAGCTTTTAGGTATACCTGGTAGGTTTTACACGCCGTCTTCTGCTATGCTCTGTGTCCTTTTCCGCAGTTTACATATCTGTCTCCCTTGTCCTTGCGGTAGTCCTTAGTGTTATATGCGTCGGCGCATATCCCGCACCTTGCGTCCTTCCCGCATCCGCTTTGGGTGTGCCCCCACTGTTGGCATCTAAAGCATCGTCGAACTTCTACCGCGTAGTGGTATAGTCGGGCTTCGTACCAGAGGCTATTTATAACTACTCCTTTGCGGGCTACTGTAGCCTGCATTTCTTGGGTTAGTAGGTTGATTATTAGGGTGCCGCGTGTTTTAATCCTTTGAGGCCCCGGTGTTTACGGTAGTAAAATTAATATAAGAACTAGAATGCTTAGAGTGTAGAGTATAAAGCTATCTAATAGTAGGACAAAACGTACGCTAGATGCCCTTTAGATATATAACATTAACTATATTATAAGGCCTATTTTACTTATACTAACGGATATTAATATTATAGACTATTTCTTTATAAACAACTATAGCGATTAGGGTATATATAATACTATATATAATAAAGATTTTAAGCGAATAAATAGGGTATAAGTTAATGCATATATAAGGAAATAGGCTCGCACTAAGCGGTAAATAAATACGACTTAACTAAAATAGCGGTAAGTTATAACTAGCGGCGCCGGATTATAATAAAGGGGTAAATTGCCGCGACTATAATAAACTAGAATATAGTACTACTACGTATCGCCCTCTACGCGCTAGCTACCCTTTATATCCTATATACTATACTATCTACCTTAAGAGTAGGTAAATATTGCGAGGAACTAGGCTTTTATATGGTATAGAAAAAATATTACGTAAAGTAGGACCCTACGCTATAGTAAGGTAATCTAATCGCCCTATTATAAAGCCTAATAAACAGTTAGGCCGCCCTCCTAACTTATTATTACAAGTTTATTAAAGCTCCTTTTTATACACTTAGTAAGAAATGCCTAATTTATATTATAAAAGTTAACTAGGTTGTTATTTAAAGTATATTAGGTATAAGACTCCAGACTATCTAGTGTTTTTTAGGGAAGTAAAGTGCATATAAAAGCCAAATAGTTCTACTAAACTAATATACTTATTCTCTACCTATCCCGTAAAACAGTAAATAAAGACGTTATAAGTTAAGTAGTAACTTCTAAGATAATCTAAATCTTAAAGGGGATAATATTGAGCTCTATACCGTAACTGTCTTTATTAAAAGGCAAGGCTGTTATTAATGTGCTATAGTATAACCTATTATTATTATTATTATTAATGTTATTCTAACGGACAGTCTTATTCTTATTAGATAAAAGCCTATAAACCCTAAGCGACCCCAAGATATTTAAAACCTATACTTAAAAGAAACGTATATATTACTTAAATAAACAACCGCTATAGGATAACCTTAGACAATGTATAAAGCAGCTACTTAGCCTAGTTAATATAAAGATATACGGTATCGCTTAGACACATCTTATTATACAAGTAATAATAGGCTCTATACCTAAAGAGCTCTATCTTTCTCCCTAGCTAAAAATAAATATAAGCGGTTTAAATACACTAATAAAGCAAACGTGGAAAGAGGTAATTGCTATTACAGACTGTTATAAAAACCCAATAAATAGAGTATTAAGTATACTACCGGGGCTAGCAGTACGCAAGGTTCGCAGTCCTTAGATTTAGTAGCATTATACTAACTAATTTTCTAGCTATACAACTAGCTTAGCGTGTTTTAGTGTTATATAATAAACGTAGTACGTAATACTGTTACTAGGAGCTATTACTGCCTTAAACTAGATACTAAGGCTATAGTAAAGAAAGTAGCGGAACTACTTAAGGATGACCGCTTTACGCTTAGTAGCCTAGTTAGTACTCTACCTTTTATTATACCTAACTAACTAAGGCTAGGATAGAGAGATAAGATTTAGGGCGCTAATTATTACACGTTATATTAAGCGCGTGTTCTTTAATACTAGGCTAAGGTTACTCGCCCTTAATAAAAATAGTACTAACCTCTTCTCGCCTATTATAGCTAATACGATATAGCTTATATACGTAGCGATTTAATATGCTCTTAAGGACTATAGGAGCGGAATATAAGTTATTTATAAGTTTAAAGCTAACGCTATAATTATAGGTAAATCTATAGGAAGCCTCTTACTATACTTACTAAAGCGTATTATAGATACTTGGGAGCGACTATAGAATACCTAAAAGAGCTACTAACCTAAGCGTAATAAAAGGCTATATAGGCTACTTTTATAATAAGTTAATAAGATATAGAATATAACTAGAGATAAGATGCTATAGACTTAGTAGGTAATTAGTAATCCGTTTAAAGATACTATAAAAGATCTAAAAGAACTAGATCTTAAGTATAATAATAGGTTTACTTAACAACCGTATACTATAAGTGTAAATATATAACATTATATTAATCGCATCGTAACGTTATATCGCGATACTCACTGTATACTATAGCACTTTACTACCGTTTCCTATATTACAATATTACGTTATTTTAATTATTGTATACGGGCTAATAAAGATAATATAATAGGATAGTAGTAGCTTAGCGTATTTGTCGCTAAGAATAAACCCCAAAACTACATATAAAGTCTCCTTCTCGCAGTATACTAATAAGACGATTTTAATGCTATATAACTATAATATTAACGCTATCTAAGCGCGCCTTAAATAAATTTAAGGTAATAATAAACAGGAAACAGGAATTAATTACCGCATTTTATAGCATACTTTCGCTGGCGAGTTTAAGGTTATAGATATTACGGATAGTGCTATACTAAAGGATATAAAGGCCTATTTACGGAGTAGAGATAGACTAGTAATACTAGAATTTGCTAATAAAGAGGATAAGAGTAGAGAAGGTAGAGGAATAAATAGGGAAAATAACGGCAATAAAGAGAATAAGAGTAGAGAAGGCAGTAGGATAAATAGGGAAAATAACAGCAAGAATAAAGACGATTAGGGGTTTAATAGTATAGTACTATTATCGCGGCGGGACTTATATAAATATTAAACTTAAAATAGTAGGTTAACTAAAGGGCGTTATTAGGCGTATTAAGGTTATACTATACTACTATTAGGTCGAAATATGTTTTTTATATAATATATGCTAGGCATATAAAATAAGTAAAAAACACTAACTGTATAAAATAAGTAAAGGGTACTAACTGTATAGAATAAGTAAAGGGTACTAACTGCGCAGACTAAGTAAAGTATACTAATTGCGCGGAATAGGTAAATACTACTAACCGCGTAGACTAAGTAAATACTATTAAGTGCGCGGGAAGAGCAACGCTTATCTATTACTTAAAGTAAGTAAGATATATAAAATGCGTAAGGAGGGCATTATATATTAATTACGTATTAAGTATAGAGAGAGCTTAATAGAATAAAGGCACTACTTACCTAGGTTACTATAAATACGCAATTAGCTGTACCGCGTTATTAGATACGGTAGTATACTTATACTATATTATTAGATACGGCAGTATACTATACTATGTTATTAGATACGGCAGTATATTATACCGCGTTATTAAATATAGTAGTATACTTATACCGTATTACTAGATATAGCAGTATACTATACCACGTTATTAGATACGGCAGTATACTGCACCGCGTTATTAGATGTAGTAGTATACTTATACCACGTTGCTAAATATAGTAGTATACTATACCACGTTATTAGATACGGCAGTATACTATATTACGTTATTAGATACGGCAGTATACTATATCGCGTTATTAGATGCGGCAGTATGCTATATTACATTATTAGATACAGCAGTATACTATATCGCGTTATTAAATGCGGTAGTATACCGCACCTAAGTCAATACTATACGCTACACGTTGCAGTGCGCGGATTGCGCATTTGGCCGCTAAATGCCGCTAAATGCTACAAAAATGCTAGTAAATTTTTTCCTGACGTAGAAGCTATTACTAAGTAGAAAAGCCCTTAATTCTATAGGGATATCTAGGTTTTTCTAGACTTTGCTAACTTCTATTACTAGTTTATCTCTAAGTACTCTACTATTATAAAGCCTATTACTAATCTCCTTAAGGGAGTAAAGAACGGTCGTAAAGCTAGGCCTTTTAGTTAGCTAGAAAAGGCAAAATAGGCAATATACCAGCTCTATAACGCCTTTATAACGGCGCCGCTTCTATAATACTATACGCCGGGCTTACTAACCCAATTAGAGACTGCGTTAGGAAAAAATTTACTAACATTTTTATAGTATTTAGCAGCATTTGGCAGCTAAATGCGTATTCCGCGTACTATAACATATAGTATATAGTATCGACTAAGGTACGGCATACTACCGTATTTAATAATGCGGTGCGGCATACCGCTATATTTAATAATGCGATATAGCATACTGCTATATACTACTGTATTTAACAATATAGTGCAACTAACTGCCGTATTTAATAATATAGTGTAGCTAATTGCGTATTTTATACTTAATACGCAATTAATATATAATGCCCTCCTTGTGCATTTTATATATAATGCCCTCCTTACGCATTCTATATATCTTACTCTTCCTACACACTTAATAGTATTTACTTAGTTTATATAGTTAGTATAAAATTATATTATTTTAGATAATTTAATATATAGCGACGGTTCTCTTCTACCTACCTACCTATTAATCTACCTATCTACCTATCTACCTACCTACCTGCCTGCCTACCTACCTGCCTACTTACTTACCTACCTATTTACCTGCCTACCTACCTGCCTGCCTACTTATTTACTTACCTACTTACCTACCTACCTGCCTATCTACCTACCTGCCTACCTACTTACCTACCTACCTACCTACCCGTCCGCCTATCTATCTGTCTATCTATCTATCTATCTATCTATTTATACCTACCTATCTATACCTACCTATCTATGCCTACCCGTCTATGTTACTTTAATTTAATTGATTAATTAAATTATTTATAGTGTTCGCTGGCTAGTTATTTAAATGGTTGTCTAGCTTTAGCGGCGGTTATATAGCTCTAGCGACGGTTATTTAGCTCTAGCGACGGTTATATAGCTTTGGCGACAATTGTCTAGCTCTAGCGATAGTTATCTAGCTTTGGCGACAATTGTCTAGCTCTAGCGACGGTTGTTTAGCTCTAATAATAGTCGTCTAGCTCTGACGACGGTTGTATGGCTCTAGCGACAGTTATCTAGCTCTAGTAATGGTTGTCTAGCTCCGGTAACGGTTGTCTGGCTTTAGTAACGGTTATCTACTAGCTGTCGTTTTAGTGTCCCCCTAGGTAGGGAGGATATAAGAAAAGAAGGGTAAAAAATAAGGTGGCTACCTAGGTGTATATAGGGGGTATACTTAGTAGAGGCACGTGTAGAGGTTATTAGGAATATAGCGGGGACCCAATATAAAGCTTTATGTAGAGCCTCCGTATGTAGAGCTTTGTATAAAACCTCCGTATATAGAGCTTTACGTAAAGCCTTATATAGAGCCTTATATAGAGCCTTGTGTAGAGCTTTATATAGAGCTTTATATAGAGCTTTATATAGAACTTCGTATAGGGCTTTATACAGAGCTTTATATAGAACTTTATATAGAGTTTTATATAGAGCTTTGTATAAAGCTTTATATAGAACTTTATATAGAGCTTTATATAGAGCTTTATATAGAGCTTTATATAAAGCTTTATATAGAGCTTTATATAAAGCTTTATATAGAACTTCGTGCAGAGCTTTATATAGGGCTTTATATAGAGCTTTATATAGAGCTTTGTGCAGAGCTTTATACAAAACTACGTATAAAGCTTTGTGTAGAGCTTCGTATAAAACTTCGTGTAGAGCTTCGCGTAGAGCTTTATATAAAACTTCGTGCAGAGCTTCGCGTAGAGCTTTGTATAAAACTTCATACAGAGCTTCGCGTAGAGCTTTGTGTAGAACTTTATACAAAGCTTCGCGTAAAGCTTCGTGTAGAACTTCGTATAGAGCTTTACGTAGAGCTTTATATAGAACTTTATATAGAGCTTCGTATAGAGCTTCGTATAGAGCTTCGCGTAGAGCTTCGTATAGAGCTTCGCGTAGAGCTTCGTGCGGAACTTTATATGGAACTTTGTATAGAATTTTATACGGAGCCTCTATATTAGGAAAAAAATTTACTAGTATCTAATTTTACTTTTCTACCATTTTAGCATTTTCTAGCATTTAGCAGCTAAATGCTAATACTTAATTATAAATGCGGCATTTGGCTACTAAATACTAGAAAATGCTAGAAATGCTAAAAAATGCTAAAATAGTAGAAAAGTAAAATCAGATGCTAGTAAATTTTTTCCTAACGTAATGCCTTAATATAAGGCCTAGCAGCTATTATATTACAGCTGTTTAAAGACGGCCTTTAGTATCTAATAGCCTTTTAGTCTAGGAAGCTTTCGCTAGTAGAGCGTAATTATAAGACCTATAATTAGGAGCTACTAGCTATTATAGAGGATTTTAAGTATTAAAGACACTATATTAAGGGGCTATTAAGCCACCTAGAAGTGCTTATAGATTATAATAATCTAAAGGGTTTTATAAAAGTAAAAGCCCTTAATAGACGGCAAGCTAGATAGGCTATAGCATTAGCTACCTATAACTTTGTAATTAAGTATAGGGCGGGAAAAACGAACCCCGTAGACGCGCCGTTAAGGCGACCCCTAAGCGTAGGGGGTCCGCTAAAAGAAGACACTATACTACTACTGCTTTAAAGGACTTTAGAAATATAGGGCCACTAACCTAAGGTAAAAGTCCTATTAGGTATATAAGAAAACGAGCCTTTTATAAAGGTATCGTTTTTATAGCTATAAGCCGGCGACTTAACGGCGGTACGCCTAGGCTATGTAGCATTACGGTTTAACTGGGTAACCTATATATATACTATTAGGTAGTATATAATAAGGACCTAAGTTAGAGAAGCTAGTACTTAAGAGAGTGCTTATAAGTCTAGTACGGAAACAGTTATTAAGCTTATTAAAGGACTTTAGACTAAAGATAACTTTATACTACAAAAGTGTAGTAATAGCGTAGATATTATAAGACGCTATTAACGCGCCCGCTTAAAGCCAGTATAGCAGTTTAATTTTACTAGACTACTTTATTATCGCGGGAGGTTATATATACCCCTAGACCTAGTAGTTTATATAAAGCTCCTATAAATCTACTATAATAATGCCCTAGCTAGCCACTTTAGTAAGAAAAAGACTCTAGATTTCCTTTTGCGTAAGTACTACTGGCTTAGTATAAATGCGGACGTTATAAACTATATCTCTACCTATAATATATACTAATATATACATACGCCTTAATATTGCCCTTATAGCGAGCTCTAAGCGCTACCTTACCCAAAATAGCCGTGGTAGGAGATTATAATAGACTTTATTATAGGCCTACCGCCTAGTAAATAAGGCGATAAGGTATATAACGTAATATGTATAATAGTTAACCGCTATACTAAGATGGCCTTATATCTGCATATAGTAAAAACTATTACTATAACTAAAGTCGCGGATCTCTTCCTTAACGAAGTAGTACGCCGTTTTGGAGCCCTTAGGGGGATTATATTTAATTACGGTAGTATTTTCACTAGTAAGTTCTAGTTAGAGCTATACTTTACTATAAAGATAAAACATAAGCTAAGTATAGCCTTTTACCCGTAAATGGACGGGTAAATAGAACGCCAGAACTAAACCCTAGAGTATTACCTCTATATATTCTATAATAAAAAGTAAAGCAACTAGGCAGGCCTTTTATTGCTAGCCGAATTCGCCTATAATAATACTAAATATAGCATAATAGGTATAAGCCTATTCTATACCTACTATAGGTTTTACCTACGTCTAAAATACGAGGTTTAGGTAGACGATAGTAGTTCTATTCTAGCCGCCTCTAAAAGGATTAAAAAAATATCCCTTAAATGCAAAGCGCTAGCAAAACGCTAGGAGAGCGCTGCCGAGGTATAGGCGAAATACTATAATTGCTATTACTAATTATAGGCATATAAAGTAGGGGATCTAGTTTTACTATTAACTAAGAACCTTAAACTAAAAAGGCTAAGTAAGAAACTTATAGCACGCTTTATTAGACCTTTTAGTATAGCTAAACTAGTTAAAAAGTAAGTATACCGGCTATATCTACTTACGTCCTACTATATCTACCTGGTGTTCTATATTAGCTTACTAGAGCTATATAAATAATATAAGGGTACTACTAAAGACCCTTTACTAGGGCCTATTAAGCTAGATAATTAAGAGGACTAAAAGGACTAATATAAGATAGAAGAAGTACGTAAAAGGAAGGGATATAACTAAACCCTATAGTACCTAGTTAAGTAGAAAGGCTGGCTAGAAGAGTATAACAAATGGGTCCTAATAGAGGACATTAATAAGGACGTAAAGGAGATATATAATAGTTGTTTTACCCTAAGGGGTAAATAGAAAAGAAAGTAGGTAGGAGAATAAAAGATTTTTAATTATAATTAGGATTACGCCCTACTAGCGGGGCGACAATAGAATAATAGCGGAGCGATAGTAGTACGCTAATAGAAATATAGATACTCTATAGCTCCATTAAATCCTCCCTTTCCTCCCTTTCTTCTTTTTTCTCCTCCTTCTCTCCCTCCTTATCCTCCTCTCCCTCCTCCTTATCCTCCTTTTTATCCCTTATAATAGGAGGCATATTAGCCTATAGGTACTATTAGTATACGCTATAATGGTAAAACACCTACGCTATAATACGTACTAAAGCGCGTATTATGTTAAGAATTCCTTTAAGGGTATAACGGATGGCCTATAATTTCTGTACTTAGAGTAGGGGAAAGTTTTCGCCCTTTAGGCGCTGGCGGAGACTATGCTTAGCGCTAGTGCGCACTAAGGCCTTAATATCCTTCGTAAAGGACTTTTAGGCGGCAGCAACGCGAGCGTTAAGGTTAGCTGTATCCCTACTAGTAACTTATTAGCGCTTAGCCCTATTAATAAGGGTAAGTAGCTTGTTTATATAGCTATAGAAGGCCTTAGGGACCTAGTCTATTAGCTATTAGAACCTAAACTAACGTACTTAGACTTACTACTTAGCACGACTTATTTAGTTATTAGTAGTACCTATAATTGCAGTTAGCTTACTTACTATAAGTAGCTTACCTAGCGGTAGCTATACGCTTAGTATAGTAGAGGTAGATTAGTTCTAGTAAGGCTAGGGAAGCGGCTTATAAGCGGCGTAGGAGCTTTAACGGCGCCTAGTAGGGTTAGTAATAGCTATAAGCTAATATAAAGAATACTTACGGAAGGTTTACTAGTAGGCAAACCGGCGGCGTAGCGCTTGCGATTTATAATTAATTAGAAATTATAAAGAAGGCGAGTCATAGGCTAAAATAATTAGAATAGACTTAGAAGGGAAATCTAATGTCTTACCTAGGTAGGAACTCTTACCTTTATAAATCCTTATAAGGCCCTAGCGTTCTATTATTTTATTATCCTATTATTCTATTATCCTATTTACCTATTATCCTATTATCCTATTTATATATTATCTAATTTACTTAAATTTTATTATACACTTTTTATTTAGCGAAGGACAATAATAGCGCTCCTATTGTATAATAGCGTCGGCTAAGGACAGCCGCTTAAGAAGGGGGGGGTAATTATTAGGCTATAAAGACGCACTAGCCGTAACCAGCTTAGCGCAGGCGAGGTATAGACGAGGCGCCTATAAAACGTAGTTACCCCGTATTAGAGAACAGCAGAATTTAGTTTTACAGTTCTACTTTATTAAGAACCAGATACTCCTTACATCCCGCTGCTGTTATTACGTTGCTATATACCCTTAGGGCCTTGGCGTCCTAATAGTATACGCGATACTTCTTTAACGCATATAGTAACGCCTAATATTTAAGCTTTTCTAAGTTATATTTCTGCTCCGCCTAAGACTAGATACCGCTTTTATATTAATATGGGTAATAATAACCTTATACGTCCGGTTATATAAGGCTATACCCCTATTTATTCTTATATCCATTAACGGCAAGAATAATTAGCCTAGCCCCTTTACTATAATCTAGCTAAACTAATACGGGTATAGTAGTAACTATATGCTTTAAAGTCTTTATAGTGGCTATCTGCTCTATACCCTATATAAATAGAATGTTCACTTATAGTAGTTAGAAGATTAGCTCTACTTTAATTGCAAAGTCTTTTACCTATATTTAGTAATATATAACAACTCCTAGGAATATTTAGGCCAATATAACGTCTTTATAGTCTTTTTAGTAAATAATCTTTATAACCTTTAACTCTTTTAGATATTATCCTTTTCTATTATAGCAGTAGCCAACTACTATAATCTCGTCTTTGTAGAAATAAGACTTTACGCCTAAGATTATATACCTAGCTCGTTTTAAATCTGTAAGCACTCTATCCAGCTATATAATATATTCTAGAATATATTTACGCATACCTAAAAGACTCCCCTCCCTATTATACACTGTCTATAGGCCTTTTACTATAATATTATCCAGAAATGGCAGGGTATAGTATGGGATGTGTCGTTCTAAAATCTTAGTAATTTTCCGTATAAACTAGGCTATAAAATTTATACCTTTTATAGGTACCGTCGTTTATTATAAAAGTCCTAAAGGTATTATAAAAGCTATTAGGTTTTAGCTTTCTATATTTAGCTCTAATTAGTTATAGCTAGAGAAGAAGTCCACTAGAGATATAACCTTATACCCCGTAAATTCCTCGGAAAATTCGTTAGTATATAGCGGTAGATTTGCGTCCCTAATAGTTAGTACTTTTTATGTTCCTTCTTACTTATAAGAAACCATAAATTCCTATATAGGCTTTTATAATATTCTAGAAGCCCTTAAGCTAGTCGCTCTTATAACATATTTATTACTTCTCCTTATAGGGCCCTTAGTATAGGAAAGTTCAGTACTTGCTATACTTTATACAGCACGGTCTTAATCTTTAGTAGTAAAGTTACGTCCCTACTAATACAACCCATTTTAGAGAACTCCTATATTAGGGCCTCTTCTTAGTTAAATAGCATAGCCTTAAGGATCTCCCTTTCTCTTAGCTAAATATCTCCTATAATTATACACTCTAATTATTCTAGCTTTAGTTACGCCCTATAGGCCAGCTTAGTATATTATAGCTTTAGAAAATAGTTATACAGACTAAGAGGCAACTCTTAAATAGACGCCTTCTGTTAACATAAGGCCACCTTTTACTATTCTATTATGCCTCTCATAACTATTCTATTTAGTGCTAATAAATTAACTAGGTAGACTTTGTCTGCCTTTCGCTTATATATAGTTGCTATATTTATAGCGTTTTATTAGGCTTTACTCCGGTAGCTTTCTATTTACATTATAAATAGATCCGTTATCTTTAATATTTAATATATAAGGAACCTAACCTTTACTTTAAATACTAGCTTCTAATCCTTTCTTAAATATCTCTTTAGGACTTCCCTTAATGTTTTGCTATTAAGCTCTCTCTATCTAATATTATGTTCTTCTTTTTACTAATAGCTCTACCTAGCGGATATCCAAAACAGTAAATGTCCGTATTAGAGCCGCACCTTATTTCCCTCCTCTTTGTTTTTAACATTCTCCTTATTTTAATACGCTGGGTTATAAGTAACCCCAGATATAATCCTAGTGGTTATACTGGTTATACGTTTCCTAAACTATTATCTATACTAATACCTTTATCTAGCTTAAAGAATATTATATCCTTATAGGACGTTAAGAACCTTATTTTAACCCTACTATCTTTTAATTAAATAATATAAGATACTTAGCCTATTATAGTTTATTTCGTTACTAGTCTAGCCCTTACTAACTATAGCTTACTAAGTATTACCTTATATAACATTTCCCCTATAGCAATAAACGTCGTAGATATTAAGACGTTACCTATTACTATAGGGACCGCATATACTAGCCTAATAAACTTAAACTAGGTTCTATTTGCAGATATTAAACGCGCGCCTTATAACTATAAAGGCAGACTTAATATTAGTAGGCTATACTGTAGGGCTACGCTTTCCTTAATAAGGTTAAGCTTAGCTCTAGAGTTAATTAAGTATTTAGCCCTTCTATCTCCTATCTACGCTTCTACTTTTAGGTATTGCCTTTAAAACCAGATAAATTCTACTTTTTATTTAATCTGGTCTATTTTAGTAGTTATTAAACCGGCTTAATTAATATAGAACGTTAGGTATGCTAATAATACAAATACCTTAACATCTTCTTACTTCTATTAGTAAGGCTCTATAAGAGGTAACGGGAAAGGCTTAAGGAATAGCCTTACGACCTCGGGTATATATATAAGGCAGTTACTAATAGTAACTTTAATGGTTTTTAACAAGATCTTATCCCCTATTACTATTAGGCTTAGGACGTTTCCTTTTAGTATATCTATTATCCTAACTAGCTTTGGTTGTAATGCTTTAGCTATTATTATTATATCCGCCATTTACTCCGTCTATCTTAGCTATTTAGTATAGTTTATTTTATTAACCTTATTACTGCTTAACGGTGGTAAAGAAGCCTGCTGCTAGGGCCGTAGTGCGATTTAGATATATCCTCCTAGTTATATATTTTAAACCGTTACCGGTTATAGATTAGATAGTTTTAAAGGCTATTTTATTACCTTTACTTCCCCTTACGGTCTCCTAAGATTATATACCTATAGTATAGGCTATAACTAGGTTACGGCCCCTACTAAATTAATATATATTAACTCCACTTAATATACATTTTTCTAGGACTTACTAAGTTTTTCTTTACTTTTAGCGTTACTATCCTCTATAAGCTTTACGGAAGCTACCTTTAGTTAAATACCTATCGCTAGTGTATTAAATTTTATATTTATATTTTATCTTAGCTAGTCTTTAAGGAACTAGATCTAATTGTCGCTTAATAAATACGGAATTATATTTTCTAGGCGCTTACGTATTCCAGCGCATATTTAGTTATTTTCGTTTATATATAGGAAACTATAATAAACTAACTCTTAAAGCTGTGGATATTAATTAATAAAACGGTAGGCACCCCCGCATCTATAATATATCTAATTTTATATCTAGTATACGCTAAAGTTTCCTAGCCCTCTATAGCTTCCTAGGCCCGGCTTATATTATTCTTATAGCGCTCCCTTATAGGGCAGCTGCGGTCTATTATTACCTAGTGCCGGTTATAGGTCTATTTATTCTTAACGTATTAACGCCCTATTTAGGAGCTATATATACTATATTAGATCTTAGTAAATCCTATTTAAGAACGGCACTAAAGATATAACGCCTACTAATTTAACCGTCCCAAGATTAAGCTTCCGGAGTTAATTAGTAAGTTTCTCTAGTTTAGGGTCTATTTCCTAAGTCGTTTAATGGGTACTTACCAACTTGCTTAGCTAAGAGACTATAGGTAGTTAAAGAGTAGTATTTCTTTAATTTATTATAGCTAGTTACTAATTACGGAATTATCTAACTAGCTAATAAAGGCCTTATTCCTTAGGATTTATTATTAATAACTAATTAGCGCCTTTATGCGAATTAAGCCTGTCTTCTATAGCTCTCCTTAGCAGGTAAAAGTAAAGACTCTTACCTATTAGGGTTAGCTCCTATTTTAGTTATTATATATCTTTAGTATTTAAATAAAAGTCCTCTTATAAACTAGTACCCTTATTTACAGTTTTCTAAATTACTAGCCTTAGTAACCTTCTAGGAGATTAACATAAACTGCCTATGGTATTTATATATACTACTAAGTGGATTATTCCTACACTACAGTATATAGGCTTTTAAGAATTCTACCGTTTTAACTTATTAAAAGTAATTACTTTCTTAATAGTCTATCTTAAGCTTTCCTATAATTTCTATCTAGTTACTAATAGTAAACTTAGGCAGACTTTAGATCTATATCCCTATTTAATAGTTACAATACTTTAGAAGTCCTTAATACTTCTTATTATCCATAATATAGTGCTAGATATATAGCCGCTTATACTATTTAATAAATTATAATACGTTTTATCCTATAAAGTAAGGGATCCTAGGGGATCCTAGAGCTAGTATAAGCTAGGCCATAATATATACCTTATCTTATTCTATTAGTGGTCTAGTAGAAGGTAATAGACCTACAGTTTCTCTAGGGATAGGTAGGTGGACCTTATAACCCTTATCCTCTATCTATTAAGGGTTATTAGTCCCTAACGTTATAGAAGTTAGGGTTAGTATCGCATGCCCTAGTTTAGGAGAGCTTTACGGTTTAATAGGCTGCTTACTTTTCTCTCCCTTTTTAGCGCCCTTACTACTATTATAGAATAGGCCTAACATTCCTAATAATCCCTTTACTAGTACTATCGCCATTATTATAAATTTAAAAGTAGCTCTAATAAATGCGAGAATAATAGTATAGACTATTATAAATATAGTAAATAAAATATAAAAGACTTTCCTCTACCGTTCCTGGTGTACCATAGTCCTTTCTTTTATCCTTTATCTTACTATACTACGTACTTACCTTCTTATCGCTACTTGCCGACTACTATTCCCGTATAGAGAGCTTAGCAAGTATTATTGGTTTATTCTTTATAGTGGTGGCTGCGCACCAGTCGCTAATATGCCCGTGCTTCTTTATCTTAGTCGTTCTATCGCAGTTCTAGATTATTCCTATACGTCTTCTATATTAGAGCACCAGACTTCTAATCTAAAAAGCTTGTTATTGTCCCTATATAAAATGCCATAAAATATATAGGAGGGTACGGTGTCTCTTAGATGGAAAGTTAATAGTGCTATTAGGCTGTTAGTCTATTAGTCTGTTAGTCAGTCACAATTAGTTAGAATTAAGCAGTAAGAAGATAAAAAAAAGAGTATATTAAAGGAAAATTGTATGTCTATTAGTGTTACCTAAGTTATTAAAGACTCTAAGGGCTTTAGACCAACCTATATAACTATAGAAGGCCTAGGCTCTCCCAAAGCTACGCCTAATCTAGATGTTAAATCTAGGGGGCCAAATCACACCACTATACTAAATTGGTAAATTACTCCTATACTAGTAAGCCAATTATTCTTATTATTTTTACCTATATTATTAATATACCGTCTATAGGGTATTAATCGCATAAAGGATCTTAAGGAGTTCTTTAAGTATTAAAGGCAAAGTATAGCTTCTGGTTTTAACTAGGAGGCTAATTTTAAAGCTGCGTATAAAGTTGTCTATAATTAACGTATACTACCACCATATAATATACAAAAAGATTACTAAATTAGAGAGAATATAAGCTTATAGGCGTACGCTAAATGCTATATTTAAGAAGGAGTAATACCACCGCCAGTAATGTAATTGGTCTGGTTGGTTATAAATTTTGCCCCCGTAACTAACTAATAGCCCATTTAAAAGCCCTAACTAGTTACCCAACCGGTTAAACCAGATAAACTAAATAAGATTAGAAATATTATAAGTCTTAGTATAGTATTAAGTTAAATTAATCATTAATAACTATATATTTAATAGCATCTCCCTTATCGCTCTTATTGTTGTTATTATCGCAATCGTTCTTATTAAGCTCCCCTTCCTACTTATCCTATTCCTTATCCTTTTCCTTATTTTCTTTATCTTTTTCCTTATCTGCATTACCTGTTATATTAAAATCTTTCTTAGTAGTAGCTTTAGTGGCAGCTTTAGCAGCAGCTTCTTTCTTATATAAATTGTTAACATTAGGATTAACGCCTCACTAAAAGGCCTTAGGCTTTAGGCGCCTATACTAGGACTTTAAGCACTCGTTTACTTTAACAATATTAGCTTTAAGGCAATTATAAAAGTTAGTAATAAGGTGTTTTATAAAGCTAAATACTCTCTTATATTTAGCGCTTATAAGTAGTATAGCTAGTATATTAAGAGCGAATTAGGTAAGCTTTAGCTATAAAAAATATAGCAAATTCCAATAAGCTAAAGGATCCGAATTAGGTTCTAGTTCTGCTTATATATAGCTTTAGTAGGCGTTAGCTTTTATAAGGGGTATTATAAGGGCGTAGAGAGACTTCGGGGAAGATTTAAAGGAACAATATAAATTCTATCTAAATCTAAGGGTATATAGCTCTCGCTAAGAACAAGACGTTGCGTAAAGAAGAGAAAGGAATAACAAGAGAATTATATAATTAAATAGTTAGGGGCTTGGTGGTCAATGCGTGCGCATATACGCACGCGGTCATTAACAGACTTTGGTAATTCGATTAATCTAGCAGATTTTGGTTAAAGCGTCGGAATTTATCTATTAAGTGTTTTATTAAGACATTCCTACTATAACTGGGCTAGTCCCGTTACAGTACCCCCCCTTTTAGCTAAAGGTCCAAATAATTTAATTTTAGTTAAGACTTATAACTTATCGCGTGTTATGTTTTTATATTAGGTGGTGGTATAGGGTTTTACTAATTCTATCGTTAAATAGACCAATTAGGATTTTCTATCCCCGGGATAAAAAATCGCTATTAGCTTAGTTAAGGCGGTAAGCGGAACTAATATCTTTGTAGTAGGTCTTAGCAAGGCGGATCTAACTAATTAGACAATTTTAACCGCCGGTTAAAGTTCCTTAACATCTTACGTGTTACGTGATCGTATTATAAACGTTATAACGTATTTTAAGTCTTTTTTAATTTTAAGCTTCTTGCTATCGTGTTTCGTGTATTTATATTAGGTGGCAATTATTTACTTTTATATTATATTTATCTAGCTAGAGTAGGCCGCAAAGGATAGTCCTTATAGAATTCTTTTACTAGGGAAGGCGCATTGGTCTTAATCTAGTTATAGGTTTCTTAAGTTTATATTTTATATCCTTCCCATTTAACGAGAAGTTTAAATCGTTTAGATTATATCTTCTATTGTATATTATTAATTAAGTTAATAAAGTAAAAACTGTTGCCGTTATTAACAATTATAGGAGGTAGCAGTGGTACTTTATAAGTTATAGGTTTACCCTTTAAGGGTTATAGTAAGTTTACGTAAAATATTAGATGTATTTTTATCTTAGTTGGCAGTTTAAGTTTATAAGCGTATAGGCTTAGTTTCTTCTTAACTTAATACGGGCCTATAAACTTCTAGTCTAGCTTCTTTAAAGGTCGTTAAGTCTTTAGGTTTCGTATATTTAGGTAAACTATATTACCTTCCTTAAAGTCCCACGCGGGAGCTCGTCCTTTATTTGCATGCTATTCCTATACTATTTAAGCGTACGCTAATTTACTTTATAATAGTTCCGTTAACTACTTTATTTAATTAGCGAAGTTATACGCGTTAATTAGTTAAATTCTCTTAATTATAGGTCCTATTATATTGATTTCGGGTTATAGTTTAAATCTAAGTTAAGGGTCTTATCCGTAAGTTGCGTAGAACGGCATTACGCCTATTAATTTGTTTCTTATATTATTTGCAGTAAACTCAGCTAATGGTAGCTATTTTTCCTAGTCGTTTTGCAGGTAGGAGCAGTATATTTATAGGTATTATTTTATAATTACGTTCGCAATTTTAGTTTAACTATCTATCTCCAGATAAAATATAGTTAAGAGTCGTGTTTATATACTTAATCGTTTATATAGGGTTTACTAAAAGTCTAAAATAAACTGGCTTTTGCGGTTAGATATTATCAAATTAGAAAGTCCGTGTAGCTTAAAGACGTACTTAATAAAACATTCGGCTACTAATATTACATTAATTAAGTCCATAGGAATTATATGTCGCATTTTTATAAGACGGTTAATAACTACTATAATATTCGTAAACCTATTACTGTTAGGTAGATTAACCACGAAGTTAATTAAGATATCTCGCCATCTTTGCATTAGAATTGGCAATAGTTAAAGTACTCCTTACTTCTTTACATAAGAGGTCTTTCCACGTATACACATTCTGTATACTTAAACGTATTTTCGTATATAGTTGTGCATTATAGGCTAGTAGTATATTCATTAGATAATCTTATAGATCTTTACACGGCTAGGATGCCCTACTACTAGGGAATTATATATAAATTCGAGTATCTTAAATCGTAAGGGTTTGGAGTTTGGGATTACTATCTTCTATTAATAGTACAACCGATTATTACGGATTTCGCATTTAGCGAGTGTAATATCCTTATATTGCCGTTTCCCTATTTAAATTACTTTTATTACATCTACTATCTAGGGGTCGTTCTTATATTCGTGCTCTGCGCAAGAGGTCAGTAAAGACAACAGCAAGACAGAGAAAGGAGCCAAAGTAGAACACGCAAGAACGCTAGGAAACCATCTACCGCAATGCAATACTGGTTGGACTAACGCTAGAGAGGCGAATGGGAGTCAAAGGTACAGAGGCTGACTTAGGCAAGACGAACCCAAGCCATAGCATAGTTAACGCTATAGGGGGTAAATACCTAAGGGCTCCAAGAAGGCCTAATAAAGGTAGAAAATATAATAGTAATACTCTTAAGAATAGGAATAATAGGACTAAAAGATTGGCTTTACTAGGTAGGTGTCCTAGTAGGTAGCCCAAGATGCAAATATGGCTGGCTAAGACAGACACCAAAACACGTAATACTGCTATACCCCCTACGCACTAATTAAGAAATAATACTCTTAGCAGCTGGCACAGAGAACTATAATACACTGCTCTTAATATAAAAAGGCCTTAAGGCGGTTACCCAGTGGCTTATTAGTTAAAATATGCTAAATTAGTTTTAGGTTATAAGGGAAATGGTAATAAAAGGCAAGGGGGCGAGCAGCAAGTGCCCCCTAGTAACTCTACAGTAGTAGAGTAATAGTTTGTAATACTAGCACGTCCGTAGGCTTGTTACGGCAGTAGTGGTTCCCAAGGAGGTTAAATAGTAAGGTAGTAGAGCACCATAGGCGACTTATAGGCGCTAAATAGGCGAGTCCTAAAGGCGGGGAGATGGATTACGGGGTTTTCTCATTTTTCTTAAATAGAGTTTTCTCCCTATATGTAAATAAGGAGTAGTCCGCGTGGGCCTAATAGGGATCCGAATCGGACGTTAAGCAATGAATTATTATTATTATTATTATTATTATTATATTCGTGCTCTATTAATTTATTAATTTCCATATTCCACTTATTAATTTCTAATTTATTTCTATTAAGCTTCGCGTCTAGGAATATAAGGTATAGTTTCTTAAAGCGTTTAGGGGGTAGTAGAATTTATAATTAATTTATAATCCGTTCGTTAGAGGCGTTTATAGGTAAGTCCTATAATTATTATGTTAATAAGTCAGGCTTCTAATTAAGTTTGCTAGGTTAGTATATAATCTTAAAGTTAAATTATAAAAGGTATTCAGCCTAACGAATTTAGCGTTATATTAATTGCTTTATAGTTATAAAGTACTGCAGGTTTTTATAGTCCGTTAATACGCGTATTAGGAATAATAATCCTTTAAGTTCTAGGCGCCATTGTTTAAAGCATCTAATAATTATAAGTAGTTCCTTATTATATATCTCATAGTTTAATTTAGTAGGGGTAAGTTTCTGGGAAAGAAAAGCTACTGGGCGTAGCTTGCCGTTCTTATTATACTGCGATAATACTCCTCCTAGTATATGGTTAGATAAGTCTAATTTAACGATATATTTAAGGTCTGGATTAAAGTAGGTAAGAATTAGAGTAGTTATAAAACAATATTTTAGGTCGTTAAAAGCTTATTTATATTTAGTAGTCTATTTAAATCTTATATTCTTCCTTATTAAGTTTACTAATAGCTAAATAATTTTTAAGAAGTGATTAATAAATCGACGGTAGAAATTTGCAAATCCTAGAAATCCTTAGATGTTTTATATACTACTAGGACTTTCCTAGTTTATAATCGCAGCAATTTTTTTTAGGGTCTATTTTAATTCCGTTATAGGATATAATTAGGCCTAAGTATATAACTTTAGACGTATAGAACTTATATTTCTTAATGTCGCATTATAAGCCCGCGTCTTATAGGCGTTTAAGGACCATTTAAACGTGCTTTTAATGCTTAAAAAGCGAAGACAAATAGATTAAGATATTATTAATATACGCGGTAATAAATATATTAAAGAATTCGCGAAGCGTATTATTAACGTATTACTAAAATATACTAGAACCGTTTTTTACGCTAAACGGCATTACTAGGTATTTAAAAAGTCCCTATTGTATATAGAAAGCCGTATACTTCTTATCTCCTTCGTAAACACGGATTCGATTAAAGGCAGCGACTACATTAAGCTTTGTAAAGTATTATGCTTTCGCTAAGCGGTTAAGCGTTTCTTAAAGCAGAGGAATTGGATATTAGTTTTAAATTATAATCGTATTTAGGGCTTAATAATCAACATAGAATCTTAAGCCTCCTTTAGGTTTTTTAATAAATAGTACAGGTAAGGCGAATAGTAATTAACTAGGGCGAATAAATCCTTTCTTTAGGTGCTCTTTGAGGTATTATTACATTATAAGCAGCTCTTCTTATAATATACCGTATAACGGGCCGAACTTTAGCGTTATACTAGGTTCAAGTTCTATCTTAAAATTGTACTCATCTTAATGCGGGGGTAGTTGGTCTACAAATTGTTTCTTAAACGTATTAATTAGATTATAATATTCTTTAGGTATAAGAGGTTGGGGGTTAATATATTACTTCGGTTCTAACGCCTTCTTAATATCTTTTAGTGTTATAGTAAAGATCTTATAGTCTTATTTTCTTGCTAACGAATAAAAGGGTGCGGCTTATATTATACAAATTTTAAGAGGTTTTAATATATTATCTTCACATTCTTTTCCGCGATTAGCAGTTATAACTTTATTATATTAGTTTAAGGTTTGTAGTAAGGGTAATTTATATTATATTAAATTCAAATAGTTATATACATGTTCGTAGGGTAAGTAGTATTTTAAGTAATAACTTCAGCAGTAGATTGTACGGAATTTTAGTGTTTCTTTAACCTAGCTAATTAAAGGGTTATGTCGTTTCAGCCATCTATATCTAAGTATTACCTTATAATACTTTAAGGGTGTTATAAATAGGGAAACGTATTTAAGGTGTTTGCCTATCCGCATCTTTATAAGAGCGTAGTGTATTAGTTCGCTATATATTAAAGGCTTACTATTAAAGCCTCGTAGGCCTTAGGGCTTATCGAGTTTCTTTAAATTTAAGCGTTAAGTTTTCGCGTAGTTCGTATTGATAAAGCCTATACTAGTAGCTCCGCTATCTATAAGGATTCGTACTTCCTTCTATTTTCTAAGTATTTAAATTTTACCGAGTATATTAAGGGAGTTGTGTTATATATTAGCGCTAAAAGAGCCTAGACATTTATACTCTTCCACTTCTTATCCTAAAGCGCGACTTAGCCCTAGGACAATTTGTTTTCTAAATTAATTAAAGGTAAGACGCTTTATAATGACTAAGTATAATTTATAAAATAAGTATAATTTATGAAATAAGCGCGACTTAAGGACTAAGAGGAGCTACGGCGGACCTTTTTAAAAGGGTAAGTTTGGTAATCCCTTTAAATATGTCCCTTTTTTCTATATCTAAAATATTCTCTATTTACGGCTTNTGTTCTTTGTTTATTAGTTCCTAAGGGTATATAGAATTAAGTGGCGTTAAGGTCTATAGGGTTATATATAGGGCTTTTAGGTCTTAGAGATGGATCGCGCTTTAGGATATAAGTCGGTTTTATAGAGTTTTAAACGTAAGGTATAGTTGGCTTTAGGGAACGAGTCTGTTTGTTATATTAAAGGTCCTTATTAATTTATTAATATATTATAGTAAATTTGGGTAAGTCCTTTAGCAGTTCTCTGCCTACTAACTATACTCTAATTTTATCCGAAATAGCTTAACGGAGGGTAGTAACTCTAGCGGCTTTATTCTAATCCAGTTTACTAATAAGGCCTAAAAATTCCGAAAAGAAGCTAGTAAAGTCTCGGTTCCGTTATTATAAGTTTTTAAGTTTAGTAACAGCTATATATTCGCGGCTGGCGTTATTATACGTTTATTTTAGTAGAGAGATAAAGATTTTAAAATTAATAAAGGTGCCGTTACGGAAGAATGGGTCTATAGTTCGTATAGCGTCTTTACTTAAACGAGACATTTTATAGCTAATCTTACTAGCTTTGGTAGGGTATTAATTATAGTTTATTAAAAGTTTAAAATGGAGCTTAGTTATAAAGGGATATAGGTTATTTCAATTTCTATTAAATATTAGAGGGTTAGGGAGCTTTTTAGATTTTGTAGTAAGTACTAGGTTTGTTATAGGTATAGGTTAAGCTACTATTACTAGTTTAGGGTTTATATATAGTTATTTTAATTTCGTTTATAGGTGTTACTATTAGGGTCTTTAACGTGAGTACTTTAGCGTTATAGAGTTCTTTGCGTATTACTTTAATTAATTACTAATATTAAGCTTCTAGTATAGTTTATTGCTAGGCTAAGGCATCTATAAAGAACTATTGCATTATAGTTATTTATTCCCTAACTAGGGCTATAATAGTTATCGTGGCGGATTTAAGTTCGTTTGCTATTTTAAGGGTATTAGTATTAACGCAACGTAGTATAAGGGCGTAAAGAGACTTTAGGGAAGATTTAAAGGAATGATATAAATTCTATCTAAATCTAAGGGTATATAGTTCTCGCTAAGAATAAGACGTTGCGTAAAGAAGAGAAAGGAATAACAAGAGAATCATATAATTAAATAGTTAGGGGCTTGGTGGTCAATGCGTGCGCACATACGCACGCGGTCATCGACGGACTTCGGTAATTCAATTGATCTGGCAGATTTTGGTCAAAGCGTCGGAATTCATCTATCGAGTGTTTCACCGAGACATTCCTACTGTAACTGGGCTAGTCCCGTTATAGGTATAGATTTAATTTTCTTATACAAATATAGCCCGCTAAAAGTCTTGCTAAGTATATACTCTATAGTAGATAACTGCTAAGCGGCCGCAGTAGTATATTTACCTTTATATTCCTCCTACTAGAGCTCCTCTATAAGGCCTTATATACCAAAATCTTTAGGATCCTTAGGGTCGCCATAAAGCTAATACTTCTTCTTTTTATCGCCCTTAAATTATTACTTAAACTATACCTATTTCTTATCCGGAAGAAGAACTTATATAGTATAATAGGCAGCGCTCTTATCTGCGTACTTATAGTACTACTTATACTTCTCCTATAAAGCAAAAGCTAAAGCTTTTAAGTAGGTATATTCCTTACTGCTACCGTATTTCTCTTATAGTTCTTTAAAATCTTCCTTTATATTAAATAGACATCTAAGAAGCCAATCTATTATAGTAAATTAATAGTAAAGCGTATATTTATAGTCTTAGCTATATATAGTTGCCTTATAGAAGGGTTATAGTATAAAGGAGAGCTTTTTAAGTAGGAACCAGTGGTAATTTATAAGGGTATTATTTTCTATACCTTCGCCGCGTTTTAGCATATAGTTATTATAGAAGTTTTAGATATATTATTTATAGTTAATAGTATATATAATAGAGCTAAAGTATAAGTTCCACTAGGTTAAATTGCTTTAAATTAACTATAGAGTAAAAAGTTAGAATATTAATAATATTGCGACCGTAGTTAGCCCGGGGGAATAAATAATCTAGCACTATAGCTAATTAAATGCCTATCTTATTACGTTATAGGGAGGTAATAGGACTTACCTTAAGCTAATTAAACTCTACCTACTCTCCACTAATTATAATTTTCTTAAACTCCTTATAACGCTATGGCGACATCCTAATATACCTTATTATATTATACAGTTAACTAAGCGCTCCTTACTTTCTCTAAATTGCTATAATAGTATTAAAATCCTACCTACTATACGCCAACTTAAGCTCCTCTAAAGTAGTATCCGTAGTCTTACCTAGAAGAAAGGCCTAGGTAGCTAGGTTAACTATATAGCTAAGACACTAAATATAATAACGTTTCTACTACTTGGCTATTATCCAGGGGTAAAGAGTCTTAAGAATTAAGTTAATAGCTATATTATTACTTAACGCGTTATTAAGCATAAAATACCTAAGATAACTGCTAATTCTATACTTATTAATTACATTAAGAACTATCTAGGCTATATTAGCGCCGCTATACTCTCCCTTAAGCTATTATAATCTAAGAAGCTTTATCTAGCATACTCTATCGCAATTAATATAATAGGCAACTATCGCAATAATAGCGTAGTAATTTAGTAATATCTATAAGTTAAAGGATAAATAGATACTTAATTAAGCTTAGTATAAGTCCTCCCATAGTTACCTTTTCTATTTTTTAAACTCTCCTATTACCTATCTACGTACTATATTTCGCGTAAGAAGTAATTTAGTAAGACCTTTATTTAGATGCTAAATTAATTTAATAAAGTAGGCGTTTTTAATCTGGTAAAACGCAACGTAACAGTATATAAGCTGTCATAGTGCTGCAATGAAGTAGACTGAATAACTACGTTGTGGTATGAAGAGGGGAAGAAGGTGGAAAGGGGGTATTGTATACAAATAGTAGGGCCGGCCGCCAAGTCGCTAGTGGTGGGCCAGCCAACAGTAGGAAACAGTACAAGACAGTATGAAACAGTATGCGTCAGGTCAGTGCCGTGATATAAGCTATTAAATTAGTAAAAGCTTAAAAGCTTTAAACTAGGCCTTCTAAATATAATCCTACTACTTAATAAATTTTATAATCGCGCCTTTAAGTGAAATTACTTTACCATACTAATTAATGTAATAAAATCGTTTCTAATAACCTAATACTGTTAAATTACTATTAAGCGCTACCCTAAAATCAGCTAATATCTATAAGAGAGCAGAGCAACTTACTAAAAGGCTTATACTTTAGGTCCTTCTTCTAATCTAGGTAGTAGCAGCAGTAGTAATATTAAACGCCCGTGGCTTCGTAAACCATTATATATCCCTTCTCTTCCTCCTATATATACGACTTCTTTATATAGCCTCCGCGCTTCCTTATAACCTCATTATAACGCCTATACTATTAGCCGTAGACTTTAAATTACTTTTACTAAGAGGCCTAGCTTACTATAGGCTCTAGCGCGGAGTTAAACTTAGCTTCGTAATAGGTAAGAGGCTCTACTAAAGCTTTATCTAGCTTTATCTTTTAACGCTTCCTTTTTTAGCTTTAAGAAGACTAATAGGCGCGCTTTTTAGGGACGGCAGGAGCCTTACTGTAACGTGTCCCGCCCGCACGTCGCCATACGGCCAAAAAGACAGAGAGTGCTTGCGAACTTGTCGTAAGCGTGGCGGGATCCAATATATGTACTCTTACAATTGCCCTCCCCTCTGCGCGTTCGTCCTCGAACGCNAAGCCGCAGGAGGTCCACACACTAAGAGTCGCACCATATATTGGGAGTCCCCAGTAACGAAGGCCGCTTGAAACTCAAGCCGTATCGGACACAGCCGACGCCTCTTCGCACGGATGCGCGTTAGACTGTACCAGAGCGAAGCATACGACCGTCGGGAGTCGAACCTACGACCCACCCAGCGACGGACCATACCTGGCTCCAGTAAGTTCGCAAGCACAATTGTAACGTGTCCCGCCCGCACGTCGCCATACGGCCAAAAAGACAGAGAGTGCTTGCGAACTTGTCGTAAGCGTGGCGGGATCCAATATATGTACTCTTACACTTACCTATAGAACGGCTACTACCTATAAGACTACTGCCCCTATTATATAATAATTAACCAGTTAAAATAAAGGCCTCTATTAAGTTAATAATAGGTAAAAATAAGGGTAATTGGTAATAAGGATAAAGCAATAAGTGTAACGTAATAAGTGCAATATAATATATAAACGGGCTCTCAAATTAGTAAGGGGGTAAACTTTAATAATTAAGTGGCTCTAGCTCTTGTACGCCTTACCCAAAACCTTAACACCAAGGCCCTATACTAACTTAATTGGTTTAGGTAGTTAACCGGTTAAGCGGGATTTTTTATAACTAACTAATCGGAAGCCAAAAAAAGCTCTAACCGGTTGCAATTTTAGAAGCGTAACTAACTAACTAACTAAAACTTCAACCAGACCAGTGACATCACTGACCACCGCTATACTGTAATAGAGAAGCCTCTTTTTACTAAGGCCTATAAGCAGGCACGTCTTATATAGGCCTTAGTTTACTATAACTAGCCTCTATAGATATAGGCATAAGTCCTCTAGATAGTTAAAGCCTCCATTATAGCGGGAGGCTTTGGAAAAGTATATATAACTTAACGGCCAAAGGAGAAGTATTTAGACAGCTGCTGCTTCCCTAAGTTCTGTGGCTATAGCTCCTGAATAATATAAGGGACGATATCCCTATATAGTAAGGGAAGATTGGTGGTGTTTAAAAAGGAATGGGGTAATATATCAGAAGACGTATACAGGAAGCACGTGGTTCCTATAATATACGCATATAAAGAGGAGGTTGAGTAATACGCAGGCAAAGGAAATGTCATTCTTATGGAGGACGGAGCGCCTTCCCATATAGCTAAAGCCACGAAATTTTTACACGATCGCAACGACTTATGGAGGACGAAATGGCCTGCTAATTCACCTAATTTGAATCCGATTAAGAACGTTTAGCGGCTGTTAAAGTATCGGGTGGGTAAACGATTTCCTAAGACGGATGAGGAAATACGGCAGTATATTGAGGAGGAATGGGAAAGGCTGCAAGTAGATGCGCTGCGAGGCTGTAATTGTTGCAAACGGGGGCCATACAAAGTGGTAAATTGTAAGAGTATGGTGCATTGCGGATGCATATAGGGGAATTTTGTTAGGCGAGAACTTCAAAATTCTAAGTCGTTTTGCGAGGCGTCTTGGTCACGTCTGCGTACACAAGGTACCACCATAGTAGGACTTAGCGAAAATCGCGAAAATCAAAGTTCCCTATATGCATCCGCAATGCACCATACTCTTACATAGATATCGTACGGAGCTACATCGGGTGCATATACCCCCTATTGCGCACGGTTTTTGGGCGTCTGAGGCATTGATGTTACCCCCTTGTAGAGCTTAAGCGAAAATAAGCGAAAATAGAAAAATAGGAAAATCTGTCAAGTTGCGTGTCAGGTCGGTTGTCGGATGCGCCAATTACGTAGGTTGCGCGCAAGCTGCGTGTCAAAAACGTCAAATGCGTCAACTACGTCAACTACGTCAACGACAGCTATTTGGCAGCCGATTGGCCTAGTTGGCAGTATTCGATTTTGACTTGACGGGTAGTTTGAATTTCAGCCTGCCAATATTTTCCCGATGTAAGAGCCACGATAAGGGTGTATATGCTGTCATTAAGGAGGCGATTAAGGTAGAAGATTACAAGGCTTCCTATTTAGAAGCTTTATAATTTGGGGTTAGTACGTTCTTTACTCCTTACCTTTTTCCTTACCTTCTACTAAGACTTACTATTTATAGTATATATTTGATCTAGAGCCGTATTAGAGTCCTGGAGCTCCACCACCTATTCACTGTATAGAGTGGATTTGGTGGTCAAATCCACTCCACTCCACTCCACTCCAATAAGATCACTGCGACAAGCAAAACTCCGCCACGCGCAGGTGTCGGCATGTTGGCCGACAACGAGCGCATCAAGCCAATCCGAAGATATTATTATTCCCATGGAAGAAGCTTCAGGCCGATGGCTTTATTTCCTGCAACTTTGGACAAATTAGCTCCTTGGATATCAGCGCCACCCGCATTTTCCACGCGCATTGCTCCAAACCGAGCGAGATGCAGCAGGGCACACTCTCCCTCCAATACAGACCGCCATTACGCCTTTAATGGGCCTACATTAGTCACAGGCCTTTCCAATGTATAGAAGAACTTTGTTTAATTCGATTAACTTTACTTGATCCACTTCTCGGAAATAAATGGTAGTAAAGTATAGTGGCTGTGCTATCACTCGCACATTAAAAAAGGAGAGATTAAAGTGTTGCAGAGCTATTTGAAGTGCATAGAGAAGGCAAGTTTATTAACGACAGAAGGATAACCATATCAACAAAATGCGCAAGATCCAGTCTTCTATTTATGGCAATTTAGAATTAGCATAAAAACGCAATAGTGTAAGTGGTCTTAACAAAATCTCATGTCCGAGCCATCCGTCAATGAGACATACTCTAATACTGTGCGTTCACTTTCAGTGAAGCTTCTGCCCTTGGAGATTCACCCACTCCTCAACGAGCCCTTTATAGTCACTCGGGGAATAAGCTTCGAAGCATTCCCTCCACCAGCTTGTCTTTCGATGACGGTTCAATCCAAGTTCATTGAGCATAAGATCGATGTACGGCAAACAGTCAAACCATAACTCCGGGAATCTGTCACCAAAGCCTCGCGAATATCTCCACTTCCCAAACTGGGAGTGCAGCACTGTCTCGTACATGATGCGATCTCCAAATTGCTGGCCAGATCCGGCGACGCCGGATATTTGACCACCAAGGAAGGCGGTGATCCATAAAGCCTGGGTCTGAGCGATGATTGTGGTTGCTGGGCTACGGTAAGCTCCGGCGAAAGCTAGCGTGCGGTGGTGGATGAAGGCGGGAGGTATCATGAAGCGGTAGAGTCGGTACGGCTCCTTGGTAATAGTCTCTTTGCTAAGTGATGTCTGCCTTGGATTTAATCGGATTGGTGGCTGCAACGCGAGCTTCGGGAACGAAGACAAGATCTCAGTGTCGGCACGGGCGATGTGTATTGCAGTAGTAGTAGAAGAAGATCCAGGAAGCCCAAGCTCATTATTACTGATAAACTTGATCGGAGGAGTGTCTTTCCAACCGGTGCCGCAGATAAGCACATCGGCAGCGAGCGTTTGAGAATTTGAGAGATTTATTGTACGATGGGACAGGTGTTCGATGTCGGCGATATGTATTCTAATCTTACCATTGCGGACGAGGTCGAAAATGTCATTGTCGTAATTTAGCAATCCACGATTTGTACCGACGAAGAATACATCGTCCCAAGGTTTCAGCTTGGCCGTCTCAGGATGTTTATCATATCCATGGTGAGATAGGATGCTATGCTCCATCATGAAGAAGAAGCCGTCAACAATCTTGCGACCAAGCCAGGTTTGATGAAAGAACCATCGGAAGAGTCCATAGCCATCAAAATCTCCCCATATGCAAGGACTGAGCCATGTAATGAGGCGCGTCTGCAGGAGTAACTCTGGAATAATCTTCAGGGGCGTCAAGCGGTTTGGTGTCATCCAACATGGGCCATGTCCCGAGGCTCTGATAACCCAGTCAACTTCCACACCAGCAGAGGCGTACGCGGAGACGATATCCCATGAAAATTTTGCGCCACTCATGACTACCACCTTCTTAAATGGCCCAAGTCCATTGGATTGCTTAGCAAATTCGCTGCTGTGGAATATTGGCGCGTCGAATTCGTCTTGGCCTTTGAAAGTGGGAACGAACGGCTCCGAAGTAAGACCTGTTGCGACAACTAATTTGGACGCCCATATCGTAGATGGGGGCTTCGCTGGATCCTGCCCATCTAGGATCGTTAGAAGCCAACCATCTTTGCCTTGCTCTTCTGCTGTCACAACGTTGCAAT
This sequence comes from Cenococcum geophilum 1.58, assembly GCF_001692895.1. Taxonomy (NCBI): domain Eukaryota; kingdom Fungi; phylum Ascomycota; class Dothideomycetes; order Gloniales; family Gloniaceae; genus Cenococcum; species Cenococcum geophilum. Next base: position 2,689,780 of record NW_027137568.1, read on the forward strand.
TCAGGCGTATGTGCTCAAGCAATCCAAACTTCTCCGCATAACTATAGAGATAGTTGTGGACATGCTGGCCTGGAATGTGATCATCCTCACCAAAACCATGGCTGCTCATGGGATAGTCACTAAATTCGAGAGTACCAAAATGGTTGTTGGTTTTCAGGCCGGGATACAAACGATCTTGCGCCCAAACACCTCCGATTGAGGAGCCTTTATCCAGAATTAGAACAGAAGTCCCAGGATTGACGTTTTTGTATGTTTTCGCAAGTGACAAGCCATGAATCCCTGTTGGGGCTGTATCAGCGAATGCCTTGATGTGATTTGACGGCTCTTACCAGCGCCTACCACAACCAGATCAAACTTTTCCATTTCGAGTGTTCACGTAGAACCGAGTCAGCCAATAGAAGAAAGGGTCAAGTTAGTGACCTTGAACAAGCTTTAACATGCAGGCAACAAGTGGGAAATGAAGATAGAAGAGAGATGCGCAAACTTGAGCATCTGGCTTCGCAGGTAAATGGCATGGGATAAGCAAAAAGTTATGCAAAAGGAGGTGGTGCAACGCCACAAAAGTGCACGCTGGCACCCGCCCTCGGCCGTTGGCTGGCATGCCAAGGTCAGCTCACCAGCCCTGGCTTTTGAGCTTCAAGAATATTACGAGAGATTAAACAATAGCCTATTGGCGTCATCAAGCGACGCCATCAGCTGCACAGTAGGCGCTTGGAACTTTAAGGGGGGGAAAGAAAAAGATTGGGCATCTGGGCAGCAAGGACATGGTAAGCTACATTGGGAGCCCTGATGCTCACACCCAAAACGCTGTCCTGGGACGATGCAGCCTGGGTAACACAGCCATCATCGCAGATGAGCTTTTCCCTTAGAATATTTTCTTTCGAGGAGACGGAGCAGATGCAGACGGGAGTGCTGTTGTGCTGTAATGGCTGCGGTTGATAGGTGCGGTTGGTGGTGTGGCGGAAGATAGGCGCTAGGGCAATTTCTTTCTTAGTGGTCTAGCCATCACGGCTCGTGGGGGACACGCTCTGGACCCTGCCGGTGCTGGCGTCAGAAATCTAATAACTAACAATCGGTCCATTCATTTATTTCCCTCTCTTCTTGATACATCCTATGGCAACGTAGCACACTATCAAGACATAAGCAGGCCTTCCACATTACAGCGTATCTATCATACGTACACCCCTAATTAATATGCATACATCTCCCTCCTAGATCCTTCCACTTTAGGTTTACAAATTGCGTGAATTTAGCCTTGCAGCTAGTTCTACAAAATATAAATCAGATCAACACCTTAACTCGTCGCGAGCTATCGGCATTTAAATACCGCATACACTAGGCGCGGGCGTGGGCGTGGGCGTGGACGTGGACGTGGGCGCTGGGGCAGTTTGCAGGCGTTAAGTAAAAGTAAGTAGCAGCACCTAAATTAGCTTGCGTAGTGCCTTTTAGGTCCCTGCGCAATATAATTAATTAACTTAGAAGTAGGTAGATAGTATTATCCCTTCGAACGGTGACGTCCATCTGTAAATTGGTCCGTGCGGGAACACCAGAATTTCCAAGCACGAACGATTTGATTTGTTTGATTTAATTGGCCAGTTCTTATCGATAACAAATGGACGCAAATCACCGTGCGAAGGGATAGATACCTTCTAAATTAAACGGGAATAATCTAAGCCTGTTTAAGTAGGAGGTGTATGATTATTATCGACTATTACTAAACTCTTTTCCGTTGACATGATTTAACAATTCCTGGACAGGCGGTAACCGGGTTGCAGAATCTCCGAACATCATCCCTTTTCGCATGACGTGTAGTCCTTTCCAAGCGCTACCTTGCCCAAAACATACTCTGCCCTGACCTTCACACAACCAGGCACAGGAATGGACCGTCCCATAACCGCCTCCACCGCCTGCCAAGCGAATTCTGCTTCGTCCAACATCATAATCTTAGCCCGTGGGTCATTCTTCTAGATAGAGGCGGTGATGTTCGGATTATACGCGCCACCTCCACACATGAAAATCTCATCGATGTCTTGGGAGGGTGCGTATCGGCGGTAATGGTTAACAATCGCCTGAGCCGTTATGCGAGTGGCTGTTGCAGCAATGTCATCCGGAGTCATTCCTAGCGATTCGCCCTTCTTGATGAGCTCGTGTGCCAACGTATCGCGGAATACTTCTCGCCTTGTCGTCTTCGACGGGTCAAGCTTGAAGTATTTAAACTGTAGGAGCTCATCCACCAACTCTTGATTCACCGTTCCGCGCGCCCCCATCGCACCATCCTTGTCATACTCCTGCTCGCCGTTGGTGTAATGCCGCACTACAGCGTCGATAAAAACGATCCCCGGTCCAGTATCGAAGTCATAGCATTTATCGATGCTACCTTTGTTATCAGGTGGGATAAAGCACACATTAGTTATCCCTCCAATGTTCTGGCAAGCCCTCAACTTGTCAGGTGGTGCGAAACTAGTGCGTCAAAAAATGCAATCAGAGGTACACCCTGTCGTCCAGCAGCCTGGTCGCTAACACGGAAGTCTTTGACAGTGGTGATACCAGTACGAGATACGATGAACGACCCTTCAGTCATGGTGAGTGCAGATTGAATCTAGCCTTTTCCAGCATGGAGAGCAGCCAGATGGTTTGGCCGTGGGATCCTATCGACCTGAATCAAAGTTCCTTACTACCATCGTAATACTATCTAACGACCTAGATCGTCTATACGAACTATGTCTCAGTTGTCTCGTATCTTGAGCTCGTATGTCTCATCGAACGTCTCATTACCTGTTTCTCTTAACTATGACCTACTACATGACGACGTCGTCGTCATTGTATTTGGGACCTACCTGATGTATATAAGAGAGCTTCTAGAGCCCTCTTTAATAAAACAGAGTTCTCATTCCTGATCGTCCGTTCAACAGATCCGATTACGTCAATACTGGATATATCGACCGAGTAGTCCTTACAAAATTCCCTGACGGCTGCCGCGAATGTCTCCCCAAGGAGAACATTGGCTTCCGAAAGCTCATCAGGTGTCGTCTTATTGTAGTAAATCATAGTCATGGCGCGTTTTTTAATGGTTTATTCGACAGGCATTTCGCCATACTAATAGACGGATTAGCTTTGAAATGATGAATTCTCATTTATTCACATTAGTATTTATCTTGAGAAGTTCGAAGTGCATTGGAGCAGTAGGGTTGTCCTATCTGAAGTGGCATAGGGCACAATCAATGCCATCCAGTGATGTTCCACTATTTAGGCCCAGAATCGTCAATTCCAGAGGTTTACTGGAATCTCCGTTGACCTTGCTGCCAGCTAGGGCGGTTGGTAGATTATTCTCTGGCATTTTGGGGTTCCAAGACGTGATTCAGATAGTAGCTTCGTTTCGCGACCTCGATATAGCTTTAGGCACTTTAGCACAGCTGAAAGGCGTGAGTGAATAAGAGAAGACGTTACTCATCGATCCGACGAGTTTTTGCCTTTTGTTGTTTCACATGACTGGAAAGAACGTCATGCGTTGCCAAGGCTGTTAAATGGCTAAACGTCTAAAAGGTAGTTACGGCGGCAACAATTGTGAGGAATTGAACCTCTAACCCTTCCAACGTCAGCTTCTCCGCTGATCCCGACATCCCCAGACTCATTGTCATGGCTTCGGCTACTAAATGAGCCCGTACCCGGCTCCTCGGGGCACCTGTCGATCGGTAGTCCGTGCACCGATGAGTAAGTAAAGAATGAGAACTCTGTCTATTGAAAATGTGGCTCTATAGCCTCTATGTATACATAAGAAAAAGGGACAGTAGACTACGTCGGTGACCGAGTCGTCGACCGAGTCGTTGACCGGGTCGCTGACCGAGACAGTAGTAAGACGGTGGTAAGGAAACCCGTTTCAAAACCCGACCTGGATCGACAGCACCAGACCAGACCAGCAGTTCACTCAACCATTGAACTCCATATTCTCTCTTCGAAGTCACCCGTGTCAATTCAACCTTCGAGATGGCGTTGCTGAATCTTTGGAAGAAGCTTTCTCCGAAGCAACTCAACATTGCTATCCAGGTCTTCTCTCTTATCTCCATCTTTTTCGAAGGCTACGATTAAGGTGTTATGGTTGGTATCAATGGATCGCCGGATTACATTCAAGAAGTGAAAATTAGCCATTCCGATGGAACCGTTACCGACACCACCAAGCAGGGCGGGATTGTGAGCATAGTAAGTCTGCTAATCTCTCCATCGGGTAGCTCTGTTTCATTAACGCGCAATGCAGTATTACCTGGGCGCTATTATAGGGTGCTTCCTTGGAGGTTGGGCAGCTGACCGTACCGGGCGTATCAATGGCTTATCCTTCGCCGCCATTTTTGCCTTAATCGGAGGCGCTTTGCAAGCAGCACCCAAAGTGCTAGTTTCATCCTCGTTGTATATGTTGTCACCGGCCTGGGAATAGGAGGGATGCTTCTTTGATCCACTTCAATAGTTTGATAATACTTAAACTGATTTAAATAGCCTTGACTGGCATTACGCCAGTATTAGTGTCCAAAACCTCTACCGCAAGCCACCGTGGAGGTTTCTTGGGATATCTTCATCGCTAACTGTAAGTAACTCATTCGCAATCTCCTCTTAGATATGACTGTTGACTTCTCTGTGTAGATTTGGATATCTCGATGGCATACTGGATCTTATTTGGCCTAGCGCTTATTGACGGCAGCTACCCCGCCGTCCGTTGACGATTCCTGCTGGCTTTCCAGCAGGGACCAAGACGCTACCGACCCCCCACGCTACCTAGCTTCTGTTAGCCGCACGAAGGAAGCCAAGGAGGCCCTCGAGCACATCCGCGGGTCCCCTAATGAACATGTCGAGCGAGAATTCTTTGAGACCTGTGCGGCGTCCGAGAGTACCAAACCCACGTCTCATATCGGGTTCGTGAAGGTCCTCCTAGGTCTAGATAACTCCCTTGCGCCTCATCTCGGTCGCCGAGCATGGCTCTGCCTCTAGCTCCAAATCATGGCATTATGGACCAGCATTACTGTAAGCAGTCCCTAGACCCCCAAGCAAAAGCATGCCAACTAACATATCTAATCAGGCCGTAACTGCCTACTCACCCGTGCCCCTCTCACAAGCTGGCTACAGCACCATCAAAGCAAAATGGCCTTACAGGCGGACTCAACGCCATTAGCATTGTCAGTGTAATTATTAGCGCTCAAATCGTCGACCGGCTCGGCCGCCGCAAATGCCTCATTGGCGGTGCCTTCGGACTCTTCGCTGTGAATCTAATCGCTACCTCCCTCTACGAAGCATCCCGAATCAACCGGTCCGAAGCGGCCTCCATCGCACCTGCTGCAGTTACCATGCTCTTCCTATTCAGCCTCATTTACGCCGCGACCTGGGGCACAGCTGCATTCCCCATCCCGACGGAGATCTTCCCCCCGGAAATGCGCACGCAGGGCAACAGTTTTGGCATAACTGGCTGGGTGATCGGCGTCGGCTGGACTGTTCTCATCAACCCGATCATGTTCGCGCATATTGAGAGCCGCACCTATTTCCTCTTTGCTGGCCTGAATCTGCTCTGGATCCCGATCGTGTATTCCTCTAATCCCGAGACCGCGAATCGATCCCTCGAGTCGATCAACGCTATGTTCGCACCATCAAGACCCTTCTTCCGAGATATGGAGAAAGCTTATGCGGCTGGCGGGGAAGTCCTGGCGAATTATGGGGGAATTGATGAAGTCAGGAGGAAGAGCGATGGAGGCGTGAGGAGTTTTCGACGATAATCCAGGCTAAGGTTAGGCACAACGTATTTCTGATGTTCGCTGTAGTTATTCTCGTGAGTTACGTTACCGAGTCACGAATCCGTGGCCGCGAAATCAATATCAGTAAACGATAACTTCAATCTCAACACGTAATACCGTCTATTCTATACGTATGTCTAAAATGTGAGGTTCTAAATAGTGATTTAAGGAATTATTAAATGTACGTTTCACCTCCGAACACTAGCCTGAACGCACCTTAGCAAGGTGGCCATCAGCGCTCTAAACTCGTTTCTTCAAAACCCATCCAGTCTTCGAGATCCTCGCTGCAATCAGCGTCAATCCCCCAGCAATCATGACTGTTCCACCCCACATCTGTGCATACAGATAACTTCCACCGTGCGCTTGAATTAATGCTCCCGCTAATGGGGGGCCAGTCAACGCAGCTACGCCCGCAATACTAAACCCCATACCCATCCTGACGCCCGCTTTGCTCAAATCCGTCGTCAAACTACTCAAAGTCGCTGGAAATAGCCCTTGAAAACCGGCGGTGAAGAGTCCATAGACTGCTGCGAAGGCGTAGAGGCCACCCGTAGAAGTAACACCAGACCAGGCAAAGAGAATGGTGGCAGAAACAAAGGAGAAAGGAAGAATAGTGTTTAGCGGACCAAATTTAAGGTCCGCAAGATAGTTTGGAATCAGGCGACCCATAAGGCCAAGCCCGTTCATGATAAGAAGGAGGTTCACAGAGGTAGGGTAGGATACACCAATCACCTCGAGGCCAAAAGCGCCAATCTAAGGAACGTCAGCTGACATTGGAAATAATAAATTGGCGGAGCTGTTTAAGGCTGAGAGCAAAAGAAGTAACCGCACCCCTCAGCAGGGCTTATGACACAGACATAGTTCCTCCCTTAACTGCAATGAAATCCATATTCGATACATCGTGTAGTCGTTCAACAAAAGAAAACAGTTCGAGACTCACATAGTAGAACGCAAAAAACTGTCCCCAAATACACAAGAAAATCCCCACGCAATAAAGCGAGTAAGTAGTCTCCTTAAACGCCGAAAGTTCGATGAGAGGTCCACTTCTCCGTGGTGGTAGTCGGGGTTTGAGCAATGATGCGGTCAACGCACCAACAGCCAGCATGACGAACCCCATAATTCGCACTGTCCAGCCAAAGCCTAGCCTAGGAAGTAGCTCTCGCATGACAGTAGGGTAAATAAGTCCACCGGAAGCAGAGCCAGACGCCACGATTGCAACTGCTAAGTTGCGCCTCTTGGAAAAGTAGGTGGTGACAAGGGACATCGTTGGGCAGAACTGTAGGCCGCATCCAATGCCCGTGCAGAGCCCTTGTGCTAGGAACAGTTGCCAATAACTAGTGCAAAGAGAAGTCATGAAGACTCCTAGACACTCTACAAGCACCCCGGCTATGAAAACCCAGTAGAAGTACCCCGCATCAAGCGCTCGGCCAGAGAACGTGCCCACAAAAAAATGACCTAGAATTTGAATTGATCCAATCCATGAGACTGTTGAAGGAGCAAAGCCAAGCTGAGAAGTGTAGTACGTTTGGAAAACACCGAATGAAGTTATCACGCCCCAGGTATTTAGGAGAACTAGATGGCCCATGAAAGCTTGCGTCCAGGCTTTCAATCCTCCGTCCGGAGGCGGACCGGGGTCTTTAAGAGAGACATTCGACCTTCCAGTAAGTATCTTGGTCATAATTCCACCAGCGTTGTATTTGGCTTCATCTAGTCGGCTCTGCACTCCAGTAATTTGTATTTCTTCATCCTCATACAAGTGCAGGGTGTTCCGCTCATGTTCCTTGGTTTCATGGCGTCCTATCACTAAGCTGTGCTTCTCTCTCCCCTCTTCTTGTTTTTCATCGTTTCCTGGAGTCTGTGAGCGTAGAGACATTGCGAAAATGAATGCGTAGCCATCGGATAAGAAGAAAAAGGAAACCACAAGAAAAGATGGCGGGGGATCGTTTCCATCATCATTTGAAGCCCGATAGCGGGGTCTTCTACGTCGAAGGAATTGGTTACAAGCATTTGGGGAGACTTAGATACTAGTAGTGGCACTTAGGCGTTTTCTATGCATGAAGTTGAGCCCTTTGAAGCATTGGTGAGGTGACAAAGCCGTCGTAGCCGTGCCGAGACCGGACTCCGGGTGTAAGCTAATGACATTTACGGTATCCCGACAATTGATGGGGTCCATTCTACCTCCTGTGTGAGCAATTGCATACTCTACGCTCTTCTTATCTAAGGCCGCGGTAAATATACCGGCCTGTTCCCACGCAAAACGGGACTTGATTAGTTACCACCGCGCAATGCATACTTGAACCAAATAAGCTTTCAAAGCCTTTCTTAGACCCTTAAAGGGACCACAAAACTCAACTTATAGTCAAGAATCTAAATTCTTAAAATTTTAGTTGCCCTTAAGCTCTAAATGCAAGTTAATTGACTACTACTAATAATAATCTACTTTAACGGCCTTTGACAGTTTATTTAAAATACTTATGGTGTGGCGGGAACTAAGGTAAATATATTCTGAAGAATAACATAACTATTCTAACATTAGTCCCCCCAGACTTCCGTGTGCCAATTAGTTGGCTCGAATCTGTTATGGCTCATGCTTCAGTGACGAAAATGAAGCTATTTCTGTCGTTATTTACTCTATCCTCAGCCTCCTGAATCACCTCCTCCATCCGAGTCACGAGACGGTCTACGTCGTCCTTCGACATCTCTCCGTCCTTTTTGTCACCATCCTCAAGGCTACTCCCAAAATTGTACCACTCCGAGGAAAAGGCTAACGAAGGCCTCGGCACCGTCTCACCGTATAAATATGGTGGAAAACAAGTCCCAAGTACCTCGAGATAGAGTTGCAAGTTAATATTCCGAGATTTCAGGTTACGTGCAAACTTATACATTGTCTCAGAATGCCCATTGTTCCAGATTCCGTTAGCGCGCAGATTCTCAGCAGTGGCTGAATGAACCAGATCCAAGTTCTGAAGATGTTTGTACCAAATTAGAGCGTACGTATCAATGGCGGTTTCAGAGTTACCCAAAATGCTGCCAGAAAACAACAAGCGAATAGATTTGAGATCCCGTGGACCTAAGTGTGCTTCTAGAGCGCTTTTAAAGATAGAGTTGGTCGATATCTCGATATGTGTGAGAGCTTCAAAATGAAATAGCCCGGGAGTGTCTGCAAGGCGGATAGGCCGACCGTTGCCTTCATCATTGCCTTCAATGCTATCGTGGAAAGTATGTTTGAGGAACCGTAGAGAATGCTTTTGTAGTGCCAGCGCGGCAAAAAGTTGTATTGGCTGCTCACCAATATGCTCAGATTTGCTGCCATGGGAATGATGCGCACTCTCGCCGATAGTGAGATGTTTGAGAGCTCGCGGGGCTGAAAGAATATGAGAAAGGCCTGCAGCGGTTACACCACACTCCTCCAAGACAAGGCTTGCTAATGGAGTTGATCTAGAGTAAGCCCTAAGAAAGTCGAGATCGTCTCCAATTTCAGCACACGATAGATGGATGTTACGGAGAGATGGGTGAAGGAACAATAGGCCAAGTCTTCCGAGGTTGTAATATCTAGAGCCGACGCCGTGGGAGTGGAGAGTAACTTTGCAACTTATGTTAGCTTCGTCTATATAAAGCTGCTTGTAGTACCGGGGGGGATGATAAATGCCAAAAGTTGAACAAAAAGACACCCCCCGGAAAGATTGCCGAAGATTTAATCTTGTGCCACTGAGGAAACCCTCAATCTTTCTGAAGATCCTTTTAATGACACCTTCGATCAGAAGAGACTTCAAGAGTAGTGTAACTGGTCAATCTCCTCTGGAAAAAACAGGAGCAGGTAATCGATTGGATTATTGCTTTAGGATTTCTTGAGTAAATTTGCATCAGTCTATGAAACCATGACTCACAAGATTGAAGTAAGGGAAGCACTTTTGGCTGCTCGCCTATTGAGGCTAATGGTGAAGCAAGTTCCAAAATCCTGTAGAACTCTGCCAGGTCTTCCTTAATCCACGAAACTGCTACATCCATTTGCCAATTTCCCTCATTGCTGTAAGGCGACTCAATAGTCCACTCCCGAAGATTTGTGAAGTCCTTCAGAAGAGGGGCCAGAGTATCCATACCCTCCTTGCGCCGGTAGGAACATCGCATGTCTAAAGACTGGATTGCGGAGGCCCGTTCTGGGTGCGTCCTGATGGATTGAGCGAAGCGGAGAGCTTGTGGACCGGTCCGGAGCAAAATGAATTGATAGAGAAAAGGCTCCGCTAGTAATCGAAGGCGGTGGCATGTTCGAGCAAGGCTGCGAAGCGTTTCTAGATCGTTGGCACTTTCTTGGATAATAGCCAGTACAAGCTCATCAGCTAGAGAAAGTAGGGGGAAGTATGCGGACATATTCAGGCAGTATTATAAGGAAACCTGAGTTGAATCGTGAATCGAAGAGAAAATTCCCGCAAGGCCTGAAAGAAGAGGCACTATGCTTCCAACGAAGGGGGTGGGGGAAGACATGGCAGAGAGCAGGCAACAACATAGCCCTGATAGCTCACCCTAATCATCTCTACCACAGAACCCTGCTATCACTCCTCACTTTCAATTAAATGTTCAGAGTAGTCGTGGCCTTCGTGGGGAGATTTAGTGTGCCAGTGCAGTGGTGGTGAGGTTTATAGAGATGAATGTTGGTCATCGAGGCGCAGGTCGTTTAATTGCTGCCAACCGGATTCTCGGTCGTGAATGGCTTTAATATATTCAGTACAGTTTATGAACAATTTAGGTAGGGTTTAAAGGGGTAGTTAAGAAAGCTTCGAATCTCATTTGGATACTCCGTTCTGAACTGCTCTCGGAATAATATCCAAAATTATTATGTATTGCACCAGCCACGGATAGCGCCCTGCATGAACTTCGTATGGGTGGCGGTACACCCCCTCCTGATTTAATTTAGTTCCTTTCTGATCAAGTTAGAATATCACGTGAATTTGAGTTGTTTAGCATGTGCATCAGTGCGACCGTAAAACATCACCTCGCATTTGCCTTACTCCTCTAACTATTGAGCGCCGCCGCGGCCGCCCGGCTGGCTCCGTTCGCGTTGATACATCAACTCGTTGCGAGCCATTAGCATTTGAACAGAATACCGGGTATACTACGCGTGGGCGCAGGCGCGAGCGCGGGCGTGCTCACAGAGGCAGTTCGTAGACGTCAAGCAGAGGTACAGTGGGGTGTCATAAGTGTCCGTCCTAAGCGAATTTTTAAGGTAATCCACCCCACTAAATTGTATATAACAACTACGTAATTAATTCTAAAGTATTAAAACTTATCTAAGGTTTATATTATATATTAAGTCTAGCTATTAGTACTTTTTTTTTAAATTTAAACCGATAATTCCTTTAGAAATCCTATTAGTTCCCTAATAAGATCTATAATGTTTAATATATATTTTCTATAACTAGATATTATATTTTTTTGATAAAAATTTATTATTTTATAAATATATAGTATTATTATAACTTGTATTATTTAGAATGTTATTTTAAAAGCACAAAAGTTTATTATAGGATTATAAAGTTAAAAAATTGGAATTTGTATAGAGANTTGCACTTTTTTTCTATTTTTTGGCTTTATAACCTTATAATAATTTCTTATATTTTTTAAACAAAAATTTAAATAGAGAGAGTTTTAGTAATGGCAAATATCTATAAAATATTAGATTTTTAACAAATATTTTTAATATCTAGTAGTAGAAAATATATGCTAAATATAGTAAGTTNAGTAAAAAATCGGTAAAATATAAGGGCTTTTAACAAAGGACTATAAGATTTATGACTTTAAAAAAAAGTTATAATAGCTAGATTTTATATAGCNATAAGTCTAATAACTATTTTAAAGCTATAGAATTAATTTTGCAGTTGCTATATAGTAATTCAGCGAAAAATATCAGATTTGGTGAGGTCTGGTCACCCGGGGCTTCATAAGAGTGATTTAGTTTCCGCGATACATATGCAAACAACTCAAATTCACGTGATACCCTAACCTAATCAGGAAAGAAACTACTTTAGGTATAGATCCGGCGCTCCAGGCCTCACATCCACGCCACGCTGGCTGCAAAATCACCAGATCCACAGCCAATGCAGAGAGGCGCCAGCCGGCCGCTCCAAATGGGCGCCAATCCAAATAGATCACTGTCCGCCTGAGAGCCTGGCTCTATTTGTACGCTAATGGTAGATGTGAACTCCCCCAGAGAGAAGATTTCTCGTAATCCTCTGTCTCTTTATCGCAGCACGGTCGTATGCAGCTTGCCCCGCATCCCACCCTGCATATTCCCTACCTGCATTAGCGTGCACGTGCCCGGATACACGGCTTCATACGCTATAACGCACGTAGCAAGCCAGCACAGCCGACCCCTAATGGGAGCGCACGAGGGTTGTAGTGGTAGTTCCTTGGTGGGGAGTGTGTGATTAGTATATTGGTATCCGAAGGGATGGTGTTAGTCTAGTGGTCTAGATGACCGGGAAATTGGAAAGTAAAGGAACCTCCGCCGCATAGGGGCATATGAGGAGCACCGTAGACATTTAGGACACGGTTGTCATGGGAAGGGAAGGTGAGCGTTAAGGAGGTGGACTGGAGGTAGTTTATCCCTTTCTAGTTAAGGAAGCCTGTACGATCTTCTAAGAAGAGTGCGGCGCGAGACTGAGGGTCCAAATATGTATCGTGATTTCCCGCAATGACAACTTTATGGGTATATAGGAGGGAGGAGAGCCTGTCTATGTGCGCCTGAAGTTCTAATAGAGTGCTATTTTCCGTGAGATCTCCAGCGTGGATAAGGACATCACCGTTAGGTACTAGTGGAGTGCTATTATATGTATCAGAAATACAGATAATACGAATTGTATTATTCGTGAGCTTTACGGGTGCCCTTAGAGCAGAGAGAATGTGATAGAGTGCGCGAGTAGTGTATTTCAGCGGAGACCATTGAAATTGCCCAAACTGAGTTGGTTCCCGAAAGAAGCTAGCTTTCGTGGAAAAGAATATAATTATGTTTAAAGATAGAGGGTAAAGGATTTTGCAGGAACATGGAGAGGAGCCATGGTGGTTATAATGGCGTATCAGACGTGTGAGGTTGGAAGTCTAGGAGAGCTGAAGTTGTTGTTACCCAAAGAGTGATGCTAAGCCATCTATGCGTTAGGGGGACTTTTTAATTGTGGTCACGTGCCCTGCCTGCTTCGTTTTAATAAACTGCTTAGGAACTGAGGGACACATCTCTTTAGACCTAATGCGTTTATCTTCTTGGGATCATATAGATCCGTAATTCTCTACGCAATTAGTCTTTTTATTTGATTCTCTCTCTGTATCCTATGAGCTCCTCGCCCTACGTCTAGAGCAATGGCGGAATCCACTCCCCCACAGATATCAGACCTCCCTCCAGAGATGCTCATTTTCACGCTCCTCAAGACTTCTACCTCAACTGCCCCTCGGTTGGGCAGACTAACACTTCCTGGCCGTACAACCATCTCAACACCACACTACATCAGTAACACATCCCGCGGCGCCGTGCCCCACATATCGCAAGACAATTTCCGCAAACACACCAACATACATGGCGTTTACGTGGCTCTCGAGGACTGTGAGTGTCCAGGGTGCTGCTAGCATCGGGATAAAGCTGATTCGTGCGAGTCATAGAAAAACTCCCTCAACAAACTCCTCCTGTCTACACCCTCGAGCCCCCCGCCACCGAGTCTGCGCTGCGGAGTTTCATAGCGCTCTCGAAAGAGACACTGCTAGTCTTAGGGTCGCGACGGGTACCTCCTGTGCCCTGTCCCGCTGCAAACACCAATACAGCGCTTAGCATCTTGACGTCTGTGGGATTCCGCCAGATCACCTCTGAAGATTATGCGGCGGCGACACAGAGACTGCAGCCAGATATCGTGCTGGGGTTGGGTGATATACCGCTTGGTCAGCAACAGCCTGGACTCAAGAGAATTGATAAGATGAGCGATAGGACTGAGAAATGGACGAGGGATATTGTAAGTGCCAGACGAGGGCTCGATAAGACGGCGAAGAGTCCGAAAGCAAGCTATGAGATTTTCGCACCAGTCCTCCCTGTGGGCCGAGAACTGCAGTCATGGTATCTAGACCACCTCGTAGACGACATGCTGGAAGAAATTTCAGGGCTGGTGATATACGACTCGCATATGCTGGCTGAGCTGCCAGATGAGCTCCAGCTTCTCCCACGCCTGTCGTTCGACCTCCCATCCAGTCCGCAAAAGTTACTATATCAGATCTCGCTAGGCATGGATATCTTCGTTGTGCCATTCATTGCCGATGCAACTGATGCTGGAATTGCTCTCGACTTCTCTTTCCCCCCTCCCGCAAACTCCGCCATAGAAACAGCTTCAGAGATTTCAATCAACAAGAAATCCTTAGGAATAGACATGTGGCAGCCCTCCCATGCCACCTCTCTCAGACCTTTCAGTGCTGGCTGTACTTGCTACGCTTGCACTAAGCATCATCGTGCGTACGTTCAGCATCTGCTTGCTTCAAAGGAGATGCTTGGGTGGGTCTTGATACAGTTCCATAACCACACAGCAATAGATGCGTTCTTTGCTGGTGTACGAGAAAGTATTGCACGTGGTACATTCGAAGAGGATAAGAAGGCTTTTGAGGCGTTTTATGAGCCTGAACTGCCAGAGAAGACCGGCCAGGGGCCAAGGTGAGATTTTCAATATCTCCTAATTTACACCTATATAACTTCCAAGTCTTGGCCTTTTCCTTCGAGCGGAACTGAGCGCTAATAAAATATAATGCAGGGTCCGCGGCTACCAATTCAAATCCGAAGGTCCTGGCGAGTCGAAGAAGAACCCACCTGCATATCAGATGCTGAATGACCACAAGGAAGGGCTTTCGGAGGCTCCGGCGCCTGATTCTAATGCAGATGCCGAGGATTTAGAAAAGATTGGATTTGCAGAGACAGCTAGATCCTGATTTGTTAGCTCCACTGTAGATGTTCCTCTCTACTTTTTGATAGACTTTAATATATCAACGAATAGAGATGATTTTTGAGGGTTTACTATCAGGAGAGGACACTCGTCTGTACTGAGAGGAGCTCAAAGCCGCCAAACTATCTTATAAAACACACTTGTGGATCAATCCTAGTATCCGACATTGCTCCCTTCCAGCTATAAGTGATTTCCAATAGCCCAATCCTATACGTAACAGATCCAGCCATCCATGCCGCTTAAATACTAAGTAGATAATTCAATTAACTTCTCTCTATTTCCCCGACCAGAACCAGCCTCCAGTCTTATTTTCTTTTTCTGGTTCTTTAACAGGGGTTGGGGGTTGCGCGCTTTGCATATCACCCCATGCTGTGCCAGCATCTTGGCCCGACTGCCCATGTCCTCGCTGTGTATGTACCGTCTCAGAGCTTTCCTCTCTGCCATCAGCGAATCGCTTCTTCAGTACCATTTTCGTAGTGACGGTGCCATCAGGTTGAATTGTACGCTCGGTGGTTGTTAAAGTTGAGAGTATCGAAGGCCGAGGATCGACGCTCTGGCTCTGTGTTGTTGGAGTTACAGCTGTAACTGTAGAGGCCGGTGGTTGAGATGTAAATTCAGTAGGACCAATAAGCTGCTCGTAAGCTTCGAGTTCAGTTTCCGGACCACTTGTTCCTGATTCTGCGTGTGTCTCCGGGCGTGGAGTGGGAGGGTCATGGTGATCATCATGATGGTCCTCATGATCGTGGCTGTATTCGTAACTTTCGTGCTCATCAAACTCTTGATCCTCTTCGTTAGGTTCGAAGTCGGAGTATGTGCGGCGAGCTTCCTCATCCTCGTTGGCAGGTTTTATGTTCCAGGTATTCCAATCCTGGAACTGTGGCGAACGGAATGAACCCCGTTCCCATAAACCTCGCATCCAGTCTACATGATGTGTCTGGGTACTCTTTCCCAATTCTTCACGTGAGAGAAGGGTTTGGCCTCTTTCCGCTCGTACCAGGTCTTCGAAAGCGTCACGCCACGGAACGCCTGCCTTGCTAAGCTGTGAATCTTCTTCTAGTCTAAGCGGCGAATAGGGGTTGTAGTGAAGATAATGCATTGCCCCTAAGAAGCCTGAGTTCATCATTTGCGGACGCTGCATATGAGTAAAAACGCCGAACATCTCGTCGAACATCTTGTCTGCATTGTCAAAAAATTGGTCCATTTGGAGGGCCGGATCATTGCGCCAATGAGGATTATATGGGTAGCGGCGATGCCATGGATGAGCCCATTGCGCGCCCTCGGCCCCTTCCTCATTGTGGCTGCCTTCACGGCCGTTACTATCCGATGAACGGGGAGGATAGCTCCAGCTCCAATGCCACGTCTTCACTTCCGGTTTTCCAACCTCCCCGTCTCGCATCCCCTCCTTGTTCGGTCTCTTTCCAGATTCTTCCCAGCCAGTTCTGGAGCTTGGTTCCCAATCCCCACGCCATCTTTCCACATTTCTCTTGTCGCGATTTTCGGTTTCGTCCTTCTGCGGTGGGTACGACCAATTCCAGTGCCACTCCCATGTCTTCGGTTGAGATATGTCCTTCTCCTTATCCTCCTTACCTCTCTTCTCGGCGTCCTCCAAAGCTTTCTGGAGCTCACGCCACCCCCGCTCGGATGCTTCATCTAGCTCCCTCAGCATCTTATCAATTTTATCCTCTTCCTCGTCTAGTTCCTTTCGCTCTGCTTGTATGTCTCCCTCGCGCATCGTATTGACTTGTTGATTTCGGTTGCTGTAAGGACATTGATGTCTTTCAGAATTACCAGCAACAATAGCAGAAGGTAAACCTAAGACAGTATGCAGCAGCGACGAGACCTGCTTATCGGCGAAGCGGCGGAAGGAAATGAATGGATTTTCTTCCGGTTTAGAAGGCTTATCGGTACTTCTGTTATCATTGTTATTCGATGCCATGATGGTGGATTGTCTGCTTGGTGAGGGCTGTGGTGGTGTTGTGATAGATTGGAGAGATATGGAACTTGAGTGACATGGAGGGGTTGAAACACGTGCGGGCGCGTCGAAGCGCCAAGAAACGTCGAACGCCAAAGCAACACCCACATTTGATTCCGAAACAAGCGCCAAACAACATCACTTCCAATCCTTTCAGTTCTTGTCATGCTATCCCTTCGCCTGGTGGATAAGATCTAGCCAATAGAATCAATCGAATCAAGGCTCCGTGAACGAAAATGCAAGATCGTGGTCGCCATAGATTTCCTTATATAATTGCTATATACACTCAATCTTTAGAGTTAATAAGTTGCTTAATATGAGGAAGCTAGTACTTATCCTTTCTATAGAACGGTATGTGGTAAATAGCAGCTAAATAGAATTCTTGGAGCTCTATCCCTTGACACGGCAGGGTCCTCTGGATATTTATATTAACCTAGCTTTTCTGATTGGTTGATTCTTATTGACCCAAATTGCCATGTCAAGGGGGATAGGGCCTCCACGCTATACCATTGCGAGGTTTGCGAGTTATATTTAGTAAGAGATCTAGGAGAGGCTCCCTATATCCTTTATATTATACTTAAGTCTTTCTACCGGCCTTAATATAAGTGGAGTAGAACATCTAATTGCTCTATATAAAGAACTTTATAAGCTTATAATCTTCTACCAGATAATATAAAATATCGCTTGTAAGGTATTATATTAGCTGTTACGGCACTAGCAGAACTTGGCAGAACTTGGCAGAACTTCGCACCGGCAAGTTGCCACAGATTGCCACAGATTGCCGCATATTACGATTACGTGACGCGAAGATCTTATAAAACACCAAACGGCGCTACTCTTTTTCTCCTTTCCTTTCCCTAGCTTTAGATTCTTGTTTATAGATAATCTAATTATACAGGCTTGCGCGACCCTTTTGCTATACTTATATCTTAATTAACTAAGTCGCTAATATTATCTAAAGCTTACTCTACTCTTTCTTCCTAAAAAGGAACTTAAATATATCTACCAGAATATAGAATAGGACCTTAAGGACATTACTAGGACCATAAGGATAGGACCTAAAAGAAAAGAATAGAACTCTAAGGAAATGTCACGGAGCGCGGTCAGGAGGCTCTGGGAACGTCGTAGCATTGGCTATATACACGACAGGATATTGCACGAAGGTGCAAAGAGGTGCGAAGGCACCGTGGCTCTATATACTGTGGGTGCCAAGGCTCGCTAGGCGAGCCCTTGGCGGTGCTACGGTCGGAATCCGTGACAGGAAAGGACCTATAAGATACGCATAGACTAGAACCCCTAAAGAAATTACCTAGAATTACCTAATACCCCTACCACTATGCCACAAACTATAGTAGTAGGTAAAGCAGCTATAGGACCCTTAAATACTTTAGATAAAGAAATAATTAACGTTTTAACCCCCTAGGCGGAGCTTGCGGCTACTAATACTAAAATTAAACAACTGCGAGAGCTACTTAAAGCTAGAGATACCCCTATATCTAATAATAAGTTATTATTAAATAACTAAAGACTTACTATAGTCCTTTAGGCCCTATTCTAGCGCCTTAATAGACCTATTAAGGCCTATATAGTACCGAAGCTGTTAGTAAAGGTTGCGGATTCCCTACTACTTATAAACGGAACTAACCCTATATTTAATAATTAGAAGCTTTAATTACGGGATAAGCTTAAAGTTAATATAGACTACTTCCCTAACGCCTAAGCTAGAATAGCCTATGTTTTTAGCCGTACTAGCGGAGACACCTAGACGTATTTACGCCCGTAATATACTAAAGACTTAGTAAACCCCTTTATCTCTAAAGAAGAAATAATTAAATACTTATCTTTTATTTATAAAGACCCTTTTAAAGTATAGAACGCCCGCCTTAGCTATAAAAGCCTAAATATAAAAACAACGGAGACCTTTTTAGCCTTTTAAACCTGCTTTTTATACCTAGCCGGATAGGCCTAGATCCCCTAAAAAGACCTACTACTAGACCTCTTTAATAAGCTTACCCTAGACCTATAGCGGGCCGTATTACTAGCTTATACTACGGCATAGATGTTAAAGGAACTTATAAACTATTGCCTAGCTATTAACTAAGGCCTTTATTAAATTAAGGTACGTGCTAACTGGCTAAAAACTAGAAACCTTATAAACCAGGCCATAAGTACTATAAGTACAGCCTATAGTGCCCTAGCATAATTGGCAACTCCTATAGTTAACCTAGTAGTTAGCCGCGTAGCTACCCTTATTGTAGGCTCGGTGTATACCTGGCCTATATATAGTAACCCCTATATATAGGCCCTTAGCGATTAAGGAGCTTACTTCTTATATAGTTAAATAGGCTACTCTATAAGGAACTGCCTAATAAAGGTAAAGATAAATGAGGTCCTATTAATTTAGGAGGATAGTATAAAGCCAGAAAAAGAGGAACCTTAGAGGAAGACTTCTCTTTAGGGTTAAAAGGGATTAATATATTATATATTAATCTAGGTCGGCTAATTAGTAGAAGAAGCTGCACTATCCCTTATACTTTATTTTGCAATAGATATTAAGTTTTAACCTCTGCTTTAGCTAACTTAGGAGTAAATGCCTTTACCTTAATTAATATAAAGTGCGCTGTAAAACTAGCTGACTTTTTAAATGTACTCCTTAAAGAACTGCCTAAACTAGTTTCTATTTGCGGTTATAACGGACGGATAGGACTATTTATTATAACTATCTTGCGGATCTACCTCCGCGTTAACAGATAAAGGTAGTATAATATCCCCTTCCTTATTACGGACCTTAGAAGCTATAATATAATTTTAGGGAGAAAATGGCTAGCCTATTTAGGCTTATAGCTTAATATATGGAATAGGCAGCTTATCTGGCCTAAAACTATGCCCCTAACGCCTTCCTTTATAAAAGAGATTAGTATTATAATAGAAAACCTTATACGGCCGTAGATAAACACTATTTACTAGGCCGATGCGACGCGTAGGGATTAGGCTTTTAAGAAGGATATATAGCTTAATCCGCAACGGATCCGTATATTACGCCGCCCCTAGACTGCCTGTGTTATACTACCCGTACTAGAGACTTAGGAAGTTAGTAGTGGCCTAGCTAAGTTCTTAATAGAGAGCTTAGGCCCTACGCAGCTATAAAGAAAGGCTAGGGATATTAAATAATATACCAAACTAATAGACTGGAAGGATAACTTGTGGAAAATAGAATGTAAGCTAAGGAAGACTATAAACCCTATACCGTAAAATACGGCCTAATAAATATCCGTAAAGAAACCTATAGACCTCCTACTAGTTAATATCTGCTATATTAGCGCTATAGGATTCTACTAAAACCTAGTTTAGCCTAATACTATTACCTTTATAACTAGCTTATACAAAATTAATTAAATAATTAAAGAGAAAGAAGCCCTAGCCTAAGAGAAAGGTAAGCTTATAGATAAGGAGAGCTAGTAGAATAGAAATTGCCCCGTTAATACTAGAAATTTAAAAATACCTTCTCTAAAGTAGTATCTAATATACTCCCGCCTTACTGACCATACGACTATAAAATTAAAATTAAGCTGGATAAGGTGGTTACCCTTAGCTATAGCCCCCTTTAATAGTAATCTACTGCCAAATTATAGACTATAAAGTAGTATTTTATTAATAACCTGGATAAGGGCTTTATTAAGCCTAGTTAAGCCCCTTTTAACTTACCTATTTTCTTTGCTAAAAAGCTAAATAGAGGACTTTGTTTTTGTATTGACTACTATAAGCTTAATAATTTAACCCTTAAAGACCGCTACCCACTGCCTTTACTTAATGAGACTTTGGCCCAAATAAGTAGAGCTAAGATTTTTATAAAGCTTAATATCCGCTAGGCTTTTTACTAAATTAGGATGGACCCTAAATTAGAAGACCTTATTACGTTTTAGACCCGTTATAGAACGTATAAATATAAAGTACTGCCTTTTAGACTAACTAATGGACTGGCTATATACCAATAATATATAAATGATGTACTATTTAACTACCTTAATAACTTCTGTATAGTATACCTAGATGATATTATAATCTACTCTAAAAACGAACTGGAATATAAAGAGTATATCTATAAAGTCCTATAATGGCTTTAGGAAGCTAGCCTCTAAGCCAATATTAAGAAGTTAGAATTTAGTGTTAAGCGTATAAAGTACCTAGGGTTTATTATTAGTATAAACGGGATTAAGGCAGACCTAGAAAAGACGGCCGTAATTAACTAATAGGTACCCCTAAGGACTATAAAGGGGGTATAGTTATTCTTAGGGTTCTGTAACTTCTACTGACGCTTTATTAAGAACTATAGTAGGATTACCCGGCTATTAAGCCTACTTACCTATCCCTTGACCCGTCAGGGCGAGCAAGGGGAAGGCCCGTGCGCGAACACCAGAATCAGAACAACGCGTAGGATTCAACCATCAAATACACAACCGCCATGCCTTTTAATCACGCTAGAATTGATGCAGATCTTGTTCAGAAGACTCAATATAAGATTCCCCCAAATAAGACGGCGAAAAAAACCCCCCCGAAGCCTTGGCCACTCCCCGAATTTTGTATTCCTGAGCACGGCTACAGGATCCTACTGATCTGATTGGTGGGCTCTTATCGATAACTTGCGTGCCCAAGTTGACGGGTTAAGGGATAAGGACCGGCCCTTTTACTTTAATACTGTATATAGGCAGGCCTTTAATAAGCTTAAGAAACGACTGGTTTTTGCTCCCTTACTCGCCTACTTTAACCTAGAATGGCCCTTAATTCTAGAAACCGATGCCTTAGATAGTATTATAGCTGGCGTTTACTCCTAAAAGTAGATAAATGGAGAATGGCACCCTGTTGCTTACTATTTAAAGACTATAATAGATGCTAAGCTGAACTACCCAATTTACGATAAAGAAATGCTGGCTATTATCTTTAGCTTTTAGCACTAGCGAGCCTAACTAAAAGGCACCCCTAAGTCTATTTAGGTAGTTTCCGATTATAAGGCCTTAGAATATTTTATAATAATAAAGGCCCTTATAGCCCGATAGGCACGCTAGGTAAATACCCTATCTTAGTTTAACTTCCTAATTATATATAGGCTAGGCGCCACTAACTGTGTAGACGCTCTTATAAGGCGTAAATAGGATATAAATAACTAGATAGCCGCAAAGATCTTATTACGGACCTAAACGCTACTATAACTAGAGTACCTTAACTCCTAGATATAGGTAGAACTAAATATAGACTTTTTAGATGCCAAGATATGCCCTATTAACTCTATAGAACTGGACCTTATTAATAAACTACTATAGGTAAACCGTACGGCCCCTTCTTTATAGGAGTACCGCGAAAAGGCAAAGAATGGTTCTAGCCTATAGTTCTTTAAAAGTGGACTGCTTAAGTACCGCGAACGGCTAGTAGTAGTAAAGGAATAGAACTTATGGACTTAGCTTATTGCCGAAGTATATGCTTAGGTTTCTACGGCCTACCCTAGAAAAAATAAGACCCGTAGGATTATTAGCGACCGCTACTACTGGCCCGGAATAATTATAGATATCAACCGCTATATACGGAACTGTAATAACTACTATAGGTCTATAATTCCATGAGATAAGACCCTAGGATTATTAAAACCCCTCCTAATACTTAACTGCCCCTAGTAATATATCTTAATAGACTTTTATAAGCTACCTCTAGACTGTGACGGATATAATATAGTTATAATTCTAGTTAACCGCTTTGGTAAGCGCCTGTTCTTAATTCCCTATTATAAGAATATTAATGCTAAAGAGGCAGCCTGACTATATATCTACTATATCTACTAAATTTACGGACTACTAGATACTATTATATCTAACTATAGGCCGCAGTTTATATTAGCCTTTTAAAATAAGTTTACCTAGATCTTAGGTATTAAGCTAAAGCTTTCTATAGTATATTACCTCTAGATAGACGGTTAAATAGAGATTATAAATTAATACTTGGACTAGAGACTCCGGCCTTTCGTTAACTACTTCTAGAATAACTAGGCTGAACTATTACCCTTAATAGACTACGCCTAAGCGACCTTACCCTATAACTTTACCGGATTTGCCCCTATTTAACTAGAAATAGGTTACCTACCCTATATAAGCTTTAACTGAGAAAGACTAAAAGGGCCCTAAACTATACGCGAAAAACTATCTTATAAGGAAGCCTAGTAGTACGCTAAGCGCTTAAAAGAAGCCTAGAAAGTAGCCTGTATAAACCTAAAAAAGGGTTAGAAATTAATAGAATAGTAGGCGAATAAGTATAGGCGCGAACCTAACTTTACTATAGGCGATATAGTCTAGGTTATAATAAAGAACTAGAAGATAGAATGGCCTAGCCGTAAGCTAGACTATAAGATAGTAGGACTGTATAAGATTTTTAATAAAGTAAGCAACTTATATAAGGTTAAGCTCCTAGACTTAATTAAAGTTTACCCTATTTTTTTTACTAGATAAGCTATAGAAAGCTATAAATAACCTACTGCTTAGATAAAAGAATAAACCTCCCCTTCTAATTTAAGTTAATGGCGATAATAAATAGGAAGTTAAAGAAATGCTAGCCTATAAACTTGTAAAGGGAACGTTAAAGTATTATATTAATTAGAAAGGATATAACCTAGACCCCACTTAGTACTCTATATAGAACTTTATAGGTAGTCCCTATAAGCTTTAGGAGTTCTATAGCCGTTACCCTAATAAACTTAAACCGCTAAAGTGTTACGGACGCTTTAAGTACAATATTATGACTACTTGGGGAAGAGTTGGAAGAAGCTAGTTGGTTGATATAAGTACGGTCCAGAATGGAGCCGGTGGAGCTATGTGACGAGGAATAGTAACCGAGGTCATATGACATGATCTGTGTAATCCGTGATAGAGTAGATAGAGCATACGTATATCACATATAAGAAGGATTTTATAGGAGTACGGTTATGTATTTAAGGACCCTTAATCCCTACCTAGATAGTTCCTTCCTTATAGTAATTCTTAGAATATAATTAGAGTTAATCTATTAGGCAACCACTCTACCAGTTATTATTATATTGTTAACTTTAACTTATATTACCTATACACCTAGCCCAATAACAAGCCTACCGTAGTTCTTGCTATAAGGTTCCGTTATATAATTACTACCTAGTTACGGTATTAAGTATAGAAAGTCGAACAACATACTACCAAAAGCAGCCACCGTAACGCTATTAACGGCGGCAACTACTTTAAGGTTAGGTAACGACACTAATATAGTAAACACTGACTTACAGCAACCTATAACGGTCGGACAGTTATAAGAGATAGTTAACCGGTTAATAGAAAATAATATAACGTTAGAAAATAGGATTAACGGGATAGGCGCAGTAAAGGTTAAGTTACTATTAATTAAAAGATTCTTAGGAGAGAGATTAAAGCTTAAGGGATTCCTTATATAAATGCACTTTAAAGTAGCGCAAGAGGGAGCTAAGCTGGTAATACCTATAGATCAAATAGCGTATACGGGATTATTCTTAATAGGAAGAGCACTTAAATGGTTTAAGCCTTACCTTATAGAAATCTAGGTAAATAGAATAACGATAACAAACTAAGAGGTACGGTTTATGTTCTTAAGCTAGAATGGATTTATGGAATAACTTATATAAATGTTTAAAGACCTAGAGGTAGTAACTATAGTAGAAAGAAAACTCCAAGATATTATGTAATAAACCTTAGCAATTAAATATATAACGTAGTTCTAGACGTTAGTAATATAAGTAGAGTGGAATAATAGGGCGCTTATGGCATAGTATAAACAGGGACTTAAGGCTAAAGTCTAGGACGCGATTATCCTAATAGAAGATGCGGATACCCTAAGGGAACTAATAGATTAAGCAATTAAGATTAATAATTGGATTTACTAAAGGGAACAGACTAAGAGAGGTTAGAATAGAGTTCTATAGTTGTATAAGGTGTAGAGCACGTAATAACTAAAGCTAAGTTAGAAACTATAGTATGGCGCAGAGCTAATAGACCTAAGTAGTACTAAAGAAGCCTATAAGAGATAGAGTAAGCAACTATAGAAACCTAGGGGATAAGGATTAAGTGATTAGAGGTCTAAGGAGTAGAGGCTAAACTAGGGATCTTAGCAGTAGAAGATGTTTAGGCGGACTCTATAGTAAGAAAGATGGTTTAAAGAAGAAGCTTATCTATTATTTACACGCTTGCGAAGAAGAGGATTAATTAATCTGATTGGTGGGTACGGGCTTAAAGGCATTAATTGAGAATGGGTATATTCGCAAGGCCATTTATAGGGGATTGCCCTGCCTTAACTAAACGTAATACCTATAGACCTAGAAGCGCAGCGCCCGTACCACATAAGGTAGAGTAGGGGGAAGAAAAAATAAAAAATAAAAAAGGGGGGGAAAGGAGAGATTTAAGTTAATATATTAGAGTGCCAAAATAGGCACTCCTATACGCCGTTGTGCCTAAATACCTTTACCTATTATATCTAGGGCGAGTGACAATAAGAACGGTATTAGCATTTTATATTAGAAGTTTACACTTAGCCAGAATAGGTCTTTTAGGGATAATAAATAGTAAAGCTAGAACGCTTATAAGGACCACCGGCCCAGTTATTATATTTGGCCGTCTGTAAAACCATTATCTTAAGCGTATTAAGCAGCACCTTTTTAAAATAAGTGTCTATTATAGAGCTTAAAGTGAAGGCCAAAAGCGGCGACTTTATACTTTAGCTTATTTCTAACCGCGTAGCTTATAAAGGCCGATCTCTTAAAGTGAAAGAGAGGGGTGTTTCTGGGTTGGGGGTTATTTTTAAATAGGTATTTTATAGCTCGAACTGCGCATTTAGGTTGCCCTAAAGCGGCAATTATAATTAAGACTCCTTAGTAATTAACGTCCATTTTACTACGCTTTAGACGTAATATTATATGGTCCTTTACTAGCATTATATTGTTTCTGGTATATTTTATAGTAGAAAAGGTATAGCTATCTTTCTAAGCCTTAGTATAGGTAATCTCGCCTAGATAAAGGAATCCTATAAAGGCTGTAGTGACAACAGCGTTAAAGTTAAGATCCTTAACGGATTAGGCATTTGGGGTAACTAATTAGGCAAGGATATCTTTAGTAATTAGCAATCTTTTAGCCGTAGTAGAGGGATTTATAGATGTTATACCGTCTAGGATCCTCTTAATAATAGAATTATTAAAGACGGAGGTGTTATAATTAGCGTTAATATAGTGGGATTAAATTACGGAGATATAGGCTCTAACTATAGTAGGCTTAATACGGCTTATTCCTAAACTAGTATTACTAAAGATCTATTAGGTAATTTATTCTCCTAGGTAGTAGAGGGGCGCTAGGTACTTTACCGCTCCGTAAAGGTTACAATAGCCCTCCTAACTCTTAATTACGGGATAGTATAAATCTCTCGTTCTATTAGAGAGGCCGTACTATAATAGTTGGCCGAAGTATTCTAAGGAGGCTTTTACCTTAATCCAGAAATTAGATAGGGGGTCTTTAAGAGGGACTAGGTCTTCTATTTTGGCGTTAGATTAAATATAATAAAGAAGCGTATAGTAATAGTAAATTAGAAGTATCCTAATGTGGGTATAGTAATAACACCCTATCGCGATTAAAATAAAATAGAGTATTAGCTAGCCCATTTTCTATAGAGGAAACCTACTCCGCATAAAGTGTAATATTATAGGCTATAGCTAGTTAGAGGATCTTATAGAGCGGGTAATTACCTAGTCCTTTTACTACTATATTTTAGAATCCTAAGAGTGCTACCGTGTTATCCGTATGGATATAGACTAAGCTATACTCCTATTATATTGCCTAGAGCTAAAATAAGGTCGTAATTACTTAGACCTTTTACTTATTAATTAGGGCAAGGCAGTATTCTGCATTAGGGTAGCAGCTTAAAGAATTATCTTAGGGTAGAGATACCAAATAGGGCGGCTATATTATTCCTTAAGAATCCTTAAAAAAGAAGAAGGCCCTATAACCAAGAATCCCGGATACGTTTAAGAAGAGATAGAATTGTTTTTAATCCATATTATTAAAGAAGAGGATACTATTTAAAAGGGTAAGAACATCCCTCTACTATAACAAGTCTTGGCGAAGTTTAGCTATTAGCCGTTAGTAAGAATAACTACCTACCTTTATAAAAGTAGAGATAAACTCCTAAATAAAGCGGTTATATAAATGCCTAAGCCTAATTACCCGGGCACTCTAAGCGAGTCTATTAGCCAGTTTTTAACTCTAAACTAGCGTTAGGGATCTACCACTTAACGCTTTATTAATCTCCTTAATTATAGTAGCCTATTTTAAAGGAGAAAGACGCAGCTTAGACTTTAAAGTATCTATAATATAACCTAGGACTTTAGCCATAGTGCCTTTAATATTCTTTAATTCGTTTTATAGGATGCCTAATTTATTGCTTAATTAGTTATATATACTAAGCAATTAAGGGAGAATAGAAGCGTTAGAGAGTATAAAGATAAAGTTATTTAGATAGTGCTCTAAGGCGGTATTTAGGATATATTAGATAAGTATCTAGTGGAATCCCTCTATAAAAAGATTAAATAAAAAGAGTGTAGTTTAAAGGCTAAATAAGAGGTAACGTTTAAAATACACTATACCCTTCTAGGAGAACCCTATAAGGCATTAAGCTTTAATAAAAAGTAGGATATTTTAAAAGGCGTCCTTAATATCCCTCTTAATAATTATATAACTATAGCCTATATATATAACGTGTTAGAGAACCTAATCAACTATTAAATATTATAGTGTGGCGAATACTATAGGGATTAAGTTATTAACAGATTGGCTAGATGGTGAGGATAAGTTATAAATATAGCGCCATCCCCTATCCGCTTTAGGTACTAAACTTAATAGTAAGGATATAATAGGAGATATTACTATTATAATCCTGCCTATGTTTAGATCGGCGCTAATTTTCTCTAAAATTAGGACCGTATTTGCGGCTATTAAGGCTTAGTTCTTCTAGAAAAGGAGCTTAATTTCTAGGTCTACCCTAATCTGGCATCCGAACTTTAAAATACTAATAATATTACATTAGAGGTTGCCGGGGTACAGGGATAGATAACGCCCCCACACTTAAATAATTAAGGGGGAGGGAGAGTCCTATAGAGGAGAGGAGGGTAGAAAGACTGGAAATAATAGTATAATATTCGGCCTACCCGTACTATAAGGGTAGAGCACAGTTTCGGCGGAGTGTAGGTATAGCTTAATAAAATCCTCTTCCTCCTTTTCCTTTTTCTTATTAACACTTTCCTCTAGTAATTACTACTTGTAATTCCTCGCAGCATACGGGCCACCGCACTTACTATAGGTATGTGGGAACTTGCAATCCTTACCTAGGTTACACTTCCCTCTATTAAAGCTATAACAGGTCCTTAAGATATCGGTACTTACTTACGCGCGTTTTAAGATAGATACGGATTTATAAGTACTGGGATTATAATAAATATCTAGGAAGTTACTAGAGATCTTCCAGTTAGCTAGCTCTAACTGGTTCTTTTAAATAACTATAAAGTGGTGCTCTAAAGCCATAGTTATTAAGGGAGCAATTTGGTAGGTAGTAGATAGCTAAATAACTTAATTATAAAAGGCAAGCATTTGGGGAATAAGATCTACTAAAAGATTCTTATATATAACGATTAAAATTATTATATAGTTAAGGAAGCCCTCTACCCACACTTTAACGGACAGGTAGTCCTTTATTATCCCTTCTTTTAGTCTTATAGAAAGGACGCTATTAATAATAAGGATATTATTTTAAGGCTTAGATTAGAGCTAGTGTATCTAGAGGCGAGAGAGGTTATTAGGCAAGAAAGTACCCCGAAATACCTTAAGTATCTCTTTATTTAGGACGCTAGGGAAAAAGGTATTTAGAATATTAGCTATAGATGGGAGCAACTCACCTAGTTTATTAATTAGGGTTAAGGATAATACTACTATAGCTAATCTCGCTGTTACTGTAGCGAGGCTTAATATATAGAGTTTAGTCGCCTAATCTTCCTATTCTTTTTAAACGCGTAGCATTTTAGTACGGTCCTTCTGTTCCTAAAGAAGTCTTATTTTCTAGTTAGTTGCCTAGTCCTTAACCTCCTTTACCTAAGCTCTTCTAATCCTTAGGTCCTCCTTGTGTAGTTACTAAAGCCATTCTTCGGCTTTTTTAGTAGCTAAAGTCTCGCGTTAAGCCGCGGAGAGAGGCGCCATTATAGAGGATAGAGACTGTAATGCCGGCGTATCGTCTAAAGGTGTAGAGGAAGGTGAGGGAGACTAGTAGGTAACCTCTAAGGAGTTTAGCTCGTCGAGTATATCGTTATTAGTTAAGTTTTTAAGGTTTTTACGGACGATTTATGAAGGTTTAGACGAGTATATAGGTTGTTAAGTTATTAACAGTAACAATTAATTATTAAAAATTGAGTAAATAAGGCATTGGCTTTTAAATAAGACTAATATAGAAAGCAAGCAAGTAAGGCTCAATTTTGTAAATGTTGATGATGTTAGTGTTGCTAAGATGCAGGGGTGCTGCTGCAGTGCTCGCTTAGCCACATAGACATGTCTATATAAATTACGGAAAACAGGGTTATTTTATAAGGGATTATAAAGATAGTTAGAGATACTATATAATAAAGGGAACTAGACTAGTAGTAGATAATATATACGTATAGAGGGATAATAATATACTGCGAGGAACAAAAGAATATTTAATTAAAAGTTTTGCGTTTTGTTATAATAACGTATATTAAATTTATAAGGACGCTAAATATAGCGTAAGCTATTAGCTATAGAAGCTAGCACCTATAAGATATAGAGGAACTAATAAACTAGTTCGCAGATTGGATATTAAGGATAATAAATTTAATAAAGGCGAAATATTTTGTAATAATAAGGCAATAAGTGCGGTTTACTGGGAATACACAGCTATTAGAGATGTTATACTAGAGGCAGAGGATAATTCCACTATAGAATAGGGAATATTAGTAGGGATTAAGACCCTACTAGATATAATGTCTATTGCTTCGCGAAATATAAGAGAAGTAGGATAGTAAACTACTTCGGCACTTAATAAAGGCAAAAGGCCAAAAGCTTAAGATTCTTAAGATAAGATAAGAGATAACTAAGATTCTTAAGACGAGATAAGGTAAGCTTAAGGACTTATAACGGATAATAACCGATAGAGCAGAGTAATAGCTTAGTTTAGTAATATACAAATAAGCTTAGGATAGAGTTTCCTATAGGTATAAGACTCTTAAGACAAGATAAGTAAGATTTAAGACTCTTAAGACGAGATAAGAATACTAAGTAAGCCTAGTTGGACTAAGGCTGGAGCTAAGCTTAAGTTAGAAGTAAGCTTAGGATTAAAGAATCTAAGGAACTAAGAATTTAGAGTATAAATTAGGACACCTATAAGTAAGAAGTAAGGAGCTTCCTTATAGATTAGAGAATCTATAATGCAAATAGTAGTTAGACTAAGAGATAGGTATATAGACCTAGAGGACTTACTAGGGGAATATAGCGTTCGGCCTAAAGATTAAAAAGTTAATACTAAGATTAAGAAGTAAGAAGACTTTAAGGATTAGTTTATAAGACGCAAACTAAAAAAAACTATAGAAGAGTTTAGGTAAAGAATTATCGCATAGTAAGAATAGAAACTAGATAAGAGATCTAGCATATTGGGACGTATAAGGGATAGAGCACTAGTACGAAGAATTACTAATAGGCCTAGGGTAGGTATACTAAGAGCTAAGTAGCTTACCAAGCTGGAAGATAAAGAGGATCTAGGGATTTTAACTAGGTTCGAAGAACGACATATAAAGGGCTGTTATAATACAGTAATAAGAAGATACTTCCTTACGGACAAGCCGTATATACTCTAGCAGCTATACCAAAAGTGGTATAGGCAAAGGTACAACGATAAGTAGGAAGATTTCTATATATAGTTAGATAAGAAAGTTATCCAGGACCACCTAATTATAGAAAAGGCGATAACTTATATTAAAGGAGCCTTAATTATAATGTTAAAAGATCTAGAGGAATGATTAGAGGACTAGAGAAGTAAAAGGCGCATCTTAGTACCTGCAAATAAAGTTATAATGTTTAGATTAATATAATAGAGGTTTAAACTTAAAAATAAAGATAAGCTAAGAGTTAACCTAAAGCACCTAGCATATTATACGCTATTATAGATTATATGCGTAGATAACATATATAATATATATAAGAATTTAAAGGAAAAGAATTAAAAATACCCTATAAGGATATATTGGATAATAAATAAGTAATAATATAGGAATGCTAAGTATATATACGGTTGGCATCTAATAGAAGTTTAGGAGTTAGGAGACTTAATACTTTAGCTAGGAAGATTCTTTATAGAAGAATACTTAGACGGATAATAGTAGTAGGAATGCCTAGAAAATATATATCTATAGTATATTAAAGATAAAAAGCGAACTAGGTATTAGCTAAAGAGTAAGCTAAGTATATAAGGATTAAGTAGCTAATAGTTAGGAAAAGTAGAGGCCTATAGGACTAGAGGGAGCTAGTAGTAGAGCCTTAAACCCTTAAAGGAATTTAAGGACGACACCTAAATTTATAAGTAAAATGGCAAGATTAGCAGTTTAAAGCGCTAATAGATAGTGAAGTAACGCGGAACTATATCTTACTAGTAGTAGTTAAGAGAATAGGGTTACCTTATAGATAGAAGGAATAACTTTACTTATTAGTTACGATTTTAGGAGATCTAATAGCCTATAGAGGAGGGATTATTAATCTTAAAACAGGACCTATTTAGATAACTATTAAAGGAAGATAAATTAAGATGTCTTTTAATATCCTACCATTAGGACGGGATAAGGCAGTATTAGA
This sequence comes from Cenococcum geophilum 1.58, assembly GCF_001692895.1. Lineage (NCBI taxonomy): Eukaryota > Fungi > Ascomycota > Dothideomycetes > Gloniales > Gloniaceae > Cenococcum > Cenococcum geophilum. Next base: position 2,721,410 of record NW_027137568.1, read on the forward strand.
GATGCCTTAGTTATAGGAATATAATCTAAGGATTAATTGGATTACAGGTTAGGTTAATATTAAAAATACCTAACACTATAAGATATAATAATAAGCCAAGTTGGTATAGTACTAAGTTGGAGTAATATATAAAGAGACTAAGCGAGGCTTAAGTTACGTACTAAAGAGATACTATAAGTATAGTAAGAAACTATAGTTACTGGAAAATAAAAAGCTGTTAGAGTATATAGTATGGGACTATAAGATAGAATTGGAACTAGGAATAAGTCTAAGGTTCTTTCTAATCTATAAGCTTACTAAAGAAGAAGGTAGAGTACTAAAAGAGTTTATCTAGGAGAACTTATAAAAGGGATATATTAGACTATTATAGTTATTAGTAGGTTATCTAGTACTGTTTATACTAAAGAAAAATGGTAAACTAAGGCTGTGCATTAACTATAGACAGTTAAACAGCATTACTAGAAAGGATAGGTATTCTTTACCCTTAATTAGCGAAATCTAAGATAGGATAGGTAACGTGTAAATCTTTATAAAGATAGATCTAAGATAGGCGTACCATTAGATTAGGATTAAGGAAGGCGATAAATAAAAGGCAGCCTTTAGGTTAAAGGAAGGACTATATAAACCATTAGTTATGCAATTTAGGCTTATAAATGCACTAGTAACGTTTTAGAAGCGTATTAATAATATATTAGAAGAGTACTTAGATAAATTTGTTATGGTATACCTTAATATTATTATTATCTACTTAATAACTAAGGAAGAACACGGGGAATACGTTAAATGGGTTTTAAAGATACTATAAGAAGAATAGATACTAGTAGTAATTAAAAAATACAAGTTCTTTACTAGGAAGACCAATTTTGTTAGATTTATTATTAAACTAGGCTAACTTAGTATAAATCTAAAGAAGATTAAGGCTATAGTAAATTAGTAAGAACTANAGAATGTTATATAGTTAAGATCGTTTCTAGGGTTTTGTAATTACTATAGAAGGTTTATAGCGTAGTGGTTAAAAGATATTAAGCTATTTACGCGATTAATAAAGAAAGAAGAACTATAGGTATAGGGAGAGGAATAGTAAGAACTCTTTAGAAAAGTTAAAGAGTTGTTTACCTAGGAGCTAGTTCTTAAGATCTATTAACTAGGATTAGAGACGGTTATAGAAATAAATATATTAGACTTTGCACTAAGGGCGTACTTTATATAAAAATATTAAAATGGATAGCACCTAGTGGTATACTATAGTTAGAAGATAACACTACTAGAGTTAAATTATAACATCTATAACAAGGAGTTATTAGGTATAATTATAGTATTAAAGAAATGGAAAGCATTCTTATAAGGCATAGAGAAACTATTTATAGTTAAAATAGATTATAAGAACCTAATAGGATTTTTAATAATAAAGGAACTTAACCGGAGATAGGTTAAATAGGTAGAGATACTTATAAAATACTATTTTAAGATTTAGTATACTAAGGGTATAGACAATATATAAGTAGATACTCTAAGTTAGAAAGCTAAACTATAGAATAATAAAAAGCCATTAGGGGCTTTACTGCGAAAAGATATAGACGGATTAATTAGGTATAATTATCTAAAAATCGCAGTAATTTAAGAGAGTAATAAACTAAAAAGAGTTTACGAGTTACTAGAAAGCTTTTAGGTATAAAGAATTCTAAAAGTATAGCTGGAAGATCTATAGACGGATATATATGAAAATTAAGAAGCGAAGTATATCCTAAAAAGCATAGCAGAGTAATTTATAGAAGATTTCTATAAGGGGTTAATTTAAGGATATAATAGAGCTACGGGCTTAGTGTTAAGACTCTAGGAGGAGTATATTATTAATAGAATCTAAAATATCGTAAGAAAAGTAATAAAAGAGTATTTAGATTGCTAAAGAAATAAACTAATAAGGTATAAGCTATATAGAGGGCTATAACCTATTAAAATACTAAAGAGACTATGGGAGGTTATATTATAGGACTTTATTATTAAGTTACTAAAGTTAAGAGATCCTATTACCGGATAAGATTATAACGCGATCTTAGTAATAGTGGATAAGCTTATAAAGTAGGGATACTTTATAGTATGCATAGAAGAAATATTAGTAGAAGATATTACTAGAATCTATATTAAGGAAGTATTTATAAGACACGGAGCACTAAGTAAAATTATATTAGATAGAGATTTAAGATTTATAGCAGTATTCTAAAAGGTATTCTTAGCGGAATAAGGAGTTAAAGTAGTAACTTTTACCGTATATTATCCGCAGATAGACGGTTAAATGGAAAGATTAAACTAGATACTAGAGTAGTATCTAAGGCATTATATTAATCACGCATAGAATAATTAGGTATTGCTATTACTAGTTATATAGTTTATATATAATATAACACCTTAAGAAGGAATAGGCATATTACTATTTAAGGCAAATTACGGATATAAGCTAAGAATATCGTTGTTACTATAATAAGCAAAGAAAACGAGTAGCACAGCTAAAGAAAGGATAAAGACGTTAATAAATCTTTATATAGACCTTATAGAATTAGTAAAGAAGGTATAAGAGAGAATAAAAAGGTACTATAACGCTAAGAGATTTAAGGGACTATATCTTAAGGAGGGAGATAAAGTGTGGCTACTATATAAAATTTTTAAGAGTTAACAACTAAGTAAGAAGTTGGACTATGTTAAACTAGGACCCTTTAAAATTATATAAAGGATTTTACCGGTTATATTTAAGTTAAACCTACTAGCTAAGATAAAGATCTACCCTATATAGCATATTATAATACTAGAGCTAGTATATAGGAATATTAAGCTACTAGTTTATAAAGTAGATATATATAGAGGATAAGAAGAAGACAAATAGTAAGTTTTAAAGATTATTAGTTATAAGGATATTAACGATAAAATATAGTATAAGGTTAAGTAAATAGGCTATACTAAGACTACTTAGGAACTACTAGAAAATTTAAAAAATGTTATAGGAAAGGTATAGGAGTATTAGAAGAAATTAGGTTAGGTAATATTAATAAAGAAGAATTACTAAAGAATAAGTTACCTAAGGGGAACCTAAGAAGAGTAGTTACCGAACTACTTAGATTTGTTTCCTTCTCTATTAGAAGAGAATCTGTTCTTTTATTACTAAGTTCCTATAAACCCTATTTTATAAGTTTCTACTCCTTAAAATAAACCTTCTTATAAACCTTCTTAAGACGGATTAACTAAGCGGACGCCGCAAGATAAGACTTAAGGGCCCGTTACTAAGCATTAGTAGCCTCTTATTTAGCATTATAGAAACGGTATAACTCCGCTAGAGTAATAAACAGTTTATTATCTAGCCGCGTAGCAGCAGATTAAATATAAAACCCTAAGATAAATTAATTAGGGAACTAGACGACTATTAAGAGTAATAGGTCGCGTATATTTAGTATTAGAGATGGAGTAAACGTTATAGGACAAACGAATATTTGCTTTAGTACACTTTAAGTAAAAAAACGGTTATTACGAAGATGGACTCGCCAACGTAATATAAACTAATCCCTTTTTTAAATAACGAGAATACGGAGACAGTATAATCTTACTAAGAGATAATATCGCAGTAATAGTGCGAGCACGACGAGCGGTTAAGGAAAAAGAAATTGCTTTAGATATAATAAGTAATAATATTAACTAAATTAATTAAACGGATATTATACCTCTAGTAAACGACTTAGAGATATTAGAAATCTTTAAGGACGAAGATAAAAAGGAGGGAGATAGTATTATGGACGCTTTAAGTATAATATTATAACTACTTAGGGAAGAGTTAGAAGAAGCTAGTTAGTTAATATAAGCACGGTTTAGAATGGAGCCAGTGGAGCTATATAACGAGGAATAGTAACTAAGGTTATATTAGCGACTCAGTTAATCGAGATATAAGTACGGCAAAATGGTCGCACAAGCCTGTACGATTGGATTGTCTATAAATGAGAATCTAAAGCTAAAGAAAGGAAAGGAGAAGAAGGGGAGCGCCGCTCGAAGCTATATACGATCTTCGCGTCACATGACCGCAATATGCGGCAATCTGTAGCAACTTGCCGGTACGTAGTTCTACTAAGTTCTGCCAGTGCCGTAACATTACCCCCCCCTCTAAAAAAGCCTGCCCTTAGGCTTTGCCGCTAAAAGTCTTAGTAAGAGAATCTAACTAATTAGACAACTTTAACCGCCAGTTAAAGTTCCTAGATATCTTAACACCTTATATAACTAAGAAATTTCTAGGGCGTTTTTATCCTTATATTCTTCTAGTAGCTTATTATCTTCGTTATACTAGCATTCTATCCACTTATCTAGGTACTTTAGCGGTCTGGGTTTATTAGGGTAACGGCTATAGAACTCCTAAAGCTTATAGGGGCTACCTATAAAGTTCTATATAGGGTACTAAGTAGGGTCTAGGTTATATCCTTTCCAACTAATATAATACTTTAATATTCCCTTTACAAGTTTATAGGCCAGTATTTCTTTAATTTCCTATTTATTATTGTCGTTAACTTAAATTAGCAGGGGAGGTTTATTCTTTTGTCTAGGCAGTAGGTTATTTATAGCTTTCCGTAGCTTATCTAGTAAGAAAATAGGGTAGACTTTAATTAAGTCTGGGAGCTTAACCTTATACGAGTTGCCTACTTTATTAAGAATCTTATACGGTCCTGCTATCTTATAGTTTAGCTTATAGCTAGGCCGTTCTGTCTTCTAGTTCTTTGTTATAACCTAGACTATATCGCCTACAGTAAAGTTAGGCTCGCGCTTATACTTATTTACCTACTATTCTATTAATTTCTAGGCCTTTTCTAAGTTTATACGGGCTACTTTTTAGGCTTCTTCTAAGCGCTTAGCGTACTGCTAGGCTTCCTTATAAAATAGTTTTTTGCGTATAGTCTAGGGCCCTTTTAGTCTTTCCTAGTTAAAGCTTATATAGGGTAGGTAACCTATTTCTAGTTAAATAGGGGCAAATCCGGTAGAGTTGTGGGGTAGGGTCGCTTGGGCGTAGTCTATTAAGGGCAATAGTTTGGCCTAGTTATCCTAAAAGTAGTTAACAAAAGGCTGGAGTCTCTAGTTTAAGTATTAATTTATAATCTCCGTTTAACCGTCTATCTAGGGGTAATATGCCGTAGAAAGCTTTAGCTTAATACTTAGGATCTAGGTAAACTTATTCTAAAAGGCTAATATAAACTATAGCCCGCGGTTAAATATAATAGTATCTAGTGGTCCGTAAATTTAATAAATATAGTGGATATATAGTCGGGCTGCCTCTTTAGTATTAATATTCTTATAATAGGGAATTAAGAACGGGCGCTTGCCGAAGCGGTTAACTAGGATTATAACTATATTATATCCGTTATAGTTTAGAGGTAGCTTATAAAAGTCTATAGAGATATATTACTAGGGGCGGTTAAGTATTAAAAGGGGTTTTAATAGTCCTAGGGTCTTATTTTATAGGATTATAAACCTATAGCAGTTATTGCAGTTCTATATATAGCGGTTAATATCTATAACTATTCCGGGCCAGTAGTAGCGGTCGCTAATAATCCTACGGGTCTTATTCTTTCTAAAGTAGGCTATAGAGACCTAGGTATATGCTTTAGCAATAAGCTAAGTCCATAAGTTCTATTCCTCTATTACTACTAGCTATTCCTAATACTTAAGTAATCCATTTTTAAGGGACCATGGGCTGGTAACGTTCTTTGCCTTTTTACGGTACTCCTGTAAAGAAGGGGCCGTACAGTTTATCTATAGCAATTCGTTAATTAAGTTAAGTCCTAAAGGGTTAATAGGATATATCTTGGCGCCTAAGGGGTCTATACTTAGTTCTGCCTATATCCGGGGGTAAGGTGCTCTAGTTATAGTAGTGTCTAGGTCCATAATAAGATCTTTACAGCCGTATAGTCACCTAGGTCTTATTTACGCCTAGTAAGAGCATCCGCATAGTTCGCAGCGCCTAGTCTATATATAATTAAGAAGTTAAACTAAGATAGGACGTCCGCCTAGCGTACCTGCTGGGCTGTAAGGGCCTTAGTTATTATAAAGTATTCTAGGGCCTTATAATCTAACACTACTTTAATAGGTTTAGGGGTCCCCTCTAGCTATACACACTAGTGCTAAAAGCTAGAGATAATAGCTAGCATTTCTTTATTATAGATATGGTAGTTTAGTTTAGCATCTATTATAGTCTTTAAATAGTATATAATAGGGTGCTATTCTCCATCCGGTTGCTTTTAGGAAAAAATACTAGCTATCACGCCGTCTAAGGCATTAGTTTCTAGCATTAAGGGCCGTTCTGGGTTAAAGTGGGTAAATAGGGGGGCCGACACTAGCTGTTTTTTAAGCTTATTAAAGGCCTGCATATATATAGCGTTAAAGTAAAAGGGCTGGTCTTTTCTAGTAAGGCGGTTAAGAGGCTAGGTAATTCTACTGTAGTTCTTAATAAAGCGTTAGTAGAAGTTACAGAAACCTAAAAATAATTGCACCCCCTTTATAGTCTGAGGGGGCGTCTACTAGTTAATTATGGTCGTTTTCTCTAGGTTGGCCTTAATTTTATCCATACTAATAATAAAACCTAGGTACTTTATACGCTTAATACTAAATTCCGACTTCTTAATATCGGCCTGGAGGCTAGCTTTACGGAGCCGTTATAGGACTTTATAAACGTGCTCCTCGTATTCTAGTTCGTTCTTTAAATAGATTATAATATCATCTAGATAGGCCGTATAGAAGTTATTAAGGTAGTTAAAGAGTATATTATTTATATACCGCTGGTACGTAGCTAGTCCGTTAGTTAGTCTAAAAGGAAGTACCTTACATTTATACGTCCCGTAATAGGTCTAGAATGTAGTAAGATCCTTAGACCTGGGGTTTATCCTAATTTGGTAAAAGGCCTAACGGATATTAAGCTTTATAAAAACCTTAGCTCTACTTATTTAGGTAAGAGTCTTATTAAGTAAGGGCAGCGGGTAGCGGTCCTTACGGGTTATATTATTTAGCTTATGGTAGTTAATATAGAAGCGCAGTCCTCTATTTGGCTTTTTAATAAAGAGAATAGGTAAGTTAAAAGGGGCTTAGCTAGGCTTAATAAAGCCCTTATTTAGGTTATTAATAAGGTACTGCTTTATAGCCTATAATTCAGTAATAAACTATAGGTAGAGAGGGCTAAAGCTAAGGGTGCTTCCTTTGTCTTGCTTAATCTTAATCTTATAGTTATATAGTCGGTGGAGTAAAAGTATATTAGACGCTGCCTTAGAGAATACGTCCTTAAATTTCCGGTATTGATTAGGCAGTTTTTACTTTACTAGTTTTTTATCTATAAGCCCGCTTTTCTATCCACTAAGCTCACTTTCTTTTTCCTTAATTATTTGGTTAATTTTGTATAGGCTAGTTATAAAGGCAACGGTATTAGGCTAAACTAGGTTCTAGTAGAATCCTATAGCGCTAATACAGCAGACATTAACTAGTGGGAGGTCTATAGGTTTCTTTGGCGTCTATTAGGCCGTAGTTTGCGGTATAGGGTTTATAGTCTTCCTTAGCTTACATTCCATTTTCTATAAGTTATCCTTCCTATTTATTAGTTTAGTATAGTGTCCGATATCCCTAGCTTTCCTTTATAGCTTTATAGGGTTCTCCATAGAGAACTTAGCTAGGTTACTACTAACTTCCTAGGTCTTTAGTGCGGGTGGCGTGACATAGGTAGTTTAGGGGCGGCGTAGTATACGGATCCGTTGCGGGTTAAGCTATATATTCTTCTTAAAGGCCTAGTCTCTACGCATAGCATCAGCTTAGTAAATAGTATTAATCTAGGGCCGTATAAGGTTTTTTATTATAATACTGATTTCTTTTATAAAGGAAGGGGTTAGGGGTAGAGTTTTGGGCTAGATAAGCTGTTTACTCCGTACTTTAAGCTATAAGCCTAAATAGGCTAGCTATTTTCTTTTTAAGATTATATTATGGCTTCCTAAGTCCGTAATAAGAAAGGGGACGTTATATTACCTTCGTCCGTTAACGCGGAGGTAGATCCGTAAGATAGTTATAATAGGTAGCCCTATCCGTCCGTTATAACTGTAAATAGGGATTAGTTTAGGTAGTTCTTTAAGGGGTATATTTAAAAAGTTAGCCAGTTTTATAGCGCACTTTATATTAATTAAGGTAAAGGCATTTACTCCTAAGTTAGCTAAAGTAGAGGTTAAAACTTAATATCTATTGCGAAATAAAGTACAAGGGATAGTGCAGCTTCTTCTATTAACTAGCTAACCTAGATTAATATATAATATATTAATCCCTTTTAACCCTAAAGAGAAGTCTTCCTCTAGGGTTCCTCTTTTTCCGGCTCCGTACTATCCTCCTAAATTAATAGGACCTTATTTATCCTTGCCTTTATTAGGCAGTTCCTTATAGGGTGGCCTATTTAACTATATAAGAAGTAAGCTCCTTAATTACTAAGGGCCTATATATGGGGGTCGCTATATATAGGCCGGGTATACACCGGGCCCGTAGTAGGGGTAGCTACGCAGCTAGCTGCCGGGTTGGCTGTAGAAGTTGCCAATTATACTAGGGTACTATAGGCCGTACTCGCAGTACTTACGGCCTAGTTTGTAAGGTTTCTAGTTTTTAGCTAGTTAGCGCGTACCTTAATTCAATAAAGGCCTTAGTTAATAGCTAGGCAATGGTCTATAAGTTCCTTTAACGTCTATGCTATAGTATAAGCTGGTAATACGGCCCGCTATAGGTCTAGGGTAAGCTTATTAAAGAGGTTTAGTAGTAGGTCTTTCTGGGGGATCTAGGCCTATCCAGCTAGGTGTAGAAAGCGAGTTTAGAAGGCTAAAAAGGTCTCTGTTATTTTTATATTTAGGCTTTTATAGCTAAGGCGGGCATTCTATACTTTAAAAGGGTCCTTATAAATAGAAGATAAGTATTTAATTATTTCTTCTTTAGAGATAAAGGGGTCTGCTAAGTCTTTAGTGTATCGCGGGCGTAAATACGTCTAGGCGTCTCTACTAGTACGGCCGAAGATATAGGCCATTTTAGCTCAGGCGTTAGGGAAGTAGTCTACATTAACTTTAAGCTTATCCTATAATTAGAGCTTCTAATTATTAAATATAGGGTTAGTTCCGTTTATAAGTAGTAGGGGGTCCGCGACCTTTACTAACCGCTTTAGTGCTATATAGGCCTTAGTAGATCTACTAAGGCGCTAGGATAGGGCCTAAAGGACTATAGTAAGTCTTTAGTTATCTAATAATGACTTATTATTAGATATAGGGGTATCTCTAGCTTTAAGCAGCTCTCGTAATTATTTAATTTTAGTATTAGTAGCCGCAAGCTCCGCCTAGGGGGTTAAAACGTTATTATTTCTTTATCTAAAGTATTTAAGGGTCCTACAGCTGCTTTACCTACTACTATGGTTTATAGCATAGTGGTAGGGGTATTAGGTAATTCTGGGTAATTTCTTTAGGGGTTCTAGTCTATGCGTATCTTATAGGTCCTTTCCTTAGGGTTCTGTTTTTTTCTTTTAGGTCCTGTCCTTGTGGTCCTAGTAATGTCCTTAGGGTCCTATTTTATATTCTTATAAATATATTTAAGTTCCTTCTTAGGAAGAAAGAGTAGAGTAAGCTTTAGATAATATTAGTGACTTAGTTAATTAAGACATAAGTATAGCAAAATGGTTACGCAAGCCTATATAATTGGATTGTCTATAAATAAGAATCTAAAGCTAAAGAAAGGAAAGGAGAAGAAGGGGAGCGCCGCTTAAAGCTATATACGATCTTCGCGTCACGTGACCGCAATATGCGGCAATCTGTAGCAACTTGCCGGTATGTAGTTCTGCCAAGTTCTACTAGTGCCGTAACAGTTATATAATATAATCTATATAATCTATAAAATCTATATAATCTATAATAGAGTAAATAGAGTATATATATATTATGTATAAGAAGGATTTTATAGGGGTATAGTTATATATTTAAGGACCCTTAGTCCCTACCTAGATAGTTCCTTCCTTATAGTGATTTTTAGAATATAACTAGAGTTAATCTATTAGGCAACTACTCCACTAGTTATTATTACATTATTAACTTTAACTTATATTACCTATATACCTAGCCTAATAATAAGCCTACCGTAGTTCTTGCTATAAGGTTCCGTTATATAAAGTACCTAAATAAGTAGATAGAATGCTAGTATAACGAAGATAATAAGCTACTAAAAGAATATAAGGATAAGAATGCCCTAGAAATTTCTTAGTTATATAAGGTATTAAGATATCTAGGAACTTTAACCAGCGGTTAAAGTTATCTAATTAGTTAGATTCTCTTACTAAGACTTTTAGCGATAATGCCTAAGGGCAGGCTTTTTTGGAGGGGGGGGTAATATTACGGCACTAGTAGAACTTGGCAGAACTTATCAGAACTTCGCACCGGTAAGTTGCCATAGATTGCTATAGATTGCCGCATATTGCGATTATATAACGCGAAGATCTTATAAAATACCGAACGGCGCTGCTCTTCTTCTCCTTTCCTTTCCCTAGCTTTAGATTCTCGTTTATAGACAATCCAATCGTACAGGCTTGCGCGACCCTTTTGCCGTGCTCATGTCTCGATTGACTGAGTCGCTAACATTAGCCTCTCCTAAATGTATACCCGTGAGCGAGTTGATTACTTAAAGAGAGCCTGCCGAAGATCCTGCGTAGAATCGTCCTTTGGCCAAGGCTCTGTATCCATAAAGTAGTAATTAAGTTACTAAAATCTCACAAGGCTTATATAGTTTTTAACTATATAGGCCGCGCTAACTAGCTCTAATTCCCTAATAATTATTAATAACGGGTTCTATAGTAATACCTATATAAATCAGGATACTAAAGTAGGCGTATAACTCTTGCCTATTTGTCGGTTTTTATAGGTGTATGTATTTAGTTTCCTCTATAGGATAAAGCTCTATATGCTTGTTTATCTATTCCACAAGCTTGTCTACTATTATATTAGTAAAGAATGGCCTAAATGTAGCTAAGGGATTCGTGTGGATTAAAATTGGGAGGAGAATTTAGGGTACCATGGCTGTTAATATGTAGAGGCTTGAAGTAGGGCAACGGCTATGGCTCCCCGGGGGGGGGGGGGTTCTTTCGCCTTCCAAACAGGTAAAACTAAATATTAAGTTAGTGGAATAAAGTCTATATTATTAGAAGTATAATTGGTAGGCATAATTAATTGATTTGTATTAATTGAATATATGTAAAGTACATGCGTAGTTCTGATTCTAATTTTCGTAGGACACCACTAGGGGAAGGGATAAGAATTAGATATAAGCTTTCGAAAAATTTCATAATTAAAACCGTAGAGCTCGTTTCATTTTTGGAAGTGTTATGGGATCGTTCATGAAGGCATGACACCAACGCCTCGCTTGTATTTCTCTTTACCAACCTAATCATCATGCGAAGCCCAAATTCCTATTTACGCTGGTTATAGCCTGGATTAACTCGTCTATCATGTCGCCTATTAAATTTTCGTCTGAAGGGTTTCCTGATAGAGGCAGAAGACAGCTGTGGGATATAACCCTTGGGAGGTTCCACAGATTTTACAAACTGATACCGGGAATATGAATACATCGACCCACCCATGTGGTCCAGGACCAGACGTGCCTGAATCCTCATTCAAAGCGAAAATCACCTTCGACAAACGGCTATGGGTGGGGAAACGAGCCAGAAGAAGAAAACAAAAATGAATTTTGCATCAGTCATAGAGACTAGGGTATGAACGGCTACCGCCCTAACCACCAAGGAGCATATCACTCCATAGACGTATCCTAGGTAGTTTTCCACCCCCCAAACATCCTCCAGATGCTCGTTAATGCCTCAATCATACATCGAAACTCCTTCAAGAATGCTAGGTCAGCCGTGATGCCTCTCATTTTCTGTTTGAAAGTATCCATTCGTCGTGCAGCTTCTTCTGCTTCTCCCACTCTTTTCTCAGCTTCTTCATCTTGTTCTTAGGAATTTCCTCGCCTTTCGCATCGCGAATTGGTAACCCTTCGTCATCCCAGCCGCTATACTCCTGCGTTCTAAACATGTCCAAAGGACTTAGTTTTGCCAGCTCTGCTTTCTTCGCTGCTTTTTCGGCTTCTTCTTTCTCGCGCTTCTCTTTCGCTTCACGCTTCTGCTGCTCGCGCTCTTCTTTCTGCTGCCGGGCAGCATGGAGCTCGCTGTCAACTGGCCGCACCATTGCAGGCAGGCCCTCGCGATCCTCAAGATAGATTCCTAAGTCCCACAAATGCACATCGCGGAGTTGATCGCAAAGTGCGAGAAAATCTTTTGCGGGGGCTTTCTTCTCTGCTAGAGCCTTGATCTCTTCCTGGAACTTTGAGAGAACTTCGGCATATGGCGCTGCGGCTGCGTCTTGCTGTGCGGTGCTCACGTCTTTAGATGTAATGGCGGCAAGAGTTTCATCAGATAGGTTCCCAGCAATGACATGCTGCCGCACTTCGTCTCGTTCTTTCGAAACCTGGAAAACATACGGTATAGAAGCCTCGGGGATTTCGATGCCTGACCATCCTATTATGCTGTCATTTGGATCTGCAGACCCGTCCAGGCCAAAAACCCTCACAATTTTAGTCAGCCAACGTACGTCCAGTACAGTTTCATCTGTGAGAGCTGTTCTGTCGGCTGAGTTGTACTCGGTTATTAGGCTAGATATTGCGCGCATCGCAGCAGGGGTATCAAAAGAGTCACAGAGGGCGTCATGGACTTTCGCCTGAGCATTTGCAAAAGATTCGCAAAGGGTTGAGTCTTGAGCGGTGGAGGGGTTATTTGAAGGTTGGCGTTCGAGATCTCGGGCTTTCAGGAAGAAGTTATTCATGTAGCCTTCAAACGATGTTCCCTGCTTTCTGAGCTCATCTGTGATCTCGACAGCGTCTTTCCACCCTCCTAAAAGGAAGATGATGCGTAAACTTCGAGAAGTCCAGTCGCCTCTCCTCAACGCCTCTCGAATTGTGGTGAAATTCTTCAGTGACTTCGACATTTTTGACCCTGATATGCTCAGATGCCCGAAATGGATGAAATAGGAGACCCAACCAAGTTCCTCATTATTACCATTGCATCCCGACCAGTAAGCTATTAAAGTTAGCTCTGCGATTACTGCTTACAATATACTCTTTTCCTTACCTTCGCTCTGTGCAAGTTCGTTATCATGATGCGGGAAGCAAAGATCAATACCTCCCGAGTGAATGTCGATTGTCTTTCCAAGTACATCACTAGCCATTGCTGAGCACTCTACGTGCCAGCTTTGAGGCTTTCCAGAGAGCGAAATCACCGTCTCCTCTTTTCTCTGTAGTTTTCTTGGTCAAAGCGCCTTCGCCATCTGCTTGCAAGTCTTTGTCGTTCCGATTCCACGGTTCCAGCCTCGCATAATGATTTCCGTGGTTCTCAAAAGTCGAGATGTCGAAGTAGACAGAGCCATCAGACGTAACATAAGCAAATCCATTTGCCTCTATTTTTTTTACGAACTCTACAATTTGCGGACCGTACTCGGTGACTCGTGTGAGGACGTCGGGATCTAAGCAATTCAGCGCTCGAACGTCCTCGAAGAACCGTTTCTCAAATTTGGAAGTGAGTTTAGTGAAGATTCTATAGTCGCTAGCATCGATGGATGAACCATAGAGGGAGTCAAGGTATGGTAACAGAACGTCTTCTGTCCGGGTATAGAACTCTACAACGTCCACTGACCCCTTGTCGTTTTGGACCAGATTTAATGCGGCTGCTGCTGAAGATGCGGTTTTCAGGTGCATCTTGATCTTTGCTTCTTTATCTCCAGCAGGAATCCCATTGCCAGCCAGTGGCTTGCCATCCAGAACAGCTTGATATGCCTTTTTTGCTTTCGTATCGTATGCTTCGGGTTTGAGGTCGGGAGGAAGGAAAACTAAGTTTTTTCGAACGTAGGCGTCAAATGCTTCTGTCGCGGTTGAGACTACCGTATCGTCGAGATTTGGGTGCTTGCTAGTAAACTCAGAAAGAAGATGTTGCTGTCTGCCACGCAATATAATCTTGTCATCCACATCGGTTGTCTGTTCTCAGAATGTTATTTATCTTCCTCTTCATCCTAGAAAGAGCCCGGATTGCTTAGAGCATTTCTTCCATACATTCGTGACAAACTTGAGATTAAAGCCAAAATAGTCCTCCCGAGGTGGGCGTCATCGTAAACCGTCGGACCACAGGCATACCAGGTAACGTTCTTTCCTTCAAAATCAAAGGGTACAAAGTCCTATAGTTCTGTAAGTCAGCATTTAATCCTAATAATCGAGACTTTACCTGAGGCAGAAATAAAAAAAGGGAATAGACAAACAGTTTTGCTTCGTGTGAGAGAGTTCCATATTTTTAGAGGCGGAAGGGACGCTGAGCTCTTTGGAGGTATCCAGGGTGGTTGTTGCCGTGACGTTGTAGCCATTGCGCGGGCAGATCTATAAACTTTGAATGAAGGAGAAGCTGAAGACAAAAAGAAGCGTGAGGTGTTCCAGCAAGTGCGCAGGCAAGACACCATCAGTGAGGGAGGAGAGAAAGGAGGGTAATATAACACTGATGGTGGGGGTGAGTCAAAGGGCTGAACAATACACCGTGCCTCCGAAAGAGCTGTGCGCCAAGATTTCGGACCACCCTGCCCCAGCTTCTATCAAGGAAGAGTTTCTACGGCACTATCAGCGCCATTTTTTCTGTCGTTCCTCTATTACTTGATAAGGCAGAAATCGGCCCTCTACTCTATTCTCAATGGCTCCCTCCCCATTCCTAGACCCAGGGCCCACCTCCTCCCCCAACACCCTCGCCCTCCTCCACCTAAAACGTGACCTGCTCATACCCACCATTCTCTCTGAATCCTCCATACACTCCGACACAGACTACGCTGAAGGCAAAGTAACCAATACGCGCTTTGGCTCCTTCCCGCATAGCACTTTGCTCAACCAACCCTGGGGTACGCAAATTCTCGCCTCGAACGTCGACACTGGATTGCGGGCTAGCAAAGGCAAGAAAAGGAAAAGAGAGGGTGGAGAGACGCCCAGAGAAGTAGAGGAGGATGGCGAGGAATTCAAAGGAGGAAGAAACCAGGCTGCAACCACTGCGAGCAGCGGATTCGTGCATTTACTCCCGCCAACTCCAGAGGCCTGGACGCTTTCTCTGCCACACCGGACGCAAGTGGTTTACACACCGGATTACAGCTATATACTTCAGAGGCTGCGCGCCAGACCGGGCGACCGTATTATTGAAGCTGGTGCGGGAAGCGGTTCGTTCACACACGCAGCTGCGCGAGCTGTATTTAACGGATACCCTGATGCTGACACCGAGAGCGACACCGCACAAAACGGCACCGTGACCAAATCCAAAAAGAAACGCAAATACGGTGGGGTCTACAGCTTCGAGTTCCACGCTCCTCGCGCCGAACAGCTACAAGCCGAAATCTCCGAGCACGGCCTAAGCCCCATCGTGCGCATCACTAACCGCGACGTCTACCAAGATGGTTTCTGCCTGCCAGCATCACCAGATGCGCCCACCGAACCTGAAGCGGACTGCGTGTTTCTTGACCTCCCGGCCCCCTGGCTCGCTCTCAAGCATCTCACGCGCACACCGTTATCTGCATCAGCCCTCCGCTGCGTGGACTCCAGCTCTTCCCCTTCTACTCCCAACCCGCTACAGGCACAGACTGCAACCAAAACCACCTCCTTTCGCAGCCCTTTAAATCCTTCTACGCCGACCCGCATCTGCACCTTCTCCCCTTGCATCGAGCAAGTCCAGCGCACCGTCAGCACCCTCCGCCAACTAGGCTGGGTAGAAATCAGCATGGTTGAAATCCTGCATCGGCGCCTCGATGTGCGGCGCGAACGGGTTGGGCTGCAGGAAGAAGGGTTGCGAGGCGCCAATGCGAGCCCCGCCACAGTGGGTGAGGCGGTACAGCGGCTTAGAGAGGTTGAAGGGAGATTTAGGGCGTTTCACGAGCTACAGAAAGAGGATGCATCATCCGCACACGGAAATGGAAAAGAGGGTGTTGACGAGGCTGCCGATGGTGCCGAAACCACTAAGAAGAACAGCAAGGGGAAGGGGAAGGGGAAGGGGAAAGGGAAGTCAAGCGTTAAGCCAGAAACCGACGCAGCGCATCTGTCACGACAGCAGCGACTTGAGAACCTAAAATTAGCCGCTTCGGAACGCGACTTGTTCAAAGAAGGTAGATTAGTACATCGAACGGAACCAGAGCAGAAGACGCATACGTCATATTTAGTCTTTGCTATCTTACCTCGAGTGTGGACGAAAGAGGATGAGGAAAATTGTCGCAAAAAATGGGAACAGGATAAAAAGTAAGAGACAGTAGGGAATAACGTAGGAATATAGCCCATAGATCTTCGCTCACCCAAAGTATGCTTGAAGCTCTGAACTCTGGGTCCTATATTAATGACCCGTCACACCCAAATATGCAAGAGAAGTCTGATATTTGATTACGCCGCAATACTTTTGTTCGTTATAATCATCATACTTCACCACATATCGTTCAAGCCCCGCTATCCCCAAACCGCATCCTTAGCCCGATGGCTCCCACTTTTGAGTGGCGGCGTCGAAATCTGGTAGCTCCAAGTCTCCTCCCCATCGATGAATAGGCGATAGTTGAGATGGCTCTGTTCACTTGAAGCTGGCGACGTGAGCTCAAGAGCGCCGAATTTGGAGTTGCCGTCAGGGATATACCTATAGGAAACTGTTTGTTAATGTCTGCCATGTTCACAATAAAAACAGAACGTACTTAATGCAGACATCGCCATCGTCGGTCTCCTTATAAGTTCGGACTGGAAGATAAAACATGCTCAATGGGCTCGTGCTAAATTCGTGTACTACCGCACTGCTGGGCCATCGAGAATCCTTTGGCGGTGGGAAGCTAGTCGCAGCGAATTCATGTCGGTCGCCGCTGAGGACGACTACACCGACTCCACCTTCTGCACCGACATCCCACATTGCCTCGAGGATCTTCTGGCGCTCGGGAAGATACCCCGCCCAAGAATCTTCAAAGCCAAATTGCCAGTTCTTAGTAAATGGGATACTAGAGACTACAATTTTCCAGCGCACTCCATGTGGAACAGGTTTCTTGATCCAAGCGAGGAGGTCATGAAGCTGGGTTTCGCCGAGCATGGTCTTTGAGCTATCAGTAGCGTTCGAAGTTTCTGGAGATCGATAACGGCGAGTATCCATTAAAAAGAACTGAGCCGGGCCTTGCGTGAAACTGAAATAAGTTTCGCCCTTGCGTATTGCAGGTGGATTGACTGAAACATGATAGTGCTGGAAGGGATCGTAAGCTGACTTGAAGACTCCAGTTGTGTTCTTGTCCCAATCGTTAGCAATCTCGTGGTCATCAATAACATGGATCCAAGGGAGGTTCCATGAAACGGATGGCCAGTCTGGTGAGGCATAGATTTGACGGTACTCGCGACGGTATGTCTCAACATCTTTACCCAACTGACGCGGCACATCAACATAGATGAAGTCACCCAGAAAGAGCATAAAATACGGATGGAGTCGGGGGATCCAAGCCGCAAGGTGTTTGAAGCTGGGTATATGCAGAGGGTGTTGCCATGGTGTGTATGGCACCCTAGGCTTAATGCAGCTTGAGTGGAGAAAGGTATATTTATTATCGTTACGAGGAGAAATCTCACCAACTCGAGGAGCTGTGATGAAATAGCCAGTTCGATTTTGTGTAGAAGTCTCAACCCTGTACTGGTAGGACGTATCTGGCGTAAGGTGGTTAAGGGTTATTGAAGTGGTGAAGTCAGTGTCATCCGAAAGCCAGACATGAGGCGTATCAGCAGTTGCAGATTGAGATGACCACTTTTCTATGTCGATCGGGCGATACAAAACCTTCACACCATCCGGGCCAAGCTCGCGGACCAGGATTTTCGCGCTCCTGTCAGAAACATATCCTACTCGGGCAAAAGATAAATCATGGCAAGGGTACAATATGGGTGCCCGAAAGGTCAAATCCAATGCCATAGCGACCAACGCCATGTTGATGCCGAACGTGATCCAGCTCCATAATGCTGATGTGGGGCTTGGTAGGCCCGTTAGGAGTGTTCTCAGTATCTTAGGCTCCTTCTCTTCGTATATGATGGTCTCCTGCACATCAAGCTCTTCTAAGGGCCCATCCTCAGCACCTTCCGAAAGGTCGATGTCTTCTGAAGAGGTATCCCCTTGGGCAACCGTCTCTTTTGCGATTACATCAATTTCGTCGGACAGAACCTCATAGGGAGAGGTATCTTTAAAGCTGATAAGGAAGGATGGAACGTAGGCGCAGACCAAGGCGGTTGCAAGCGGCGGGACGGTCTATGGAGTGCTGGTTATTTCACGGCTTGGGATAGAATATTGACTCGAGACTGACACTTGTCGGTATCTGCATGCATGGTTTCCGTTAGAGTTACACACGAATTTTAAGAGTGCCAGCGACAAGCATACCCATCGAAGATAAATATAGATGCTAAGCCTGAGGGCCAGCGAGCTGACGAGGGTGATGATGTCTGAAGCAGACGCCATTGAAGGTCTCAGGGCATTATTTGAGGAGGGGAGGAGAGCTGTGCTATTTCGGAGCTATTCTGGCATAGCTCCACATGCAGCCCGGAGAATCCGATGACGAAACCGATGCGAAAGCTGAAAGCTGCGCTGTCGCTATGGCCCGTGCTGAGGCTAGTGTGCTAGCTCGACGAACATGATCTCATAAATCAGACCCTCGGGGGACGTTGGCACGGGTAACGGAGCGTTAAAATACACCAAAATCACCTTTTTCACTGCCGTATCTCGACCTTTCTACAACGTCCAGCTACTATAAAAATACCATGAGGCAGGAGTCCTTTAGCTTCTCTATCTATTGCATTAAATGACGACGTTGTAGCTATATTATATAAAATATTAGATATGGGCGGTTGGTTGCATTTTACCCGAGACTCGTCGGTCTAGTTTTGTTGCAATTTTGTCGCAATTTTGCTTTACTGCTATACCTTATGTACTTCTCTACGTCTAATTATCTCTAAATTACTACAAGCTAAAAGCTCTTTATCTTCTCTATCGCCTCTACGTTACGGCATATTATCCCTTGACCCGGTGGCGTCCTAAGAGGATATAGCCCGTGCATAAGCCTTAGGAACCAAACAAATCTAGCTTTCTAATTGGCCAGTTCCTTATCGATAACTACAGGACAAATTCCACCGTTTTAAGGGATAGCTCTATTCTACGAGAAGTTGGATATAGGTAGTCGGTTAGTTTTAGTTCAAGATGCGTTTTAAAATCCAAAACGACTCCCATAGGCTCTCAGACGCTCGAGGGAGTCGAATGCCCTTGCTTTCCCTGCCCCGTAACCAAATTCTACTACGGAGCGTCTGATTTACGATGGTGCACAAGGCTTAGACACCCAATTACCACAGTACAAAACCCATGACTATCCTACTTTAACTTTAAATGGTGAAGATGAGTTTCGGCTAGTTGCAATTCTTCCTGGAAGAGATGAAGAAGATACATGCTGCCGCTTACTCAGCACCAAGCTTCATAACGCGCCCAAGTACGAGGCTTTGTCATATACCTGGAAACCTCAGCATGACCGGAAGATAATATATTTTGAAGAAACACCCGGGTATCACGCCAGCCAACTGTTAGTCACGGCGAATTGTGCATCTTCTCTGCACCAACTACGCACTGAAGATATTCTGAGGACATTATGGATCGATGCAATATGTATCAATCAAGCCGATATCCCAGAACGCAACCATCAACTGGGACTGATGGCACAAACATACAATCAAGCCCAGCAAGTGGCTATTTATATTAGCGAAAGCAGAGACGACAGTGATTTAGCTATGGACTGTACTAGCGAAATACAGGCTTCCTTTTATGACTCACGAGAAGACCGAATACTACGACCAGAAACAGATATGTTGCAATCACTACTAAACCGGTCATGGTTTAACCGCATCTGGGTTTTGCAAGAAGTCGTCATGTCTTAATCAGCAGTTGTGTTCTGCGGTGACAAAAGCGTCCCCTGGACTGCTTTAATCTCTTTCGATACCTGGAACATTTCAAGTCATTGGGTTGAACGTACACCCTACGTTATCAGTCAGATAAGTGATAATGACTCGAGCAGACTGATAAAGGAAATATTGCTCAATATACTGGTGAAGACCCGTCATTGTGCGTCCACGGACCCACGAGATAAAGTTTATGCCTTATTGCCGCTGCTTTCAAAAGCTGTCCGCGATTCGAAGCTAACGCCGAACTACGGTCTCTCACTAGCTGTGGTCCCCACCGATACTGAAACCTATCTCATGGAGCATTGGGGTGTTGAGATCCTTTGCGAGGTACAGAGGCAGTCTGAGCTTGTTAGCATGCCCTCGTGGATTCCTAACTAGAGTATATACCTCAGCGAGAGACTCTCGGTCTTCGCCAAACCCAACTCCCGTTCGTACAATCTTTCCGGGCTGGCGGTGATTTTAATCCGAATGAATGTCCAGTAACTCAACTCTAGACCACGAATAGGGTTAGTCTAGAAGCCTTGCAGCTCAGGACACGCGGTATCGGACTAGGGAAGATTAGCTCGATCGGGAGTAAATGTGATATTGCCAAGAATATTCTGCCATGCACCAGTGGCAGCAGACTGCGCTCAATATTGAACCCGTCCCAGGTGCAACCAAACTCAGCCATGCTCTGGGGGCTGAGCACACTCAAGCGGACTATAGTAGCAAATAATATCGTGTATAAGGTTGCTGTGACAATAGCAATACAAAAGCTTGTCGGAAACCAGCACGCGAAATTGCCGGCAATCTTTATAAAGAACTGCTTAAGAGGCATGCCTGCAAGCTACCAAAGACAGGGAGAATGGATCCTAGATGCTTGCGATAGTCAGCTATCCTGTCACGGACAATAGCTCCATGGGCCTTGCACCATCAGAGACACAAGATGGTGGCATTGTATGCATTTTCCTTAGAGCTCCACATGGGCCTTGCACCATCAGAGACACAAGATGGTGGCATTGTATGCATTTTCCTTAGAGCTCCAGTTCCCTCCATCCTAAGAGAAGAGCAAGATCACTTCAATCTGGCCGGAGAGTGTTATGTCCAGGGCGTAATGGGAGGCGAAGTCATATCTAGCCTCGAGATATCTGACAAGACCGCGGAAGAGTCCGGGGCTTTAGAACGGTTGTGCTACAATAAAACACTCAAAGAATCACTCGTAAGCGAATACAAGCTTTTCAAATGACCATCCTAGCTAGCATGATGCCAATATAGGAGACTCATGAAACCTTATTTTCAGCCCAGAAAAAGAGGAATATGCAGGCTACCTTAGTAAAAGGGGCTATTTCGAGCTACAAAGTAATTAGGGTATCGATTGCTTCATTACTAGTTATCATACCTCATCATACAAACGCGACATGAGGCGTCAAACCCGCACGTCAAGTCTTCCGCCCAAATCTCCTTTCCACGGCTTCTATCGCAGCCCTGGCCCCTTCGTCCTTCTCCCTCTCGATCCTCGCCCTAATATCCCGCACCAGCGCCTTCGCATCCTCGACTTCTACCCCATCTTGACAAAGTTCATTGGCTAGCTCCATACTCCTTTGGTACATACCGCGCATAAATTCCCACCTAGCAAGCCACATTCGCGCCTTACTAGTTGTTGGAGTGACACCTACGCCGCCCATTTCACCGGGCGTCGAGCTGTATTCGTCATATTCAGGCCCTTCTTCCTGGGCTATCGTTAACTCCATATAGGCAGCACACTCTTGCAAGTCGTTCAATCGTTCATACAGCAATGCGATTTGGTAGAGCACTTCTGGGTCCAGAATTCCGCCTCCAAGTCCAGAGACGCCTTCTTGGCTGCCAAAGCTGCTTCCAGCGCCCGCATCATAGTAGCTGCCTGCGACCAGCGCACGCTTGTATGCCCTGATGCCATTGGGATACTTGCCGACCTTGCCGAAACACTGTCCAACCGCCATCCACATCTTCGGATCATATGGTCGTAGGGACGCCGCACGCTGGTGGTAGAAGAGAGCGTAGCTATGCATTTCTAGCACTTCGTATGTCTGCCCTAGTCCATACCAGGCACGATAATCTTTACGGTTCACATCGACGGCGCGTCGATAGGATTCGATAGCTGCATGCGTATTCTTCATCTCGATGAATTCGTGGCCCATAAGAGTCCACGCAGACAGAAAATTCCGGTCAAGAGTAAGAGCACGTCTGAAATACATGACTGCCTTTTCGTGCTCAGACTTTAATGAATAATAGTTCCCAACAACGCAACATGTCTCTGGCCGGAACTTATCCGTTGCAGTGGCAAGCTGAGCTAAGAAAGCAAGTTTAGGGCGGAGCCCCATGACATACAGAATGTTCGAATAATTATCGAGCGAGTCAATTCGGTGAGGGTCACTCTGGAGGAGTCCTGAGAATATGGCCTCTGCCTCGTCAAAGTCTTTGGTATGATAGTAGAGAAGTGCACGTTGAGTTTTGAGGAAAGCCGAGGCGGGAAAGATGTCTTGAATTTGGGAGAGTTCAGTGTGTACTTGATCAGTGGATTGGTAGAGCTCTTGCGAGGTATAGACATGGAAAATGAAGGTCATAAGGTTTTGAGGAAGTTGAGAAGTTATGAGATTTAGCTGTACTCATTCAGAATTGGTTCTAGATAAAACCTGAAAAGGGCATAAACTTACCTCTTCTACTGTGCCAAATAGGCTTGACAGCTCTTGCCAAGCACCCCAATTGTATGGGTATAAATGCACACTCCGGATAAACCACTGCTTTGCCTGTTTCTCGTTCTTCCCCTTGGCCAGCACGATGCCATAGAGGTATTCTAGCCATCCCTGGCCTTGTCTGCCATTGGAAGCTAGACTCGAAAACCACTCTTCTAGTATTGTCGAGATTCCGTTTAGCTCCTTGTTCATTGTTACTCCTCCATCCTGAGGGCCCAGTATCATTTCACTTTCTTCATCTTTGCGTTTCTCCCCAGCAATGTACTTTGCATAGAGAGCTAAAAATAGGGCCTTTTGGCTCAAGCCCGAAATCGACTCTAATGGAAACTTTGCCTTTGTAGGTGTCCCAACTTTCGCTTTTCCCTTTGCAGCTGATTTAGACTTGGCTGATTGCGGAGAAGATGTATTTATGGACCCTTTAGGCAGCGTCCCCGGTAAAAAGACTGCAGCGCATCGCTCATATTCCCGGCAATCGAAATATGTTTTGGCGAGGAGGAACTTGTGGATCTCCCGGGCTTCTAGCTGCGCTTCGATCCTATCCTTTGGGGGGGTTCGGACGGGTGTCTGTGGAGGCGGAGCATCGGACATGGGCGAGTCCACCTCGGTGTCTGAACCATACGTTAGGTCAGACGAAGGTAAGGATGTGAGAAGTTCCGCTGCCCTGAGCACACGGCGCGTCAGGTTTTGGTTGGCCCATATGAGACATGAAACCCCGAGAGAGGCTCACCATTTTGCTGACTGGTATAAACACCGGTCAGTGCAAGAAGTTACAGCGTCCTGCAATTGCGCTTTCAGTTGCGCCGTGTCACTTTCTGAGAGGGTCCCCATTGTCGTAGAGAGCTTTTAATCAGCCGGACTTTGCTCCCAGAGCATTTCTGATACGAGAGAGATAGAAATCGCGTTTAGGAAGGGAAAAGACGCGCTGTGAAATTTATATAGCATGAATTAGGACTTGGAGGGCATCAACAATAAATGCGCAAATGGCGGATTTACGTTTTGCCGAGAAGTCCGAACTCCGGCGCACCGTGTAACCGTTGCTGGCTTGGCGGCCCCGCGACAATAGAAATAATCTCTGCCAGCCGCCCGTCCCAACTCTCAAAAATTATATATTCTCCATCTTGTGCCATTGACTGTTAGAACTACTCGCTATCTTTTGGAAACTGTTCCAACATGCCTACAACCCTCCAAGAGTTTGAGAGCGTCTGGCCGCGCATACTAGACGATCTGACTGGGCACTGTAAGGGATATAAGCTACCACAGCAATCCCTAGACTGGTTTAGGAGGGTAAGCACTGCTTTACCTAATCACTGCGAGAAACCATAAGAAGCAAAACGTCTTAGAAACTAACTCAGAACCTAGCAACTCAACTACAACTCAATTGGCGGAAAATGCAATCGAGGCATGTCTGTTGTTGACACTTCGTCGATGCTACTTAACCGAACTTTAACCGGGGAGGACTATTTTCGCTCTGCCGCTTTGGGATGGATGATTGAGCTCCTGCAAGCGTTCTTCCTGGTCTCAGACGATATTATGGATTCGTCAAAGACCCGTCGCGGCTCTCCATGCTGGTATCTAGTGCCAAAAGTCAAGATGATTGCAATCAACGATGCTTTCATGTTGGAATCTTCTATCTACATTTTGCTCAAGAAGCATTTCCGACAGGAGAAGTCATACGTAGATCTCGTAGAGCTTTTCCACGAGGTCACGTTCCAGACTGAGCTTGGCCAGCTCTGCGATCTCCTCACTGCTCCAGAAGACGATGTCAATCTGGACAACTTCAACATGGAAAAGTTCACCTTCATTGTAATCTTCAAGACTGCCTACTACAGCTTCTACCTCCCTGTAGCTCTTTCGCTGCACTTCTGCGGATTCGCTACGCCAAAGAACCTACAGACAGCGATGGACATTCTAATTCCCATGGGCGAGTACTTCCAAGCCCAAGACGACTACTTAGATGCCTTCGCCGACCCGAAGGTACTAGGCAAGATTGGAACCGACATCCAGGACAACAAGTGCTCCTGGTTGATCAACCAGGCCCTCGGGAAGGTAACGCCAGAGCAGCGGAAAATCCTAGAGGAGAATTACGGCCAGAAGAACAGCGAGTGCGAGGCTAAGGTCAAGGCCCTCTACCATGAGCTGAAACTGGCCGAGTTCTACGAGAACTGGGAGGAGGAGCGTGTTGCCGATCTGCGGGCGAAGATCGAAAAGGTAGACGAGTCAGAAGGCCTCAAGAAGGAGGTTTTCGAGGTGTTCCTCAAGAAGATCTACAAGAGGTCCAAGTAAAGACTCGCGATATTTCTTCAACGAATCCTCCGATGATTTATGCAATACGGTAAGCTTTTCTTATTCAGGGAAAAAAAAGGGATTACGTGGGGGTTAAGGGTCAAGCACTGTACAAGGGGTTTATTTGGGTTCAAGGATATACCGACTTCACTTTTATATCAGGTTCTGTTACCCATTGTGAGTCTTGGGAGAATTTATATCAGAGTAGAATCTTAGACGTTTATTACGTGTTTGTAATCGTCAAAGCTGTTACAGACTTTCCCGCTGATTGTATAGTGATTCCAGCTGTTATGGGACCGGTCTTCCCGAGTCCTTGAGTGCTAGCTTGGTTATCTGCTATTCCGCACCAATATCAAATGGTGGCTTCCAATGGCGGCTTCCCTAATCCCTTCTAAGCCGTCCAGGCCACATTGCTACCCCTCATTGGTATTTCAATGCCCACACGAAACACCGAGTACTCAACTATCGGTCTCCTTCTAGGTTAAATCATAATTAGAAATAGTGGCTTATTTCGGGCCTCTATGATCACTAAGTGAAGTGTGGGGGTGAGCATATTGATCTTACGACAATCTTTTAGTTGGAAAGAATATTTAAAATGCATGGCATCATTAGAGCACACAATAGTCACAGCACAGTACAGTGAGCTCAACCTCGAATAGCTCAGGGCCACTCTGCTAGTAGATGCCAGGCAAAAGCTTGTACGGTACTTTTGCCCTGAAATCAATCCAATCCTTTCCATACTATTTCGTTGGGTCGTTGTCAGCGAGATATTTACAGACTGATAGCAAGCACTGAATTCGTAACTTACCCGTTTCGTGCAATACTCATCTAATATCGGCACGCCTCTCGTAGCAAAATCATAGAAGAAGAAAGCCCCTGTAACGAGCCCCCACGTCCAGCCGCCAGAGGCGATCGCATATCCGGCTCGCCAAACAGTAAATGCCCCGTAGTTAATATGTCTTGCCAAGCTCCATAGACCTCCAGTATATGGCTTGCCCGCATTCTTGGGGTCTTTCTTGAAGCGCGCTCGCTGGATCTCAGAGATGAGCTCGGTGAGAATGCCTACAGTAAACATAGCGCTACCGACGACCAGGGGTATTTGTGGGAAGCTGGCATCGCTGGAGATGGAGGCGGAGGTCTGAGTGCAGATGAAGAGGTACGAGTTCACGCTGTTGAAGATGGTGTTGAAGATGCCGACTGCGAGTGCTGCCGGAATGGGCATGGGCTCGCCTGAGATGGCTGTTACCCAGATGTTCTGCTTGACCATGCAGCCCACAGCCATGCTAAGGAGTATGAGACGGTATGAAGATAGCTGGAGCCCATCGATGAGGGAGATGCCGGTTTGGGTGGGCAGGCCTGGAGGAAGGGTTGTGAGGCCGACTTTGTGGAGAACCGATGCTCCGACGCCGTGCGCGAGGATCGAGTATTGGAAGAAAGGGTCGAGCGCTCGAAGACCGACGAAGAGAGCTCTTCCAAGAACGGTAGGGAATTTCTGGCCGCGACTTATGAGGTCCCGTTTCCTGTTCTTGCCGGAATCCGCCATCGCGAGCTGTGGAGTAATGGTCCGTACAACTAGACTGTTATGATTAAAAGAGGGGGTTGAAGCAGTTTCGAGGCCTCTTGATCCCAAGTTCGTTGTATGGCCACTTCAGGGCACCGATTGAGAAGATAAGATGTTTGAGGATCTATCGATTTCTAACTCGGAGGCCGAGCTGAAGGCGAGCCGCGATGCTTCCTGCGGGTGCGCCAAGAGCTACTCCTGTTACCTGGAGCAGCGCGATTCGTCTGACCAATTGGATCAATTACACCAATTGCGATCCTTTCGCTTCCTCTCCAACACCTTCTAACGTGGTTAACGGGGTTTTGACCGCTACCTAGGTTATGACCGCGCTAGTAGACCGCTTTCTTTTATAGCTAGCTTATTGTCTAAAAAGTATACTGCCGCTCTAGGCGTCAGGCAAACTTCAAAAGACCGCCAAGAAGGTGGCAGAAGAAACTGCTCTGCTAGAGGACCCTAGGAAGGGCAGGAGGACAATAATATAACCCAAGTTAACTGGCGACATTTGGGGGCCAATTTGACGAATTTTAGTGTTCAAATCGGTCATAACCTAGGGAGCGGTCAAAACCCCGTCAGCCACGTTATCACTTTCCCTGGCACCATCAGCTAAGAGGTACAAGGGGGTACCACGAACGGGGCAGACGCCCTCCCTGCTAGTGTGGTTTTAAAATAAGCGAGCCCTTGCAAAATGGTTGGGCTGTCTCTTCGGCGCCGATAAAAGCGGCGAAATAACGGCACGGGCCACAAATACTAAAACACCTCCCTAAATAATTACAACAAACAATAATACGCGCACTAAAACACTTCCAAGATTACTGGCGTGCAAATAGGCAGATAATATAGTATTAAGCATAAATTAAGCGTTTAATTATATATAGAAATTAAGGTGTGGCCAAAAATCTACTGTTTGTGGCCCGTGCCGTTATTCCGCCGCTTTTATCGGCGCCGAAGAGGCTGTATTATCCTGCTAGTATTCCTTAACACGGCAGAGCCCTTTGCCAAGTTCGCTTATATTAACGACTGGATTTAATTAGATATTTATATTAACCCAGCTTTTCCAATTAGTTGATTCTTATCGATAACATAAAGACCTAAATTGCCGTGTTAAGGGATACTAGCATGTATATATATATGTATATATATTCTATTATAGCTATACACCATCTAGGGTATAGGCCGTTACAAAGCGCTAACTAAATACTTCCTGCCATTAATATGCTTACTCTAGTTTAGAAGCCAACTATAAGAACTATATATCTATTACCTAATACTATACTTAACTAAGGAAAAAATAAAGGAAAGTAATGTGTTACTATTAAAGAAAGTTAGAGTTTAGAGGTAAGCCTAAGTAAGTAGTTTTCAATGCCTTATGTCCGTAGGGCTATTCCAGCGTTATACGCTTTTTAATTAGCAACGTACCAATAGAGGTACGTATAGAGGAGGCTCGCGGTATATTCGGTTAAATAATTAAAGGAGAAATTCTTAAGAGTCTTTGCTTATTAATGTCGGCTTTTATACTCTCTATATTTTATACACTTAGGTATAAATATCTAGTCTCCTTTATAAATTTAATTATAGCTTTAACTACGCTAATATCTGGCTTCCAGCGCTTAATTAGGCCGTTAATATTCCTACCTCCTTTTTGTCTGTATAAGTAGCCTCCTAATATATATAATAGATCCCTAAATTAATCTCCATATTACTCTTTTAGTTTAATCCTTTACTACACCTACCTCCTATAAAAGAAGAGGAAGTGCTATATTAACTCTATAAGCCCGTAGTCGTATAACGCCGTCTCTAATACATTAATTTTATAGAGATATTCCTTTAGAAATAACTTACCAGTCTATAGCTATATAAGGATAGCAGCTTCTAAGCTAATTAGCTACTGGTATAATCCTATAGCCTTTTTAAGGTAGAGTACTGCGTCAATCTTCCTTATAAACTTACCTGTATTAGGTCTTCCTAATAGAAGCGGTCCTATTATTATTTTAGCTCTTTTTAACGCTTACGTTATAAGGTACTATAGGAGGCCGTCTCTTTATAGTAGCTCCTCGCTCTCTAGTCTTATTGCTACTTTAGTAAGCTTATTAGCCTTCTTATTTCCTATAAATCCTAAATGGCCTAAAATCTAGTATAGCGTGACATTATTTAGCTAAAGCTTCTTTAAGATCTCTATAACTATTTCCTAGCAAGCTTTAGCCCTTTAGCTCTATACTAATAGCAACGCTAATTATAAGTTAGAGAATATTCTTATACTAGATATAGGTATTAAAAAACCTACTTAGTTAACAGCCGTATATATAGGGTCCCACGGCTAATTAGCTGCCTCACTAATTGCTAGAAGCTCTATAAGGTAGGTATTGGCCTAATTAAAGCTTACTACCATTTTTAAAAGCGTTGCTTTAAATAGCGTAGCATATATACTAACTCCTGCCCTACTATTATATACTAATATATTAACGTATATATTAACCTACCCTAGCTTATAGTCTTTAATAATAGCTTAAGTATAATCTTCGTCCTTATATATTATTATATTAGGCTTAGCCACCTATAGCGGGCATATATACGGTTTAACCTCCAGCACCCCATTTACCTAGACATCCTTATATATCTCTACTATCCTCTAAAGCGGCGATTGGTGCCATCTATAGAGCCTCTATCTTTAAATTATTTAATAAGGATATAATTTACCTAGTTTATAGATTAATACCCAGAACGTAATAGCCTAGTTACGTAGCCTTTACTTAAGAGGGAGCAAGCCGGCTTCTACTTTTGCTATTAGTAGGGCGATAAAGCGGAACCCCTTAATAATAGCTTATACTATAATCCTCTGCGCCTATTAAAGGAGCTATATTAACTCTTATATCGCAAGCGGGTACTATATTAGCGATATATAGTCTGCTACTAGTAGGACTAAGCTTTTAGCTAGCTGCTTAACGCTTTTAGACTACAGTCCCTTTAATCTATATAACGCTAGCGCCACCTTAGTGGCTTTGCCTACCTTATTTACTAGGTGCGCCTTAAACCGTAGCTCCTTATTAAGGATTACCCTAAGGATTTTAACTTCCTAAGTTGGGGGGATCTCTTTTCCTTTAAATTGGAGCGGCGTAGTAGCATCTCTGCCTACTTCTTTATATCTAGTAAGGTAGATAAATAACGTTTTCTTTACTTTAAATTGGGCTCTACTAGTCCTCTCCTATTTCTTAAGCATCGGTATAATCTTACCCTAGATAATCTATATATTTTCCTTTGCCGTAGGGCCTATAACCTATATTAAGTAGTCGTTAATAAAGGCTATAGAGCTACTATTTCTAGGTGCGCTTTATATAAGATCCGCGTTAAAGAATAAAAAAAGTATTAGGGCTAGTGCTAATCCCTACGGAAAACCCGCCTATGGGAGCGCCTGTACCTCTAATATATATCTATTAACTAGGATATAGGCTTAACAGTTTATATAAAAGTCCTATACTTATTATATAATTATCTAAGGTATCTAACACTACTATAATCTCCTAATTTCCAGCTCTATAGCCATATTATTGTACGCACCCTTAATATTAAATAATACTAGAAATAGCGTCTTTTTTCCTCTTTACGCTCTAAATATATCCTTATAGAGATATAATAGCGTATATATCGTTAACCTTTACTTCCTAGCTCTGAAGTGCGTCTTAAGTAGTAGGCTGTGTTCCTCTACTAGGTATACTATCCTCTTTACTACTAGCGATTTAAGTGCTTTTCCTAGCGTTAGGAGGAGGGAGATCGGCCTATAGTTATTTACTACTATATAGTCCCCCCACTTCGGCTTCTATAGCGGTATAATCTTTACTACCTTTTATTCCTAAGGTACCTTTCCTATCTTAAGTAATTTAGTAAAAAAAGTAGTGATCTTACTACTTAGTACGGGCCACAGCTCTCGCTACACCCTAGCTAGTAGGCCGTCCCTTCTAGGAGCCTTATCTAGGCTAGCCCTAAATATAGCTGCCTTAACCTTATATTTGGCGATAGGCTTCTATATTAATTAGTTATAGCTAGTTATAGCTTCCTCCTCTTATTCGCACGGTGGCGGGACTAGAAAGAATGCCTAGAGTAGTTCTCTTATAATATTATGGTTCTCTATAACAACCTCTCCCTATCCTCTATTCTTCTTAATTAGTAATATTCTAGCGAACGCAGATATAGCCTACGGATTAAGGTATTTTAACGCTTTTTATATATTATTACTGTTACTATATTGGGAAAATATTCGCAGGATGAGATTTAAGTAGACTTTGGTTTTTGTGTTTCGCGTAATTGACATGTAATTTGACTAACTCGACACGCAATTAACCAACTTAACACGTAATTGACCAACTTAACATGCAATTTAACTAACTTAACACGTAGTTAACCTACTTAATATGTAATTTAACTAACTTAACATGCAGTTAACCTACTTAATATATAATTTAACTAACTTAATACGCAGTTGACCTACTTGATATGCAATTTAACTAACTTAACACGCAGTTGACCTACTTAATATGTAATTTAACTAACTTAATACGCAGTTGACCTACTTAATATGCAATTTAACTAACTTAATACGCAGTTGACCTACTTAATATGTAATTAACTAACTTAATACGTAATTAACCTACTTAATATATAATTTAACTAACTTAATATGTAGTTAACCTACTTAAACACTTTAAAAGCTAACTGTATATTTCTTAACGTGCGATTAAGGTAAAGTTATATACTATATATTTAACTATTATATAATACCTATATAATCTTATATAATCTTATATAAATCTTATAATCTTATAGTCTTATTACTTGGAGCTCTGCACGAGGCTCTATACGAAGCTCTGCGTATAGAGGCTTTGCACAAAGCTCTGTGCATAGAGGCTCTGTATTAAAGCTCTGCACGAAGCTTTGTATAAGGCTCTTCACGAGGCTCTATACGAAGCTCTGCGTACAGAGGCTCTGCACGAAGCTCTGCACGAAGCGCCTGCACGAAGCTCTGCACGAAGCTCTGCACGAAGCTCTGCACGAAGCTCTGCACGAGGCTCTGCATGAGGCTCTGCGCGAGGCTCTGCGCGAAGCTCTGCGTATAGGAGGCTCTGCACGAGGGCTCTGTGAGAAAAGCCTCTGCGTTATAGAGGCTCTGTACGAGGCTCTGCGTAACAGAGGGCTCTGCACGAGGCCTCTGCGCGAAGCTCTGCGATATAGAGGCCTCTTACACGCAAGCTCTTGCATCGGGGTTCCCCCGCTATATTCCCGAATAAGCCCTCTTACACCGTGCCTCTACCCTAATGTAACCACCTTATTTTTTTACCCTTCCTTCCCTCCTTTATATCCTCCCCTACCTTAGGGAGAGGCAACCAGAGAACCGGCAGCCAGCAGAGGACCGTTTGCTTAGAACTAGACGACCCGTCGCCAGAACCAGAATGGACCGTTACCAGAACTAGGACGACCATCGCCCAGTCCAGACGACCGTCCGCCAGAACCAGACGACTGTCGCCAGAACCAGACGACCGTTGCCAAGCCAGACGACCGTTACCCAGAACCAGACGACCGTTGCCAGAGTCAGACGACCGTCGCCCCAGAACCCAGACGACCGTCGCCAGAACCAGACGCGACCGTCGCCAGCCAGACGACCGTTACCAAACCAGACGACCGTTGCCAGAGCCAGACGGACCGTCGCCAGAACCAGACAAACCGTTTTGCGCCAGCGCCAGACGACCGTCGCCAGAACCAGACGACCCGTCGCCAGCCAGACGACCGGTTACCAGAACCAGACGACCGTTGCCAGAGCTAGACGACCGTCGCCCCAGAACCAGACGACCGTCGCCAGAACCAGACGAACTGTCGCCAGAACCAGACGACCGTCGCCAGCCAGGACGACCGTGTTACCAGAACCAGAACGACCGTTGCCGAGAGTCAAGACCGACCGTCGCCAGAAACAGACGAACCGGTCGGCCAGAACCAGACGACCGTCGCCAGCCAGACGACCGTTAACCCAGAACCAGACGACCGTTGCCAAGAGTCAGAACGACCGTCGCCAGAACCCAGACGACCGTCCGCCAGAACCAGACGACCGTTCGCCAGCCCAGACGACCGTTACCAAAAACCAGACGTACGTTTGCCAGAGCCAGACGACCGTCGCCAGAACCAGACGACCGTCGCTAGCTAGACGACTGTTACTAGAACCAGACGACCGTTGCTAGAGCTAGACGACCGTCGCCAGAACCAGACGACCGTCGCCAGAGCCAGACGACAACGACTAGCTAGCCAACACTATAAACGATTCGATTGATTGATCGAATTAAGGTAGCACAGACAGGTAGGCACAAATAGGTAGATGCTAATGGGTAGGTAGATGTAGATAGGTAGGCAGATATAGATAGGTAAGCAGATATAGATAGGCAGGTAGATGCAGATAGGTAAGTAGATGCAGATAGGTAAGCAGATGTAGATAGGTAAGTAGATGCTAACGGGTAGGTAAATATAGATAGGTAGGNAGATGNAGATAGGTAGGNAAATGCAGACAGGTAGATATAGATAGGTAGGCGATGTAGATAGGTAGGTAGATGCAGATAGGTAGGCAATGTAGGCAGGTAGGTAAGTTAATAGGTACAGTAGATAGGTAGAAGAGAACCATCGCTATATTATATTAAATTATCTAAAATAATAATATTTATTTTGCTAGCCTTATAAATAGCTTTAAAATAGCTTTTATTTATTTAAAATATGCTATTAGTATAAAAGAGGTAAATATAATTATGGTTGCTAAATGCGTAGATTGCTGGCAGGTTGCGTGTAGGTTGCGCGTAGGTTGCGTGTAGGCTGCGCGCAGGCTGCGTGTTAAAAAAAACACAACATAGGCTAGTCGGTTGAGTTGCCAAATGACCTCAACTGCGCGCTAATTGCGTTAACCACCAACCATTGAGGCCATTAAAAGGGTACTATATTTTGCCGATATAAAGAATTTATCCTAATAGAGCTTCCTATATCGCCAAATAGTCCTATAGAAGAGCTTCTTTACTCTTACTATAACATTACGTAGCTTAGGGTCATCCCTTCCTTACCTTTATATCGCGCTATTTCTATTCCTCTAGTATATATATAACTTCCTTAGCGTTATAAGGTCTTTGTTCCACCATCTTTTTATATACGGTAATAGTCTAGCCCATTAATAGTATGCTTTAAGGGCTTTATTAACCTACCTATTAAGGCAGTTAACTATTTCGTCTATATCTTCTATAGGGAATCCTATCTCTTTCTATTGCTCTACGTCTTTTTATATCTTATCCTAGTTTGCATTTTTAATAAATAGCCTCTCCTAGCTCTCTTACGTGTCTATATTAACCCAGAAGCTAATATAGATAGCTCTATAGTCTAATCCATACTTATACTCCTAGATAGCGCACTTTACTAGTTTACTTACTAGGCCCAGGGTTGTAAGCATAAGGTCAATTATTAATATTCGCCCCGCGTTACTTTTAAACGTAGGTATTCCTACTAAAAGTAGGCTCTGGAGTAACCAATCCGCTATAAAGTTAATAATTAGTACGCTTTCTTCCTGCGTTAATATGGTACTAATATAACTTCCTCCCTATAGTAGATTGTGCTAATTAAAGTCACCTATAATTACTACCTCGGTATATAGGTCGCGTAATAGTTTACCTTAGATTAGCCTATTAATTATCTCCAGTCTGCTAGAGAGCTCCTCTAGGTTCTCTTCCTTAGTTCTTCTTAAATATCTATCTGGAATATATACCGATATAATTATAAGTCTCCTTTAGCCAACGTGCGCTATTACCGCCATAATATCTACTAAATCTACCTGCAGCTATATAGCTGCTAGCTCTCTAGATGCCTAGATATATAACCTAACTAGGGAATACCGCTGCTGCCTACCTATTAGGACGAACCTTATCCACTAGGGATTTAAGCCAGCTAGCACTACTTCCCTATTTAAGAGAAAGCAGTAAGGCTCCTAGCCTAGAATAAAGTAGAAGTCCGCTAGCGCTTCGTTATTATATAGTGTATACTACGCCTCCCTATACTTCTTTATATTCGCCTAAAGGATCCAAAGTTCTCTATTTATAGCGCTATTATATAAGAATCCTATCTATCTCTTTTCTATATACTAGGCATTTACGGTATAAGGCTTAGTAAAGACCCTAGCAGTTTACGCAGTATAAATTTACCGTTTTATACCAGAAATGGCCTTCCTGCCTATATATTTCGCATATATTAGGTTATGTATAGTCTCTAGCCCTATATCTAAACCTTTTATATTTATAGCATGCTATAGAGGTGCGTCGCTCCTTAAATGGTAATATAATAATTACGCCTTCCCTAAATAACACGTTATCTAATGTAAGCAGCTTCTCTATATTCTCCTTTATTACCACTTTAATAATCACCAACGCGTGCTAGCCGCGCGGCCTTAGTTATCTTAGCTATCTTATTATATATACCTCTACACCATTCTCTACCCTAAAGCGCTCCATAGCTAACTTACTTACTTTTCCACTATTAATATCCATTACTAAAGGTACTTTAACCCAGTCTGCCTTAACTATATACTACTTAGGTCTAATAAGCCTCGCCCTAGGGATATACGGTTTAAGCCATTAAGTAGTCGTCTACCTAAATATAGCTTCTTTATCTTTTTCTACCAAGAATCTAATAATGCTCGCGCTGTCGCTTATTCGCTATACGCGGAAGTCCTTAAGTATAGCTCCTATAAGCCCCTTAACATCCTTTATACCTTACGCAATAGTTTACTTTACTGCTTTAGTAGTAGCTACCCTCTCTATTGCCTTTTTACCCGCTTAGCTAACGTCTATTACTAGCTACTAATTAGGTTCCTTAGGGTTCCTAGCGCTTATTATTTATAGCAAGGTTATCTCTAACCCTACCGTGCCTCTACTAGCTGCTACTAATGCCTATAATTATATTAGAGCTAAGGGAGTATTTAATTACACTTATAAGGACCAGATAGCCTTTTAGAGTTTAGCGTTTTACTTTTTAAAGCTTCGCTATTCCAATTTAATGTCTACAAGGTTATTTCTAATGCTCTCAATAATGCTATTCTAGTTTGTGATAATATTGCTCTACTATACTATAGTTTCTTTAAGGCTTTCGATAAGTTGATAAAATTCGTTACAATTAATACCTCCTTCTTTATATTTGGGTGAGGTAGAGACTCTTACTATAGGGAATAAAGGCAGTATATGCTATATAGCTTATAGTCTAGTTTATAGTGCGGTTGTCTACTATTTAAACTGTGCTAATATTTAGGCTTATATCCTTAGCAACTGCTAGGCCTCTTATACCTTCGCGCTCGGTTTCTTTATACGTCTTAGTAGAGCTGCTGGCGGGTCCAGAGGTGGTGTTACTGATACGCGTTCAGGGGTCGAAGCAGCCATCGGGGCTCCGGGGCTTCGTTCGGTGGGCCGCAGGGGCCGCCTTGCAGCGGGAACTAGCTAAACAAAAGACTAGGATTCGATTAAAAGAATGTCCGAGATAAATATCCTCCTCTTTCAAAAGTTCTGTCTCCTTCAGGGGTAGTTGTACCAAGGGATACTAGCAAGGAAGGCGTCTGCCCCGTTCGTGTTACCCCCTTGTACCTTTTATGTATGACGGTAGATCTACCGCCTTCCTGATGCCGTTGGGTCGTGCACGCCGTCATATCGTGCACGACCCAACGGCATCGGTCATAACCCTACCCTATCGCCTACGTTACACAGCTAAGTGGGCTAGAGCGAGAAACGCGACAAACTCCACCAAGATAAAATGAAGCAGGTGATGGCGCGCATTAGCGTGCCTCCCTGGCGCGATTTCGGCGCGTAGAGAACTGCCTCAACAACATCCCGATCTCCTGAGATCTCCCCTCCTGTCAATCTCCTTCTCATGAAGCACTGCTGGTCGAGTATTCTTTTCAAACAACTTTTAACCCCCATTTCCTAGACATTGACTCCTCGTTCTTCCCATTTCGTGATCTCTAGCCGAATAGCGCTGGGTGGGGTTGGCCGGGCTGTGGAGCTTCAACATCTAATCAGCCGGTATTCATCCTTCTTGTGGGCTCTGCCGTCTCATTGGTATAGAGGCATACCGTCGTTTTTGTTAGTTTCTACTTCATTGCTCCTCTGCCCGAGTGTCCCGTCGCCCTTGTTTCAACCTTTATGCGAGGTTGCCGCTTTCAAGACCATCGCAAACCCTGAGCTTAACTGATAGCTGGGCTGTGGGATTCTCAATCTCACTTTTATTGCCATTAATTGGTAAAAATCGACATCCGTGGTGCGGTTCCCGTACCACTAAATATCCTATTTTGAAAAGGCCATTTTCCATAATTGAGAGTAGCTCAAAAGGCTACGAGTCGTCGAATTCGTCCATCACCCTTGGATTGTAGCACGGCTTTGGATCAGAATCTTGGTCTATTCAGCTACCGGCAGTCTCGTTGGTTTCAAGCAGTCCCTTTGTTTTAGGCCAGCTTCGAGGATTTCGCCTACTCGGTGGCATTATTTCAAGAACCGGAAAGATTGTCTAAGCTCACTCTTAACACTGGTTTTTGGCCTTTTGGATATATTAGCGCAGGCAGGCAGGCAGGCAGGGACTAGGCCTATCTAGGAAATCAGTATACGGTTGGCAGAACTTGGGACCGTCGTTAAACGTCGATTTTGAGCCTCCTAAGCTTTTTGTGGTATCAATCACGTCCATTCCATATGTTAGGAATCATTCAGGGTGAAAGGGTCGGTGGGAATCTTTGAGACCGCATCACCTCTTTCACTTCTGTGATTTGAAGTACCTTTGTGCGCTGCAGTGAAGGTCTATCGCTCTAAATCTAACGAATTTACTTCTCATCATCATCTTCCTCTCTTTCGATAGATCTTAAACCCCTATTATATATTAATTCGGATAATTTCTTAATTCCAGATACTCATATTCCGTCGTCATGCCTTTCAAGTTCAACCACATCTGTCTACTACTCGAAAATCTCGAGAATATCAAGTGCCACGATCTACAATCCCGGAAACAGGAAGCGACTAGGAAGACCGTTATGGACTGGTTCGCGCAACATCGAAGCACACTCGATGCGCCGGATGCCAATGGAGTCGCCATACTCTCAACGCTGTTTCCAGAGCGTCGAACTGATCGTGTTTATGGGATTCGATCCAAACGTCTTGAGAACATCGTTTGTCGCTGTCTTCAACTGAACAAGGCAAAAACTGCTCGGCTTAGCAAATGGAACGAAGCAGGCAACGGTGATCTTGGTGCTTGTGCAGAACGTGTGCAAAGGGATGTCGATGCGTCTCTAGGAAATGCCTCTGTCACTGTGGACGACGTTGACAACGCACTACAGCAAATGGCTTCCCAATGCAAGTTCTCTAGTCTGGAAGTTCAGGCCCAGGAAGGTTCAGAAAGTCCATTAAAGCTGCTAGGGAGTATCTTCATCAGACTACGCTCCTGGGAGGTAAAATGGTTGATCCGCTTGATACTTAAAGAATTTTCGCTTGTGGTATTGGACGTAAATATGGTGTTGAGAGAATTCCACTTTCTGCTTCCAGAGCTACTAAAGTTTCAAGACAACTTTGGTGCGGCGATTGCGCTGCTAAAAGGGCCACTAAGCCAATACCATTCAAAACCGGACGCGCGCTCTCAGCGGTTGCTCAGGGATGAAGCAGCAGAGAAAATTCATCCGGTGGTTGGCGTGAAAATCGGACGTCCGGATTTCCGTAAAGCTTGGGTAAGTATATTATATGGGTGGACAAAAGCTTGTTTGCTGATCAATCTTACAGTCCTGGAAAAACTGCTTTGACATGCTCGACAACCGAAATTGGATTATAGAGTGGAAGTATGACGGCGGTACGCAACCTCCTGTTTGTATTTCATATTCCGTAGTAATCACTAACTAATTATAGAATATTGCGAGGTGCACATCGATCTAGCAAACAGGGAGAATGATCTTCGAATATTCTCGAAGAGTGGCAAAGACTCCACTATTGACCGCATAGCACTTCATAAGTTAGCGAGCTCCTCTTGATTAATGTTTTTGCAATGATCCTTAATTGCGAATAGGACAATACGACAAAGCCTTCGAGTTAGGCAGTCGGACTGCAGATTTCGAAGAAAGTGTATAGTGATTGGGGAATTAGTAGTATATAGTGATAAGGTATGTCTTCATATTTACTGAACAGTTACGAAAAATAATGAACCACTAATAGTCCTGACACTTCGTGATAAATGGGCAAATCAGTGCTGACACGTCCAAGGAAGAGAAGATCTTGGAGTTTCACAAGATCAGGAAGCATATATATCGCTCAGGAGTCCTCATCGGGGCAAATCAGGATTCCCAGTAAGTTAACCTCAGACCATTTTATGAAAATTCAGATAATCTAACCCCGCAAAGGGCCCACGAACACGAACATCTCATGATCGTCTTCTTCGATGTACTCGTGATTGATGACGATATAATCATGCGGAGACCTCTTAGTGAGCGGCGAGATGCATTAAGAGAGCTTGTCAAGGAAGAAGCCGGGCGAGCAATACGGTCGGATTGGAAGAAATTTGACTTCTCCAGACCCGACTCAAAGAATAGCCTTCTTCAGCTCTTCGCAATCTCTCAGTACCACCTGTATGAGGGTCTCGTATTGAAACCTGCGGACTCCCCTTACTTCTCTCTCCAGCTGGAAGGAACTAAAGGCGATCCAAATTTTTTCATTAAAGTGAAAAAGGACTATATGACGGACATGGGTGGCGATCGGGATTTTGCGGATTTTGCGGTAGTCGGTGCGAGCTACGACGCTCAGCAGGCCTTGAAATCGGGCCTCAAGAATATCCATTGGACGAACTTCTATCTAGGTTGTCTGACAAACAAGGAAGCTCTCCGATTCGGAGCAAAACCAGTCTTCAAAGTCGTTTCCATTATAAAACAGGAAAGCTGCATTCAAAGGCAAGATCTCCAATTTCTTAATGACCATGGCCAATTTCGCTCTGTCCCTTATGAGCATAGTTGCGAGCTCAGAGAATTCAACGTATTACGGAGCTATGGATACGATACAACCATGACCGTCGCGTTCAGGCAGCCGTTCGTCGCAGAAGTCCTAGGAAGTGGATTCGACAAACCTCAAAATGAGAAGTTCTTCATGCTACGTCATCCCCGTATCAAGAAGATACACTTAGATCGTTCGTGGCAAGATACAGTCTGCTTGGAGGAACTAGGTCGAATGGCTGATGAAGCGCGAAAAGTCCCTACTATCAGCAAAGAGCTAGATGGTGCCGCCCAAAAGGTGGCACTGCGGATTGCTAGGTTTGAGAGGACGTACAGTGCATCACAGCAAACGACGCAGGAATCCTCATCGCCCCCCGCAACCCAGGAGTCTTCGAGAAACCCAAGAAGCGGTAGAAAATTTACCGGAACTGCGCCCGTTATTATTCGCGTGGACGCTGAGGAGCTCACAGAACCAAGTAAGCAGGCGGGACCGCTTCCAACTCCACCGATATCTTCACTAGATGATGTCTCCCCACTGTTATCGCGCAAGCGTAGCTGCGAAATGCCAGCGCTTGTTGCTCCTGCCAAAAGAGCAAAGCTGCAGGCGCCGCTGAAAGACTCTCAAACAAATCGTCAGATTGGGATATATGAGTTTGACTTGGAAAGAAAAGTAGTTGAGTTCTACCCTGAAAATCCTTACGAGGTCAAGACGAGTGAATAAGTCGATCTCCAAAATTCGTTGAGTACATCTCAAAGAACTGTTTCCTTAGCAACCATCTACAAATTCCAATAAAAACTTTATTCTTCCCCAGCACTTATATCCCGATGCAAAACAAAAGCACGTTGCTTTAGCCGCAACCGGCACTATACACAGTGCTTAAGGGAGCAAATGCTATACTATGGCGTATATCACGACAGTCTATAGTGTCAACTGCTATCAAATATTTACGCCGGGTGCCAATCACCTCCGTGTTCCAGCCTGAGATAGTGTAGGAGTCAATGTCTTTGACTCGCTTCTCAATGATATGATAGCTTAGTCTTCTGACTCAAAAAAAATTAACCTTCGTCTTTGGCAACGTGCTCCCATAGCCAGCACATACACCGTACTAAGCTTTAACCTCCTCCCTCTACATTTCCCCCTACTGCTACTTTCAACATTATATAAACTCACTCACTATTCCAAACACCACTAACACTCAGACTTCCAGGCAACTTGAAAACATCCACACGATCGATCCTCTCTTCAGAACTATTACCCTAAAACGACCTACCCGAATGAAAGGCTGGTTCTACTACCAGGAATCGATGATTTTTCCCCGCTAGGACTATACAAATACCACTGTACTAGCTATATTTGGGCTGATACTGCGCAGTCGGAGCCCTAGAATTATTGGGCTGTGACCCACTTCTTATCAATATTGTTGATATCATAGACCATCTAAACGCACCGGCCTGGGGCTAAGTGGCTTGAGAATACATCTTCGCACACGAGATCCGGGCACCTTTTCCAGCAGCGTACAAGTACGGGTATCATCCAACTTACCAGGCCTATGCCTACCGCTGGGCGGCAGACCAGTCCGACCATTCTTCTGGGGCTCCTGCCGCGGGTATTAGCACAGGTAATCACGGCGTTTCCGTATACCATGAACTGGCTAGCGATATGGAGCACGGGGAAAACT
Organism: Cenococcum geophilum 1.58; assembly: GCF_001692895.1. Lineage (NCBI taxonomy): Eukaryota > Fungi > Ascomycota > Dothideomycetes > Gloniales > Gloniaceae > Cenococcum > Cenococcum geophilum. Next base: position 2,762,687 of record NW_027137568.1, read on the forward strand.
CACAATCCGCTCCTGCAGACAAAAAGTCTGTCGGTGACGCACCCGGTCCTCGTCTCTTTACCACCTCTCATATTCTGCTGCTGCTTCTGCTCCTGGCCACGATATCTCAGAGATCGCCGTGCGCACCGCTCTAATCACGCCCGCCATAGACACCATGACGAACGCGGGCTTTTTGGAGCGGACGGAGCCTCGAAATACCACCACGTTACAACTGTTCCAAAGCAGTTCCGCCGCCCAGACAGACGCCCCCCAAGAGCAGCGTAGGACCGGAGCTCGTTCCTGCGCGGATGGGTGAGGAATATACGCACTGTGGGCGAGCGTGCTGCTGCGGTGACCATCGAGTCAAGCGGCTGACCAGAGGTGCCTATGCGGCGGCGTCGTTGAGTCCGTGCGGTAAGGAGGGCGAGTGAAGGGGAGCGCGCCTCGGGGTATCAGGTCTGTGCGGTACCATTGGAGCAGGAGGCCTGACGGTAAGGTATGGGCATGCGTCACTACTACTGCAAGGACGAGGAGGTGGTGGGGTAGACTTGGGAGATGAGGAGAGCCTGGATTTTCGCGGAGCTAGCGAAGATAGTGACGCTGAGGATCGAGCACCTATTGAGCGATTCGACATGCTTTCGTAGTATAGGGAATTAGCCTGTTATCGCCTAGAGATACTGATGGTTGGATATACTCGGTTTCAGAGGAGCGGCTTGGGTCTGTCTCTGTAAATTTTTGTTATACCTAGCAGTCTCATCAGTCAATTGTAATACACATAACCCTATTGTCATTGTTAGCGAATCATGGGTGATTTACGAAAATAACTGAGGTGGTCATGCAGAGTGACTAAGACTGAACGTGACTTGAATAATAGAGAATATCTCAGAGCAGCTTGATATAAATAAGTAGTTCGCCGGGAAGGCTGCATCTCATATTGTCCACTGGGGGTTTTTTAAAGGGCGTTGAAGTATTTCACGACTTAGAATCTAGTATACGCTTAAACGTTTGACCCCTTGAAAGTTTCGTACTCATATTTAGAATGTGCTGGAGCCTCTGAAGATAACCAGAAGGTCCAGTGCAAGAAGGTAAGCTCGCGGTATTGAGTAACTGCCGTCCTTACTGCTGACTATCTGCAGGACGCTGTTATTTTCTAAAAATGCAATTTTCACATAGTGATCCTAATAAGGATTGTACCGCTGCTTCTTTTTCTCCTTCCCCTTTGAGGCTGATTTTGGTTCAATCTTCTTTGTTCTCTCCTTCGGGGCGGCCTGCTGTACGAGAAATTCGAGGGGCACCTCATATCCTTCAAAATTGGACTCTTCTTCTGGCTCGACATCCATTTCTTCGGTTTGTGGGAACTTCCAAGCTCGAACTTGGCCATCTTCTCCACATGTAAATGCGGTACCGCTCTACAAGGAGTGAGCAACCAAATGACTACCAGGGTGAGGAAATGTGATAGAGAACTAACATGGACATCTGAGAAGACATCTCGAATAATCTCCTCACCATGGCCACCCGGAAGCCGGGTACTCCTAGAAAGATCGTAGGTCCAATTAAGCCGGATATCTTCAGGTATTTTACCCCCATCCGGACCTTGCACCCATTGGAAGGGCTGCTGAAGTGGCACTAAGTTGAGGTGCTGAGAGCTGAGAGAATGCATAGTTAACGGGAGCTTCCTATTGTAGGCTCAGAGCTCGGTATACCTATGACTTCCAACAGCGAGATACGGTTCAGTATCTACCCACACCACTTTCACAACATACTCGCACCCCATCTTCGCCCTCACATCGCCGTAATTATTCGGCGCTGGCTCTTCAGCTGATTCATCCGGGTCTTGGAGTGCGTAGAATGATAGTGTTTCGTCAGTGCCGAGAACGTATATGTCATTGCTCGGATTGAGGAAATCAGCGTGGTGGACGGCTGACCCGTGATTAATAACTTGATAGAGCGCTTCTTCTTCATCGGGCTTTGCGATATCAAAGATATTGACGAGTCCATCAGTACTACCAGAGAGCAGCAGGGATGGCTCGCTTCGGTGGAATTGAAGCTCTGTGATCGTATCTGTGTGGCTCTCTAAGAACTCAACCTTTGGCGAAGAAGCATTTCTAGTATCCCTGGTACAATGGTTAGTGTAGTATATTATCACAGCTCAGGGTTCCGAGTTCGGGGTTGGATACCACACGAATACAGGCGCATCGCCAGGGCCATTTCCTTCCAACTCAACCCCTGCAGCTACGGCGTTCTTGCTAGAGCTGCATACAAGTGAGGAAAGAGGCTGGTTCCTAGCTGACTTGTGATAGCGCTGTTAGCTTCTTGAGTACTGCGGCGAAAACAGGAAACTCAACGGCTCTGGAGCTCCATGACAAGAGACATGGTCCGCTTATCCCAAAAGCGAATAAGACCGTCTCTTCCTGCTGTAGCATATACGTGCCCCTCATTGTCGAATCGTTCAAGGCACGTGACGCTTTTATTCACATTTTTAAGCAGTCCGTTCGGGGATAACCTGAGCGAGGACGTGTCGAAGAAGCGGAGAGAATCGTCTGAGGAGATCGCAGCGAGCTCACTGGTTTCCGTATATGAGATGGAGTCATATCTGCGAGCGGTCGAGAGTATTTTGTAGATATATGAGTTCGGTGGCAGAGAGAGGTCTGAGGAACCAATTTGTTCGAGAAGGCCCATCCTGGGCAAAATATACCGGAGTGGTGGGATTACTGTGTATTTCTTCTATAAATGCTGACAAGTTACTTTGCTTGTTTTATTACAAAACAAGCTGCCAAAAGCCTCTGTCGAATTAGGAGCATGTCGGGTGGAGGATCGGGGGGTGAGAGTTGATGGAAATGCATCTGATTGTGGACTGTGGGCCAAGTCAAGTTGTAAGATAATTTTCGAGCTCCATTTGCAGCGTCTATGAAGTACTTTAATACATTAAATGTAGTCAAACTCTAGGCATATCATGCTAATATTATTGGAGGTATCTTCTAAGCTAATACAAACACTTGTTGTGCCATCTTGCTGTCCAATATTTCTAGGCCGTATGCAATACATATTGGGGCACGCGGACAAGGGCATTAGGATAGAACTTCATTTCAGCTTAACAACCTTACTTAGAAGAGCAAAATAAGTCGCTTCGGATGCTTTCTTTAGCTCTTCCTGTATACCCTTATTTTCGTCCACAATTTGTTGAAAAAGCTTCCACACTGAGACTCATATTGCCGTTCAAGAACTGCCTGGCGGAGATATTGTAGGTAATCATATACCATGGCTGATAAGGCTGTTTATGCATCTGGAGAAAGTGCAAACTCTAGCTGTATAACTGACTTCATGAAGTCAATGTTACCCTGGATATGAAACGCACCGAATCATTGAAACGACGTAATGCGCGATTAACGACGGGTTCATCCCTCTAGAAGCCTCCATATCTACACTCATCAACAGAATGCCAACAAGTAAAGATAGCCGCCGCGTCCTCATCCCTTGCGGTGGAAAGTGACGGCGTTGAGGCTGCATGTGAAGGAAGAGAAGAGAAAGGAAAGCCGCGAGTTGAGTTTTCGAAGCCGACATAACAATTGGGGGTGTGCTGATTGGCGCACAACCGACCTCGGGCCATTTCGCCGCTAGCAGGTCATGGTGAGGAACCATTCCGACCTGACATCGTCACCACTCCCCTCTCCCTCTAGGACATTACAGGCAGACACTCATCACAATGTCCGCCCAGCGAGCCCTCCATCTCACGCTGCGCCGGGCCGCGGCACCTGGCCTGACCAAATTCTCACCAGCGGGGCGCTTCATGCAGCAGAGGTACGACTCCTCAATTCCATCCCCCACTACCTTCACGGCACCTCAATTGCACGGTCAACGCAGCCAATGCTGACCGCACACAGACTCGTAGCCACCGAACACGCCCCAGAATCCAGTGCTGAAAAAATTCTGGTCAAGCAGCGCCTGCAACGCCCTGTCTCACCCCACCTTAGCATCTACCAACCCCAGATAACCTGGTACGCCTCCTCGCTGAACCGCATTACTGGCGTCATGCTGTCCGGCGGTCTCTACGTCTTCGGCCTGGCATACCTCGCCGCTCCCGCTCTGGGCTGGCATCTCGAGACGCCGTCGCTGGTCGCTGCGTTCGGATCGCTGCCGCTGGCTGCGAAGGTGGCTGCGAAGATGACGATAGCATTCCCGTTTACGTTCCACAGTTTGAACGGTGTCAGGCATTTGATATGGGATTTGGGGGTGGGGTATGCGACTAAGACGGTTATAAGGACGGGGTGGACGGTGGTGGGGCTGAGTGTGTTGAGCTCGCTTTATCTGGCGCTTGTATAAAAGAAATGGATGCGTATCTGGGGATTTTTGTGGAGGAATGATGGAATTGAGGGGGGTTACTACGTCTGGGTAAGCTGGGCTAGACTGTATATTTTTGCGGCAATTCAGGACCAGTGGTCCCGTTCAGGTTTATCTGATTCTTGCTTTGAGAGTTGTAAGGATATCAGATGAGATCATGACCGACGAGCAGTATTTGTGCAAAACCCTCCCTCATGGTCATTTTTGGATGCTCTGTTTCAACGGTAAGACATACCCAACGAAAACGTCAGTCAATGACTGACTTCACGAATGTCATCCTGTGTCGTCATACTATGCCACGTCAATATTTTCATTTATCAAGCTTTGGACCCTTTGCAGTAGCTAAATTGCCAGCCAGCGTTGTTTCATAGTAAGCGAAAGAGGGAGAAGTAGTGTAATTATAATTGTTTTTACATTGATTTCTCTAGAAGAGGTGATCGACAATGCATATTTGCTAGATCAGCAATTTCCCGACCAGGTTTTATTGATTTCCATATAGGGTATTTTTGAGAAACTAATGAGTCAATTTGGATAGCTACGCATAATTCGTTCCAACTTGTATTGATTCTTCCAGACTATTTGGCAAGTATTTAAATTGGAAAAATATTTGTAGGATGTTCATAGAGAAATAACGTAAAGACGGTGCTCTAGATATATGTCCAGACAGAAGCTTGTAGATACTCGCTCACAACTTAATTAAGCTTTCGACACCAGAATGGATCTCGTAAGGTTAGTAAAACTACTTGATCCTGAGTGGCCAAGATCTCGAGTAGCCAATAGTAACGTTAGTGTCATGGGATAGGGGAAGAAGGTGGGCAAGAGAGTGTCTTTCTTGTTCAAATCCAGCCTCGTTACATTGCTATTTCCCGCTACACAAAAGATAACGAAGAGCATATATACGATTACCTATATGATTTTATTTTGCAGATGTATGTACCACGGTCAGGAGGCCTCTCTACTTCCAAATTTGTAATACAATGACTAGAATGAGTGCAGCAGTGCACAGGGCAAAACAAAAGTGGTAAGTCGTACTAACCGAAACAGACGTTTATCACTCCAGTGTCGGTGTGAAGATTTCCCCCTCTGCTGCCCAATCTTCGACCACGGCCACACTGCTGAGGACGGTGATATCTTCTTGTTACTCATTGCATTTTTGAGGAACAGATAGCGTTCAAACGATCTCCTCAACGCAGCTTTTGTTCTTTCGGTTCCCCACCCGCGGTGAGAATCATGAGGGTGTGGAGAATTTTTGCATCGTGGTGGTGGTTGGCGGGTATCTTGGGGCCGCGAGGAGATTAGATTTTAGATCGCTGTACTCGTACGTTTTTAAGCTAGACAACATCGGTGTAAGTGGTGGGGTGCAGTAGTGAGGAATTGTCAATGGTTGTTGTTTTGGAAGCTCGGGGTTAACAGCCCAAGAACTGGCCGTCTCTGCTGGTGATATGTAATAGGCCCAACAGCTATGGCGAAAGACCTCGTGGCTGAGCAATGTTGCACCAGTGGCATTCTGATTGGTTGATTCTTCTTATTGCTTGGGAAGTACACCACCCTGGCGCATCCGGTTGAAAGCGCGGCAGAGTTTGTACCTTTTGAAGTAATACGCACGGCCACTTTAACGTATTTTTACCATTTTTAGGTATAAATCTACGCATTTTGATTAGCGTGACCAACACGCGCTTTCTACCGGATGCGCCAGGGTGGTGTATATACGGTTGGTGGCTTTCTTTTCGAGCACAGGGACGTGGTTCAAGGGAAAATCGGATAAAGTCTGTAGGCGACTAGATACTTGGCTTATCGAGATGGAAATTGCACGGCAGAAAGCAGCAACAAGCAGCAGCAGAGCATTTTCGCTGCGGGGGTGCCGAAATCGTGCGTCTATCATGCATGTCCTGTCGTCTGTCAGCGGCTCAAACATGACGGCTTTCGGGGCGAGATAGTTCTAGCCCTGGCGTGAACGGAGTCGATTCCCCCAATTGCATGAAATGCTGCTCGTGATAGCGGGATGCGAGCGCAATTGCTACGAGAAACGCCGCCAAAACATGCACGACCTTTCACACCGTTCACAGCAGCAGACTGCCTATGCCTGCGGCCCTAAAACATCGCTCATGGCGGCTGCAGGCGCGCGCAACCAGGCCCAGCCTTGGAGGTACCTTGGACGGCCAAGGTTTCGACACCATGATGGCGTGGTGCAGCTTTTTCAGCACTACGCTTGTGGATTCATAGTGGGATTTCTGGTAGATTCCCAATTTCCCTGAGGCAATTAATAGCATAAAGGAAACGTCGCTTTTTTATTACGGTTTGCCTTGAGGCCGGCCTCGCCGAGCAGTGGATTGGCCTGCACCTACCATTCACCAGACCGAACACGAAGACTGCTTGTTGAGGACAAGGCCAACGTCGTCATTATTGTGGAACCCTGGACGGTTTCAACTCTCGAAGTGTGGAGTACATACCTGGACTTGCTTCTCTTCAGCCTGTGGATTGCTCGCTGTTGCTCCTCCTTGTGGTTATTTTTGTTACTTTTGCCGTGGCCGCCGTCGTCAATAGCGGCTATCGCACTCAGCACATACAAATAGCTACATCTACAAATCCACAACAACAACAGCGGGGTGCCGTCCGCGCATTCGTAAATCGCGCCTCACCTGAGGTCGAGGGCTTGCACACGCTGCACTGGGTGTCTTTAGACGCCGTCGTAGAAGCTCCGTGGCATTCCTCATCCGACAAGGTAGAAGGCTGGCCTCAATTATCTCTATCCTCTTCCTTCCCACTCCGAGATTCGTTGGTGTGAGCACGGGCTCGTCTCGATGCGGCCGTCAGCTTTCCTTTCGCAGCAAAGGCTGCTCGTTTACGCCCGCCTGCTGATTTATTTTAGTGAGCGCGAAACCCTTACCTATCGATTTTACCCATGACATAAACCGCACTCCCAATCCAGCTGCCGGCATCAATATCTCCCGCTGCAACTCTCCTCTGCGATGATACATAACCCCTTTGCTCAGACCCGCACCGCTTATACCTGCTCGTGGGCAATTTTTTACTCCCAAGCCATCACTCAAAGCTGAGTGATCCAGGCATATACGAAAGTGGCGATCTAATAGACGCACGAAACAAAGCACGGACAATTGGATATCTCGACCTTGCAGCCCTTCTAGCCTTGACGCCTCAAAAGCAGATCACTAAAATCTCCCTCCTTTCTCTACCAAACTATCGCACCACTCTCGCTGTCGCTATTAAACATCTGCTCTTTTTAAAAATTATTTATTTTATTTAGTTTAAGATGTCAACCATCTTGGACAACCGCCCGCAGCCGTATGGGCAGATTCCACACCGCAAGCCCCTCGCTCAGCCAGGCGCCGCCAGCATCAATAACCCCCAAACACTGACTCACCTCATCCCTGACCACACACAAAGCATGCACAGTCGCACTCGCACTTCCTCTTCCTCCTTATTCCCACAAGTCACAGCGTCTCCAACTACATACACATATCAGCAACAGCAACAGCAACAGCAGCAGCAGCAGCAGCAGCAGGAACAGCAACAGCAACAACAACAGCAGCAGCAGCAACAACAACCTTCATACCAAGGAGGCACACAATATTACCAATCTACGCGCCGAACACTCTCAAACGCCACCGCCTCTACCTCGTCTACAAACACCAGCGGCGGACAAAATATGGTACCTATTAGATCAAACTCGGGTATTCGAAGATCTTCCTCATCGCGCTCTGGAAACTCACCCACAAGCTATGTCGCGCTCATGCGAAAACAAAAGGCCACTGTTTGGTGCGATCGAGCCCAACACGAGGATCCGCGGATCCTAGCTCAACAACGAGCAGCGAAGCTAAGGGCAAATAAGGAAGTTGTTGGCGGGAACCAGGCGGGAAGGACATCAATGTCCTCATCAGGTGTAGCATCAGGAGTACGGTCTAAGATAAGGCACCACGGTGCACCTAAAGCATCACTCTATGCACCTGCAACTTTCCCTGGTGGTGGAGTGCCCATGAGGCTAAGCGCCAGCGAGGTCGACGAGGGCGACAGCGACGCCGACAGCCAATATGCAAGCGGTCCATATCACCATAGGTCAGGAAGTGGGAGGAGCTCTTTAGGATCAGAGAGGAAAATGCCATACGCGAATGCACAAGGCCGAATGAGCTCCAGCAGTACACCACCGAGCGGCCGCGGAAGCAGTCCCTCAGAGGGCATGGAGGATCTGGCAGAGGAGACACCTGTGCCTGGGAACTATGAAGGACGAGGCGGAGACTACTTCCCGAAAACAAGTCGCACAGGCCTCTCTGGAGGTAGTGGCAGCTCTGGGGAAAGAGAGAACAGTTTTGGAAATCCTGGACAGATGCCACAGCATCAGTTACGGAAGGTTAACGAGGATCGAAAAACGTCGGATGAGCTAAGAAGGAGGGGTAGCGTGGACGATAGGACTATGACGATGAGTGGGGCGGGACGGTTGTTCATCGCGAACCCAGATTTGAGCGATTAAGGAATTTTTTACACGGCGTAATCTTTTTTTGGGTTCTGGCATTGCATATTCGCAGCTGCCATGTCCACATGCTATTTAGCAAGCGCATAGCCTGTTCTATTTTACCGGAGGTGGACTTGGTGGGGGCCTGGTCGCCCTCTTGGATGTATGTACATGTACTGGGTTGGGAGCGGGTGCGAAATAGCACACCGCTAGCAGCAGTGTTCTCACAGCCATGACTTTGCAGTTTTAATAAAGTCCGCTGGCTGACGTGAGGAGGTCTTCGCACTTCTCGCGAACGCGTAAAGTCCGTATAACTTTCGAGGGTTTTTACCGAGCAGTTCCCCTGCCAAGACTCCGATCGCATGCCGTAAAGGAATACACCTGCATGCCATATAGTAGGATTCAATCCCACCCCAATTGGGACGAGATTGCTTCTATATAGCTGAAAGCCGCCAACGTAGCCTTTCTCTAGACCCAACGACAATGGCGCGCAGTAACGGTGTCAAGAATCGTGGCAACGGTGCTGCGAAGGAAAAAGCTTCAAATGGCAACATTGTTGCTAGCGAAACAGGCAACCAGCGGACAGACTACAGCAGGTGGAGGCTCCTAGATGAGGCCGGATGCCAGACATGGCATTACCTTCAAACGGACGAAGAGGTCAAAGAATGGCCTCAGACTATCGCCGACAAGTACCATCTAGGCATGGACACAGTAATTGACCACTTCTATAGTTTGTATAAGTAGGCTTTAGATTTTAATGTATATTTTAGGGCCTACCAAACCTTCCTCCTCCTAAAACTCCACTCGACTCCGCACGTAATGCTCTATCCTTCTTCTCGCACCTCCAACTGCCTCCAGGAAACTGGGCCTGTGAATATGGCGGTCCGATGTTCCTTCTACCAGGCCTCGTCATTACCTGGTATGTCACGGAGACGCCTATACCAGAACCATACAAGATCGAGATCAAGAACTACCTCTATGCGAGGCAGCATCAGGACGGAGGCTGGGGGCTGCACATTGAAGGGGAGAGCTCAGTATTTGGGACTGCCATGAACTACACAGTGTTGAGACTGCTTGGGGCAAGTGCTGAGGAACCAAGAGTGGTGAAAGCACGAGGTCTACTTCATAAAATGGGCGGAGCAGTCAACGGACCACATTGGGCGAAATTCTGGCTTAGTGTGTTGGGTGTGTGTCAATGGGATATTGTCAACCCTGTTCCTCCGGAGCTTTGGTACTATCCCTAGCCTTTGTAGACTGTCTATGAGTGCTAACAGACTTTTTGTGCAGGTTACTACCAGACTGGGTACCAATCGCCCCATGGCGATGGTGGATACACATGCGCCAGGTCTTCCTCCCTATGTCGTTTATTTACTCGAAGCGCTGGTCCTACCCACCCAATGATTTGACGCGTCAGCTACGCCAAGAGCTGTTCACCCAGCCCTACGAAAGCATAAACTTCCTCTCTCATCGCAATAGCATTTCTCCGAGGGATAACTACCATCCCAAATTATGGCTCTTGAATACCGTTAATTGGGCACTCGTCAATGTCTGGAATCCGTATCTCCGCACTAGCGCTCTAGTAAGGAAGGCAGAAGATTGGACTTGGTGGTTGATTCAAGCAGAAGATGAGAATACCAATTTTTCTAACCTTGGCCCGGTCAATGGACCAATGAACACGCTTTGTTGCTACATAAAGGAAGGCCCTGACGCGTACTCAGTACGAGAGCATCGTAAAACGCTTGAGGAGTTCTTATGGGTAAAGGGTGAGGGAATGCTGATGAATGGCACGAATGGTGTGCAAAGTTGGGATACCTCGTTCCTCATACAAGCCGCTATCGAGGCTGGCTTTGCTACAGATCCCAAGTGGAAGCCAATGCTGATTAAAGCTCTCGAATTTCTTGAAGACCAACAAATCAGAGAGGAGTGCAGAGACCAACACCTCTGCTATCGACAGCAGAGAAAGGGTGCATGGGCTTTTAGCACTAAGAAACAGGGTTACACTGTTAGCGACTGCACATCAGAAGGCGCCAAAGCAGTCATGATGCTTCAAGAGGTCCCCGGCTATCCTAAACTCATCTCCGATGACAGACTTGGGGACGCCATCGATGTTATTCTGACGATGCAGAATGCCTCGGGCGGCTGTGCCTCATATGAGCCTCAGCGCGGGTCGGAATACATGGAATACCTTAACGCCGCCGAAGTCTTCGGCCGCATTATGGTTGAGTACGATTACCCCGAGTGCACCACTGCGGTAGTTGGTGCACTATCAATGTTCACGAAGCACTATCCGGAGTACCGGAAGGACGAGATTGCAGCATTCAAGGCAAGGGCGGTGGACTATATCCGCAAGGCTCAGAGGCCCGATGGCAGCTGGTATGGCAGCTGGGGCATCTGCTTCACCTACGCTGGCATGTTCGCACTTGAATCCCTCGCCTCGGTCGGCGAGTCGTACGAAAACAGCGAGCGGGTGCGGCGCGCGTGCAAATTCTTCCTTGACCACCAGATGGACGATGGCGGCTGGGGAGAGACCTATAAGAGCTGTGAGACGGGCGAGTACTGCCAGCATGAGCAAAGCCAGGTGGTGCAGACGGCTTGGGCGTGCATTGCCCTGATGGAAGCCGAGTATCCGGATCCTGAGCCCCTAAAGAAGGCCCTGAACATGATCATGGGACGCCAGAGAAGTAATGGTGAGTGGAAACAGGAGGCAATTGAGGGTGTGTTCAATAAGTCTTGGTAAGTTCCAGTCATCACTGATTCAAAATCTTGTACTAACTATTTGATAGTATGATTTCATACCCGAACTATAAGTTCATCTTTCCGATTAAAGCACTTGGTATGTTTGCCAAGAGGCATGGAAACATAAAATTGCTGTAAGGAGAGGGCAAAAGATATGAACAAAGGCATCATTAGTGTAAACAAAATCGATTCATAGATTTGAATAGCGAGCGAGATCTATTAGTTTTAATTCAACGAATGTTTGCGTGAGAATAATTTGCACTATGGTCTTGCGAAAATTTTTCTATAATTCATACGGGGAGATGACTCAGGACAAAGATATTTAGAGGCAGAAAAACTAATATTATGATCACATGCTCACGCGACTCGAGTTTCTCGTATAACTGCGTGTTAGCCTAAGGTTTAATCCCAGGCAAAACTCGCCTGTCAGAATGTCTTGGAGCGTGCCCATAGACTATATGAGCCCAGGTCATATCGCTCAGCTGAATGACGACATTTACATGGTGAGAATATGCCTGGTTGTGGCGATCGAAGCGCGTTTAGAGCTTCTCGCCAACCGCTTTTATGCCTGTTTTGTGCAGAAAAACAATTATACTGACACAGCCACAGGATCCATCACAACTTTCGTTGGCCCTCATGCAACGCGCTGACAACGAAAACACTCCGCCTGCAGATTGCTTGGATGTTGCCTCAGTCTCCGATCTTCCAAATTCACCGACGGGGACGAATTATTCACCAACCATAGCGCTCACCCCGAAGAACGCCAGACGCGCCACTAATCCTTACAAACATCTCATACCGCATTTGAACTTTTCGAATACTGCTCCAAGATCTACGGCCACCGAACAGCAACCACATGCACAAATTAGAATGGCTCGATCATTTGGAGGCTTCGCAGATAGGCCCGGTGACACGCAAGCGGACTCGCAAATATACAAGCACTACACGAGCACCGTTATATCGCATTTACGCGGAGACAATGGCACATCAGACGGCTTGGGGTTAGACGGTGCTAGTGAAGGTCCCAGAGGCCATGTGGACATTGTCAATCGTTGGGAGCAGGATGTCCTGGACGATCCAACATCGCCAACAAGTTTCAACGACGATGATGTGGATGAGCTCAGCCCTGACACCCAGTTTCCGGTGCAAACTACGGCGCCAGTCAAGTTCATGCTTCCGGAGACGCCTGCAATGGCAGGTAGGAAACGCAACAGTCGTGGCGAGATGCTCAGTTCTGCAACAACCAAGACCCCAGGATCTGGTCTAACTACCTTCTTTGCTAACGGTGCTGGAACCGGAGGGCCGTCCATGTCCCTGACACAGCTTTTCAACGCAACGCAGAGTGCTACATCTCCTCTACCAGATGCTCCGCGTTCTGACCCAATATTCCAGCGACCTTCTCCCAATTTTGTACGGCACTCGAGCCCGCCGGCAGTGACATCCTCGCCCACCAAGCTTCTTCGAAGCGATCCTTCGCGTGCTACTACAGAACCCCGAGATACATACATGACAATGAAAGAGTCGCAGGAGCTCCGAGAGCATCAGATGCAGGCTGAGGCGGATTTGGAAAGACTGAGGGCTAAAGATGACGATGATTGGGACGATGAGCCAACAGTTGCAGAAGAGATACTTGCTCGTCGCAGACTAAAGGCCAGAATCGACGAAGAAGCACTGAGATCATACGCTAGTCTCACTGCCCCAAGGAGAGACCTACTAGTCAATAGTAGAGCCAAGCCAATGGTTATATCAAGCGATTCAGCTTACATCACTCCCGCTCGGTCCTCAAGGACTCGACGGGTAATTGACATATCCGATGACATACCAGAAGAAGACCTCTCTGAGGACGGATCAACCGATGAGCTAGGTGACTTACCTCCGAGCACTGGCAAATCGAGAAGATTGTCGGCAGTGCAGGCCAACGGCATACAAGTCCCCATGACCTCCTCCCGCCCTGAAAAGACTTCTTCCGGTAACCAAACTCAAAGCAGTCCATCTCCTGAAAGTTTAATTCGAAGACGTAGGCCTTACGGGAGCAAGCTTGGCCAAGTCACTACTTCCATGTCTCAGCTGGAGAATTTCTCCCAATCGCGATCGAAAGCGCTCGGCGGTACACAGAATGTCGCAGTGGCCGACTCTCAGTCGGAGAAAGGAACTGACCCAGATAGCTTTCCCCTCCCACCTCGCCTTGTCGAGCCTTCGTCGCTCGAGTCGAATCCTCATATCTCCCAATCACAACTTTCTAATCGAAGCCAAAGGCCTGTGCCACGTAGTGCATTAGACACGTCTTCAATTCCTAGGCCACCAATAGATTCAAGCCCAGTTATTCGCGAACATAGCCCGGAGCGGATGCCTAGTAGCCCTCCGATAGTATTTGACGAGCATTCAGGAGGCGAGGAAGACCGCGAGGTCGACGTGGGTGCAAACACTGATGGGGATATGGAACTTGTTGCGAGCGATGATATCAAAAACGCAGAAGACTATGAAAATGCCTTGGGTGCTGAGGAATACGCTCCGATACATTCCAGCCCGACTCACGCCGGCGATCAGGTAGTTCGAGAGGAACCTACCGGAGAGCTCTCTAGAAAACGTGTTCATTCTACAGTACCTGAATCAGATGCAGCACGCGACCGAGAATCTTCTATTCCTGAAACGTCACATATGAACAAGTCAGAGGCTATTAAGATACATGCTTCCACTACAACTAGTCATACTGGTATTGTACAAGCGGACACAAATAGTACCGAAGTGTACCAAACAGCACGTTCTCAAATATCACTATCCCCCCAGAAGAGACTACTAAGCCAAAACCCACCTTCAACGAGAGAGAGTCTAGGATTCCCCCAACTTCGCCGACTCACCGACATAGCGGCTGAACCAGAAAGCCAGCAGTCTATTGGTGAAGTTGATATAGATGTCGGGCTGATAACGGAAGACTTCGACAAGCTCAACAAGATTCTTTCTGGCTCATCTCCTCTTCAGCCCACTAGGAAGCGTAACAAAGTTTACAGCGCCAAAGCACTAAGATCGCCGGCAAAACAGGCGAATCAGTTACCAACAGCGACGCCTCCGTCCGCACGGAAGAGGGAAGGGGAAGGTGCCTTTGCTGCAGCGCAGGCTCGAGAAACGGCTATCTTCAGCAAACCGGCAGTACTGAAGAAGGGCAGGCTCTCCCGCCCGACTCACAAGATTCAGGGAAAATCGAGTCCTAGCATCAAGCGGGTGATACCCAATGCCTCCCATCGCCCGCTTGAAATTGCTGAAACTCCACAATCGAAGCCATCCGAGGTTTGGAGCAAAGAGCGGCCGCCAACCCACCCTCCTGCCCCTGTAGAGGACTCTATAGAAATCTCTGTAGAACAGGCACATGTTCATGTTCCGCAGGCTGATATACCTAATAAGGCCCCACAGTCTGATGCTGCTTTGAAGGGAGAAACAAGCATGTTAAAAAAACCCATGGGAGATTTTCTCACTCCCAGTAGAGTACTAGCTCACTTTCGCGGACGCAACATTGCCTACTACCCTGCAACTTGTCTAGGTCTTGTGGAAGGGTCCAATTTCCGTATTCGCTTTGATGACGGAACCATTGACCAACTGGAGCCACACAACGTCAGGAGGCTTGACCTTGAGGTTGGGGATTTGGTAAAGGTTGATCTGCCAAAGATGCGGGTGAAGACGTATGTGGTAGCAGGCTTTAAAGATAAGGTCGTGCCTGGTGAGGATGAGTATCCCTGTACCGACCAACATGGATATAGAACTGCTGTATTGGGAGTCAAGCCGCGAGATAGTCTTCCTAAGTCGGATGTAAAGACTAGAGCTGAAACCGTAGATGTACCTATTACGAGCATCTATGTAACCTCGATAATGTGGCCTCGATTCAAAGACCGTATTTACACGCACTCTCCTGGTCCAGCAATCCAAAACAAGCCGCGACTGCAAACCCCGTCAATAAATGCCTCTATTCCAGGAACCCCAAAGTCTCGATCTCGCAGGGAGAGTGCTATCAATATGGGCATTTCAATGCATCGCACTACCTCTGTTACTTCGATAGCCCGCAGCAGCGGCCTCTTCACTAATATGGCCTTCGCCGTCTCCTTCACAAATCAGGACTCCGAACGCGACTCCATCTCCGCACTAATCCTCACCCAAGGCGGCCTGATCCTCGAACCCGGTTTCGAAACGCTATTCCAGCTCTCCGAGTCCCCAGCGCTCAACAACCACCCAAGCCCCTCCAAATCCCCCAAGAAGCCCCGAGCGAGCAAAGACGAGCCGTTCGCCTTAACGCCAGAGGCGGCAGGCCTCGGCTTCGTCGCGCTGATCGCCGACACGCACTCGCGGCGCGCAAAGTACATGCAGGCCCTCGCGCTCAATATACCGTGCCTCGCCTCGCGCTGGGTCCGCGACTGCATCGCGCAGGGCGCCGTCCTGCCCTTCCAGCGCTATCTCCTCCCGGCCGGTGCGTCCGCGTTCCTGGGCGGCGTGGTGCGCTCGCGCACGATGGCTGTGTACGATCCCGCTGGCCCAGACGCGCGCTTCGCGGACGTGCTAGCGCGCAGGGAGTTGTTGCTCGGCGGCCAGAACGTGCTGCTGGTTATGGGGAAGGGCAAGGGGAGGGAGGAGCGCAAGCGGCCGTACTTGTTCCTCACGCATGCGCTGGGTGCGAGGAGGGTGTGTAAGTGTCGGGATCTGGAGACTGCGAGGGAGATGCTGGAGAGGAAGGTATGGGATTGGGTGTATGTGGATGGGGAGATCAGGGGTGAGGCGGAGGGAGCGCTATTCAATGGACATAGTGGGAAAGAAAAGGGGAGGAAGAGAAAGAGGGAGAGTAGTGAGGAAGGGGTTGTTTCTCAGGGAATTGTGAACGGGAAGAGGGTCAAGGTTGCGGGAGATGAGTTTGTTGTGCAGAGCTTGATTCTGGGGGCGTTGGCTGAAGACTGAGTATCTCCTGGGGGTAGGCAGCGCAGTTCAGCACTCTGGTGGTACGTGTGTATCTTGTCGCGTCACGTATTGTGATGCATGAAGCTCTTGTATGCGGGCATGGTGTTACTGGATAGCGGGGAAATTAGCAGCGGAAGAGTTGATACTTCACACTGGGCCATTTACCCTATTGAATAGGGGTAATTACAATACGTAAAATAGATAGAAATCAACAATGACATAACAAACATCAAATAATACCATCTCCAAAAACCGAACTGGATCAGGATCGTCCAAGGGGCCTCTTCGCTTGCCAAGCCCTATCCATCCCCAATGTGCACTAGCTTCTTCCTCGCTTCTGTGCCTACAAAAATTCTTCCAACTCCATCTCTTTTCCTCTCATCAACGCATCCAACAGACAGTTCAACTCAGCAGCTCCAGCGGGCAACATTCTGTCGTGCCGTGATATGAGTACTTTTCATTGCTGTCTTGCGATTCAGAAGGTGCGGAGACAAAGCGGAAGCGGTATTCCATTAGAGCTGGCTGCGTGTTGCCCTAGGGTCGTTGCGCGGGCGGTGTCATAGGGATGGTACATATGATTGCGTGTACGTGAAGGGGTCAGAGAGGGTGGGTTCGAGAATGGGGTTCATATGAGAGCGGTTAGGGTGATGAGGTTAGGAAAGAGGGCACGGCAATGTAGACTCTTGACGCGATCTCCTCAGTGTTTGGGAACTGCCACGCCATGAACAGCTGTAGCATACAGGAACGACGTTTGAATCGATCCTGTATTACACTTATCAAATTATTCACTTCACGTGTTATCGCATCTTCCGCTTTCTCGAATCCACTCCATCCAACTAATCAAATTAATAATATCTACTCCAATCAAACTATGGCTCCACCACGGAGCTCCAGAATTAACACGATCCAAAAAAGATCACTGCGCTATGCGATGGCACAACGGTAGTAACTTTACGGCAATAGCTCCAGGGACGGTGGGTTGACATAGTGACATTGTTCCAGCTGTTTTGTATGAGACCTTAGAATGCATTAAGATGCTCTTCGGTATCCGAATTCGTGATAGTCATGGTTTTCCGAGCGGCAGGTTTGGACAGACATTGTCTATGATATAGACAGGAATATTTAGTGTGGTACAGTCTGACCCGTGTTGAAACAGGCCTGATTAAGAGAGCACAGCTCAGCAGTCGTTATAGTCGTTCACGGGCGTTATATCTCCAAACGAAGGCAGCGCAGACGTATCAACTTCATTCAACTCTGAAGGCGCGTATTTGTGATATGTTCGAGGAGTAGTAAGAAAAATATCTGGCAAGTACTTGCGCTCCAAAGTTGATTTTGGCATGGTATACTGAAGCTGTGAGAGATTAAGCCAGAATGTGAAGCCTCCTCGGATACCAACCGGGGTAACATTTCAAGCAGTGATGGCAATAATCAGTCAGTTAGTTACGATTATGTTGTATTATATAGGAACATAACCAACCTAATCGTAATCGCACCCGATTATGTTACGTAGATATAACTATATAATCAACTGCGGAAATAGCGGAAAAAAAAAAAGGGAGAGGTAGAGCTTCAGGAGGAGGCTCTGGGTAAGCTATGGGGCAATTGTGTTATCTACACATGATGACTCACGTGTAGATAACATCACGTGGAGGCCCGTGCATAAAAAACGTAATCAATATAACTATATAACCAAATCATAATCACTTTCTTTGATTATATAATAATCGGAATCATGGGGCTGATTTTATCTCGGTCCCAGACGATCAGCCAATTATAAGCTGCTTACATAACAGATTAATCATCTTATGTTGTTGTCGTCTGGTACACGGTTCGGAAATTTGTTAGTCCCTCGCGCTAATTTGTATGTGATTCTCATACAAACTCGCGCGCCATACTAAATTTTCAGCCATTAATCAACAACGAACCAACACCTTTATAAATAATCGGCCAACGTTATGTTCTAGAGCTCTGTAGGGCGATTCTAATGCTGCCAAAATTATTGCGAACGGCCTGGTGGTTACCGCTACGTTTCGCCTAAAATATTACCACCAAAACAGTAAACATTCAGCTAGAGCCACTAATTCTTAACATTTGACCTCCTATATTAATATTTATAGTAGATAAACACCTAAATAGCTAATATATTGTATCTAGACTAACCCTGGGCCTTATTACCTGCTTTATTGCTCCTCCGCTGCCTGCACAAACGCCTGCACAAAAGCCTGCACGAACGCCTGCACGAACGTCTGCACGAACGCCTGCACGAACGCCTGCACGAACGCCTGCACGAACGCCTGCACGAATGCCTGCACGAATGCCTATACAAAGCTCTATATAAAGCTCTGCACGAGGGTCTGCTTGAAGGTCTGGTCGAAGGTCTGGTCGGGGTCTGGTCGAGGGTCTGGTCGAAGCTCTGGTCGAGGTCTGGTCGAGGGTCTGGTCGAGGGTCTGGTCGAGGTCTGGTCGAGGGTCTGGTCGAGGGTCTGGTCGAAGCTCTGCTCGAGGGTCTGTCGAAGCTCTGCTCGAGGGTCTGCTTGAAGCTCTGGTCGAAGCTCCGGTCGAGGGTCTGGTCGAAGGTCTGGTCGAGGGTCTGGTCGAGGGTCTGGTCGAGGGTCTGGTCGAGGGTCTGGTCGAGGGGTCTGGTCGAAGCTCTGCTCGAGGGTCTGGTCGAGGGTCTGCTTTGAAGCTCTGGTCGAAGGTCTGGTCGAGGGTCTGGTCGAGGGTCTGGTCGAAGCCTCTGGTCGAGGGTCTGCTCGCAAGCTCTGGTCGAGGGTTCTGGCCGAAAGCTCTGGTCGAAGCTCTGGTCGAGGGTCTGCTCGAAGCTCTGCTCGAAGCTCTGCTCGAAGCTCTGCTCGAAGCTCTGCTCGAAGCTCTGCTCGAAGCTCTGCTCGAAGCTCTGCTCAAAGCTCTGCTCAAGGCCCTATAGAGCTCCAAAGCTCTACTAACACGCAGCACTAATATACTAGGAAGTCTCACAATCGTTTCTACAAACGTCTCTACAATTGCCCATACGTTGTCCGTACAAATGTCTCTACAAACGTCTGCGCAAACGTCTGCACGAACGCTTGCACGAAAGCCTACACAAAGCTCTATATAAAGTTGTTTACAACGCCTTCAAAAACAAGCCCAATACAAGCTCTACATAAAGCTCTGCACAAGGCTCTGCTTGAAGCTCTGCTCGAAGCTCTGCTCGAAGCTCTGCTCGAAGCTCTGCTCGAAGCTCTGCCTCGAAGCTCTGCTCGAAGCTCTGCTCGAAGCTCTGCTCGAAGCTCTGCTCGAAGCTCTGCTCGAAGCTCTGCTCGAAGCTCTGCTCGAAGCTCTGCTCGAAGCTCTGCCACGAGGCTCTGCTCGAAGCTCTGCACGAGGCTCTGCTCGAAGCTCTTCACGAGGCTTTGCTTGAAGCTCTGCTCGAGGCCCTGCTCGGGGCTCTGCTCGGGGCTCTGCTCGAGGCTCTGCTCGAGGGTCTGGTCGAAGCTCTGGTCGAAGCTCTGGTCGAAGCTCTGCTCGGGGCTCTGCTCGAAGCTCTGCTCGAGGGTCTGGTCGAAGCTCTGGTCGAAGCTCTGGTCGAAGCTCTGGTCGAAGCTCTGGCCGAAGCTCTGCTTGAGGCTCTGGTCGAGGCTCTGGTCAAGGCTCTGGTCAAGGCTCTGGCGAGGCTCCGCTCGAAGCTCTGCTCGAAGCTCTGCTCGAAGCCTCTGCCTCGAAGCTTCTGCTCCGAAGCTCTACTCAAAACCTTATATAGAGCTTTAAAGCTCTACTATACAGCACTAAATATACTACGAAGGTTCTAAATTAGCTATATAACCCCCTATATAATGTATTATTATTAATTCTATTTATTACCCAATTTGGTCCTTTTAGTCTATATAGGAAAAAGCCCTATAAGGGGAAACCCTAAGTATTTCCTTTTAGCTAGTCCTATTTATTCCGCCTTCGCCTAGCTAAGTATATCCTTTATATCTTCTAGTCTACCCTTATATACTATACTTCCTAGGTATGTTAGAAAATCTAAAAGGAGTAGTAAAAGTGTCTAGAAATTCGCTAGTAAGCCGCCTATAGCTAGGCGGGGGTATTTAGTCCTTAAGGGGCTAGAATAGGGCGTATGTTGTTTAGTGTCCTTCCTATTAGATCTTATATGCTATTTAGAACTACTAAAGAATTCCTTAGCCTATAAGCTATTTTACTACTATTTATAAGCTCCTACTTATAGAGAGTATCTAAGTAATATTATTTATGCCTACGCTAGTAAATAGCTAGTCCCTTATTAAGCGGTAGCTATAGAATAGTAGTATATAATATACCAACTAAATAGGCTACCGGTATATATATTAAGGTAACTAAGAAGTAGTCCGTATAGACCTAATAGGGATCTAAATTAGATATTAAGTAATAAATAAATATTATTATATATTAAGGTAAAATATTTAAAATATAGATATTAGCTATATATTTAGACCTAAGACCTTTATCTATAGTAGAAAGGCGGCTATAGATTTTACCTTTGTTAGTCCTTTATATAAGAGAAGAGTTAATATTAACTATAGGGTATTCTATATAGCTACGCCTTATATTTTTACTACTTACTTCTATTATTACTTCTATTTAAGATCTACCTATCTTATAATTAGTATAGTAAATCTCTATCTATATTAGTAACCTCCTATCCTCTATTGCCATTATAGTACTCTACTAGTATAGCACTAGGTCTTTACTTAGTAAGATAATAATTTCTATATTTCCTTTTCTCTCTATTATTTATAGGTAGAGGGCTTCCTAGCTAGTATATTTAGGCATATTACCTCTTTAAGGGGCTATCGCTTCTTATATATATCTCGTTCCATATATATATTTTAGTATTTAGTATATATTTTCTTCTACTAGGTAGCCTTATACTATAACTGCTCTCTATATAATAGTTAAGTTAATATATAAGTCTAGTAGTAGAACTACTACTTTACGTTCTAGTATAGCGCGTAGTATTCTTCTATAGGCCCCTATAGTTCTATATAGGCACTAGTTTTATAGCTTAGCTAGTAGCGCTAAGGAGCTTTTTATTAGTACCTTATTATCTAGTCTTAGGCCCTTAATCTAGGAGCCGTATAGTATTATTAACCTTATTACTACTATATATAGTAGGCGTATATATTTAAAAGAGGTCCTTATATTAAGGTAGTTATTTATAATACTACTAAAAGTACTACTCCTCCCTTATAAGTAGTCTATATAATATACTTATTCTAGTTAAACCTAGAGTTTACATAAACCCCTAAGACCTTAAGGGTAGCTTCTAGTTTTACTTTATAGCCTTAAATATTTACTATTAAGGCTAGGTTACTACTTACCCTTCTTTTCCTTATAAAGTAGATAAGCTAGTAATTATCTTAGACTATATACCTATATAGATAACGCTTAATATCGCCACGCTAGCGTAATAAACCCACTAAAGATATATTACTAAGAAATTTAACTTAAAAAAGTATATCTAGGAAGTTACTAATAGGATAGTAGCTATACCTTAGGTATTACTAAAGAACATCTAAAGGATTATAAGTAACTACCTAAAAGAATACTACCTAAAGGCCTAGCCTAGAAAATACGCCTACTGTAAATAGTCGCTAGAACGGCGTAACTACTTATAGGCGCAAAAAGGGTAAGGTAATAGTATAGCGTAATAAATAAAGCCTACTACTAATAGAGCTATAAGGCCCTAAAGAATAGGCCTAAGAAGATAATATAAAATGAGGGTAAAAATAGCTAGCGCTAATTCCTAGAAGAAATTACCTTAAACCCTACTAAACTATATAATAAGGGACTCTAACGTATATTAAAGTAAAGTAGGTAAGCTGCTAAAGAGACGCTAAGGGACTTTTACCTACTTATACTTTACTAGATAGAATAGGACTAGTATATAAATAATAATAAGAAAATATTAAAATATTAATAGAGGTTCTTTTTAGGCGCGGGCTAAACAGACCTATAGAATATTAGTAGCTAATTTTATTTATTACCTATTAATATAAGTTATATAATAGTAGTAAAAGAAATAAAGGACGCTATATAAAAGCTTCCTACTAATAAAGCGTTAAGGCTAAATAAGACCTTAAATAAGGCAATTAAACCCGTGGTAAAAGTGGTAGTAATACTATTTGCTAACGTCGTAACTACCTACCTTTAGAGAGGCGAACTACCTAAATTTTTTATTTTATTTTATATCTATTGTATTATACTACGTACAATACTGCGCATGAAGCCTCTGGGCTATAGCGCTATAGTTCTATATATATGAATCCTTTCTAAGCAGCTTAATATATACTAGTAGCTATGTCCTAGTAGTTTATAAACCTCTAAACTAGAGGTTTACCGCTCCCTAGTAAAATACTAGGTTATAACAACTATTAGGTAGTATTAAAATAGTAGAAAAACGGTAAAAGAAACGGTAAACGAATCCTAACGCCTGCCCCTGTACATTTTATAGTTTATTTCTATCCTTTTACTTACTACTATCTATTTACTAGAAGTTTAGTAGGAGTTACCTTCTTCTAAAGCTTCTGCTTCTATTAGCCACTTTCTAGTAACTATTTTTGTCTTACTTAGAAATAGGAAAAGCGCCCTTCTTCCTTTCTCTGTATAAAAGAGCTTCTCTAGGGAGAGAGAAGAGCTTAGTTATCTTTGCATTTCTTTTCTCTCTTCCCTATATAGTCTGCATTCTAGTAATAGGTGCTTAGAAGTCTATATAGCTCTACAGTCCTTAAAGCATCTACCTTCTTTATCCTTCCCTATTGTCTTAGAGAAGGATTTAAAGAAGCCTTTTCCTAGTTTTAGTTGATAGAAAGCTAATTGTAACCTTTTAGGATATTTATCCTTAGGGGCTTTAAGAGATAAAGAGTAGTTTCCTCTAGAGATCCTAGTATAGTATTTTCCTTTATTTTTTTTCTGTTGCTAGTTGCTTTTCCACTATCCTAGTATTTTTTCTCTTGCTGCTTTCCCTATATAGGCTAGGGATAACTACCTAAATACTTTAAAGTAATAACTATAGTTGTTTTATAAAAGGTATAAAAAAAGACTACTCTATTTTAGAAAGCTACTAACCCTAAAAAGGCTCTTAAAAAAGGTAGTTATAAAACGTATATAAGAAGCGGCAGAAGTATAAAAGCTACTACCGTAGATATAAATAGGCGTAAGAAAGAAAAGATTAACCCCTTTAGCCTTCTTCCTAATTACCTTTAGTATCTAAGTGGTATAGTAAGCATACCTAGGATATATTATATTTATACTAAGCCTAGACCTAAGCAGAATATTTAATAATATATTATATAAGAGACTTTTATAAATCCTAAGAAATAAAGGCCTACTAAATTAGATAATTAAGTTTATCTAAGCCTTCTTAATAAGGCGTATTATAAAAATTATAATTAAGGGCTATAAAAGCGAATTAATACTAATACCTATAGGTGTTATATAGGGATTACCCCCATTTCTAATTCTAATTCTTTTTTTATATCTAAACTACTAGAGATATATAATAATAGCTAGAATAATAGCTATATAGAATTATAGGGGCCTATAAAAGGACACTATATACTATAATAAAATATAAAGTAGTAGTACTGCTATTAGATATATATATAGAAGCAACTACTATATAGAGGGCATTTACAGTATAAGGCCACCCAGTAGAGAAGGAGATACGCTAAATAATAGAGCATATATAAGGAGCAAGGGCCCTATAAAGAGGCATTACGCCCAAGCTTATAAGTTAAAAAGCCCTCTATCTATAAGTAGTAGAGAGAGAATAGGAAATATAAGAGCTACTATAACACTTAGCGCTACGCTAGTAGAGCACTATAATAATAATAGAGGATAGGGGCTACTAGTATAAGTGGAGATCTACTATATACATCGCAAGATAGGTAGATATTAAGTGGAAACGATGCTAAAAAAAAGGCGGTAAAAGCGTAGAGAGGAACTACGTAGAGCACCCTATAAATAATATTAACTTTCTCCCTATATAAAGGACAGATAAAGGTAGAATTTATAGCCGCCTTTCTATTATAGATAGAGGTCTTAAAACTAAACGTATATCTAGTAAGTATCTATATCCTAAATACTATACTCTACTATACTATACGTATAAATAGCCTATATAGTTAGTACGCTATATAATACTCTTCTATAACTACTATATAGTAATAAACTAGCTATTTACTAGGGTAGGTATAAATAATATTACCTAAATACTATTTATAAGAAGGGGCCTATATAAAACAGTATAATAGTTTATAGGTTAAGAAGTCCTCTAGTAGTTTTAGATAGTATATAAGATCTAATAGGAGGATATAGGGGGATACGTCCCTTTTTAGCCCCTTAGGGACTAAATAACCCTACTAAGCTAAAGGCGGCTTATAGGCGACTTATAAGACCCTCTTACTACCCCCTAGACCTTTTAAGATACCTTAGAAGTATAGTATAAAAGGTAAATAGGCTAGGCGTAGGCGGAGCGCGTAAGACTAGCTAAAAGGACACACCTAGGTTTTTCCCTTATTAGGGATTTTTCCTATAAATAGAAGGTAGAAGCCTATATAGACCTANTAAAGGGACTAAATTNGGCAATAAATANAATAAATAAATAATAATAATAATAGCTAGGATATAATAGTCCTAGAATTTATAGATAATATAAACCTAATTATATAGGGAAATATAGTAGTAAAAAACCATGCTAGGCTAAACTAGGTATATAATAGGTACATTATATAGGCAAAACAATATAGCGCTAAATTNNTANTAGATAATTACTAGCTTATCTACTTTATAAGGGAAAAAAGGNTAAGTAGNNACCTAGCCTTAATAGTGAATATCTAGAGCTGCGAAGTAAAACTAGAAGCTACCCTTAAGGTCCTAGGGATTTAGATAGACTTTAAGTTAAACTAAAATAAGTATATAATATAGGCGACTTATAGAGAAGTAGTGGTATTTTTGGTAGTATTATAAATTACTACTTTAATATAAGGACTCTCTTTTAAATATATACGCCTACTATATATAGTAGTAGTAAGGCTAATAATACTATACGGCTCCTAAATCTAGGGCTTAGGACTAGGCGGTAAGGTATTAGTAAAAAGCTCCTTAGCGCTATTAGCTAAGCTATAAAACTAGTACCTATATAGAACTATAGGGGCCTATAGAAGAATACTACGCGCTATACTAGAACGCGAAGTAGTAGATTTACTACTAGACTTATATATTAACTTAACTATTATATAGAGAGTGGTTATAGTATAAGGCTACCTAGTAGAAGAAAATATATACTAAATACTAAAATGTATATATGGAACGAGATATATATAAGAAGCGATAGCCCCTTAAAGAGGTAATATGCCTAAATATACTAGCTAGGAAGCCTACTACCTATAAGTAATAAAGAGATAAAAGGAAATATAGAAACTATTAGCTTACTAGATAAAGACCTAATGCTATACTAGTAGAGCGCTATTATAGTAATAAAGGATAAAAGGTTACTAATATAGATAGAAATCTACTATACTAATTATAAGATAGGCAGATCTTAAATAGAAGCGATAATAGAAGGAAGTAGCGAAAATATAAGACGCAGCTATAAAGAACACCCTATAGTTAATACTAATAAAGGTAAAATCTATAGTTGCCTTTCTACTATAGATAGAGGTTTTAGGCCTAAATATATAGCTAGTAAGTATCTATATTTTAAATACCTTACCTTAATATATATACNGGTGGCCTATTTAGTTAGTACGCTATATATTACTATTCTATAGTTACCGCTTAGTAAGGGACTAGCTACTTACTAGTATAGGCATAAATAATATTACCTAAATACTCTCTATAAGTAGAGGCCTATAGGTAGTAATAAGATAGCTTATAGGCTAAGAAGTTCTTTAATAGTTCTAAATAGTATATAAGATCTAATAGNAGGATANTAAAGGGTACGCCCTTTTCTAGCCCCTTAAAGACTAAATACCCCTACCTAGNNNTAGGTAGTACGCTAGCGAATTACTAGATACTTCTACTACCCCCCCTAAATCTTTTAATATACCTAAAAAATATAGTATATAAGGTAGATATAAAGATATAAAGATATATTAGTTTAGTAAAAGTAGAATATATCTTTATATCTTTAGGTCTACCTTATATACTATACTTTTTAGGTATATTAAAAGATCTAAAGGAGGTAGTAGGAGTATCTGGTGATTTATTAGCGTACTACCTATAGCTAGGCAGCGGTATTTAGTATCTAAGGGGCTAAAAGGAGTATATCCTTTAATGTCCTCCTATTAAATCTTATATACTATTTAGAACTACTAAAAAACTCCTTAGCCTATAAGCTATTTTAATACTACTTATAGGCCCATACTTATAGAGAGTATAAGTAATATTATTTATACCTATACTAGTAAATAGCTAATACCTTACTAAGTAGTAGCTATAGAAAAGTAGTATATAGTATACTAACTAAATAGGCTATCTATNAGTNTATTAAGGTATAGTATTTANAATATANATACTTACTAGCTATATATTTAGGCTTAAAATCTCTATCTATAGTAGGAAGGCGGCTATAGATTTTACCTTTATTAGTCCTTTATATAGGAGGGGTATTAGTATTAACTATAGAGTATTCTATATAGCTACGTCTTATATTTTTACTACCTCCTTCTATTATCGCTTCTATTTAAGGTCTATATATTTTATAATAAGTATAGTAGATCTCTATCTATACTAATAACCTCTTATTCTTTATTACTATAGTAGTACTCTACTAAAACGGCGCTAGGTCTTCGCTTAGTAAGCTAGTAGTTTCTATATTTTCTTTTCTCTCTTTACTACTTATAGGTAGAGGGCTTCCTACTTAGGCGTATTGCCTTTTTAAGGGGCCCTCGATCCTTATATATATCTTATTCCTTATATACGTTTTAGTATTTAGCGTATATTTTCTTTTACTAGGTAGCCTTATATAATAACTATTCTTTATATAGTAGTTATATTAATATATAAGTCTACTAGTAGAACTACTACTTTATGTTCTAGTATAACGTATAGTGTTCTCTTATAAACCCCTATAGTTCTATATAGGTACTAGTTTTATAGCTTAGCTAATAGCGCTAAGGAGCTTTTTATTAATACCTTACTACCTAGTCCTAGGCCCTAGATCTAGGAGCCGTATAGTATTATTAGCCTTACTATAAATAAATAAATAAATATCTATATAATTTCCTATATAATTATTTCTATAAATTTTATAATTAATTACTAGTATAAAAATATATATCTATACGCCTATATATTTATATAAAGCTCTATATAACGCATAATTATTTTTTCCTAGCGTTTCTTATTCAATGGATTCCCCTGGGTTCTTCTTGTCAACGGTTTGATGAATCTAGTAAAGGAAGAGATAATTTCCTCTTAGATAAGAAAATAATCGGATCAAGGACGTTTGGAATAAAATATTCAAAGTGAGGGAATCTTATTTGGAAAGAATTATTTGAAAATTCTATTTCGTCTATTCCGTCATGCGGGCGTTAAATTCATAGTATCCCGGAAGATAAGGCGCAATATCCTTGCAAGATTGTATATTCCGTCGAATTATTAATTCAAAATGCTAGCAATCGGTGTGTCCTCTTCTAATTTATATTCTGCGGATCTATTTAATTAATCCGTTGATCTGGTTGATAATTCTCCATTATCCGGCGCATATGAATCGTAGTCTTCATGTCGCTTGAGTATCCTGTTTCTTTATAAGGCTAACTCATGTGGGTTCGTTTCCTCCTATCAATATGCTGTTATCCAAGCGATTGTATCATACTTTGATTGGGAAAAAAATTTATTACTGTTATGTCTCTGCGATGGTGAGAATGATTCTCTATGATGTAATGTCATTACCATCCATTTTGCAACCCGCATAATTGTTCTGGACGAAATCCTATTTATTCGGTTATTATAATTTTATTTAATCAATCTGCCGAATATGGGAGATATCTATTTATCGAATCTCTATAAAATTTAGAAATTCGTGATTCGGTTTTTCCTCCGTCTATATAAGCGTGCGAAATTCAGTTATAATTATTGCGTGAATCTCTTCGTCTGTTTGTCTTCGATATCGAACAATTAAATCCGTTGTCAGATCCTATCTCGGCCATCTTATATATTATTCCTGATGATGATCATCCATATCTTATACGATGTATAATTTGTTTTCCTTATTCTCATCTTCGAATACTTCGGAATATATATCTGCATGTAATATATATTCTTTCCGAACATATCCTCATGCGAAGCACATAAATTCCTGGCGAATCACGTCTTGGATCTCAGCACGTCGGGAAGGAATGTCTCGAAGCATCTCGTATGAATTCATTGGATAATCGTCTGGAGGTGGTCATCAGAATGCAATTCTCGAAAACCATGAACATGAAGGAATACTGTGATCGGGTCATTGCTCGGATAATCTCGAAGCACGAATATTCTCGAGGCAATGTGCACGTCTCGGAAGCACGTCTTCTCGAAGCACGTCTCGGAGCACGTCTCGAAAATATATCTCGGAATACACTCGAAATTCGTCTCCGGAATATATCTCGAAATTCCTCGAAATTCATCTCGAAATTGTCTCGAAATTCATCTCGAAATCATCTCGG
>NW_027137568.1:2791835-2794848 GCF_001692895.1 Cenococcum geophilum 1.58
TCCGCTTTATATCATCATTGGTGGTCCGGCAAGCGTTATTAAAATCATCGTAATCTTAGCGGGATATTTCAAGATTTTATATTGCAACCGGCTAATAAATATTCCGCAATCAAGCAACAATTAATTATCGATTTTGTAAATCATACCGCGCGCTCAAATATATCTTAATATATATTTAGCCGCCGTCCCTGATTGTTTAAGGTTTGGCACATTGTCTGCTTTGTTATATTCTTATTAATTAGACAATTATCGTCGAATATTAACCAACTAGCAGACCCTGTTCTATTATGGTCTGCTGTTGTTATATTCTATTAATTAGACAATACATTCGTCGAATATTAATCAATAGCAGATCCTGGTTCTATTCAGGTGTCAAATAGAGCAAGGGTCTGAAGAACGGTTCCGAATGGAACGTCGGCGATCGGCGAAAACCGTTCTGAAGCAATCTTCCAGACCATGTGCCAAGCCTAAAAAAATCAGGGCGCGCCCCATAAATCCGGAATATGTGGATGAAATCGGTTTAACAGAATTGAAGATATCGAGGGATTCGATAAGGATTACCGACCTTGATGGTTTAGTTTGGCTCGCTTCTTCTGACGTGCAATGTGCTAAAACGCGGCTAAGATTTAGGTAATAAGAGTAACAACGCGGGCTGGCGGGGGGTTCAATTATCGTCGGCATGGAAAGGGTGTTAGTTGCGGCGGGAGAAAGATGTGATGCGTCATCTCATGGATTGGCTGTCGGTCGAAATTATTATTGATCCTGATGATCATCCATATCTAAACGAAATATCTTCCCCATTCGAAATCCATCTCGGAGCAGCGTCTCGAAATTATTTCAATTACATCTCGAAAATCATCTCCGAAGTGCGTCTCGATGCGTCTCGTGGCGCATCTCGAAGCACGTCTCGAAGCACGTCTCGAAGACGTCTCGAGCACGTCTCGAAGCACCGTCTCGAAGCACGTCTCGAAAGCACGTCTCGAGCACGTCGTCGGAGCACGTCCGAGCACGTCTCGGAGCACGTCTCGAGCACGTCTCGAGCACGTCTCCGGAGCACCTTCGAAGGACGTCTCGAGCTCGTCATTGAAGCTCAGTACTCGAAGCACGTCTCGGGCACGCTCGAAAGCACTCTCGCACGTCTCGAAGCTAAATAAGCAAATCTCCCCTTTAAAGCTCTGCTTAAAACTCTATTACTATTAATTAATAATAAACTAACGCCTTTATAGATAATCGGCTAATGTTATATTCTAGAGCTTTATAAGGTAATTCTAACGCTACTAAAATTATTATAAACGGCGTTATGGTTACTGCTATATTTTGCCTTAAATATTACCACTAAAATAGTAAATATTTAGCTAGAGCTATTAACTATTACCAATCCTTAATATTTAACCTCCTATATTAATATTTATAGTAGATAAATACCTAAATAGCTAATATATTATATCTAGACTAACTCTAGGCCTTATTACCTGCTTTATTGCTCTTCCGCTGCCTGTATAAACGCCTGTACAAAAGCCTACACGAAGCCTGCACAAAGCCTACACGACGTCTACACGAACGTCTGTATGAATATAAACTCTATATAAAGCTCTGCACAAGGCTCTGCATAAGGCTCTGCTTAAAGCTCCGGTCGAAGCTCTGGTCAAAGCTCTACTTAAGGCTCTGGTTAAGGCTTTGGTCAAGGCTCTAGTCAAGGCTCTAGTCGAGGCTCCGCTCAAAGCTCTGGTCGAGGCTCCGCTCGAAGCTCTACTCGAAGCTCTGCTCGAAGCTCTATACGAGGCTTTGCTTAAAGCTTTGCACAAGGCTCTGCTTAAAGCTCTACTCAAAACCTTATATAGAGCTTTAAAGCTCTACTAATACAGCACTAATATACTACGAAGGTTCTATAATTAGCTATATAACNACCTATATAATTATTATTATTAATTCTATTTATTGCCCAATTTAGTCCCCTTTTAGGTCTATATAGGAAAAAGCCCTATAAGAGGAAAATCCTAAGTATTTCCTTTTAGCTAGTTCTATTTGTTCCGCCTTTACCTAGCTAGTATATCTTTATATCTTCTAGTCTACCTTATATACTATACTTCCTAGGTATATTAGAAAATCTAAAAGGAGTAGTAAAAGGGTCTAGAAATTCGCTAGTAAGCCGCCTATAGCTAGGCGGGGGTATTTAGTCTTTAAGGGGCTATAATAGGGCGTATTATTTAGTGTCCTCCTATTAGATCTTATATGCTATTTAAAACTACTAAAGAATTCCTTAGCCTATAAGCTATTTTACTACTATTTATAAGCCCCTACTTATAGAGAGTATCTAAGTAATATTATTTATGCCTACGCTAGTAAGTAGCTAGTTCCTTACTAAGCAGTAGCTATAAAATAGTAGTATATAATATATTAACTAAATAGGCCACCGGTATATATATTAAGGTAACTAAAAAGTAGTCTATATAGGCCTAATAGGGATCTAAATTAGACGTTAAGTAATAAATAAATATTATTATATATTAAGGTAAGATATTTAGAATATAGATATTAGCTATATATTTAGACCTAGGACCTTTATTTATAGTAGAAAAACTGTAAGCTTTGTAGTGTGTGGGAATTAAACAAGCAACTTTATTATAAATCTATGGAAATTAAGTGGTATAAATATATAAAGAAGGTGTAGGAAACAAGGGGTAATTGACCGAGTTAGTAACTAAGTTGGTAAGCGAGTTAAGGGGTAAGTAGTGAAATAGGGTGATATGTAGGCGAGTTAGGGTAGTGCTAACGAGGTACCGGTAGTCGGTTACAAAAACGGCTATAGATTTTACCCTCGTTAGTCCTTTATATAAGAAAAGAGTTAGTATTAACTATAGGGTATTGTTTATATCAACTTAATAATATAAGTAAGTTATATCCAGGGGCACGAAATACGTATAGTATCGTATACCTCTTTTAAGAAGGTGGTAACTCTTTTCTTTAATTAATACGTAGGTGGAATGGAGGGAGCGAATTTAAGGTTTCCTGA
>NW_027137568.1:2798095-2924413 GCF_001692895.1 Cenococcum geophilum 1.58
CAAAGATATAAGAAAAAGAGAGAAATGATGAATATCATCATAATCACTGAGTAATTGAATGCTCCGTACCCGATAGTGCAGCGATTTACCTGCGCGTTCGGACATATTAACCTAATAGATATTGGCTCTTATAGTTCGATCCCTTTTCCTTTCCTCTTCTTCTCGTCGCGGCAAATGCGATTACCCGCTATTCTGAAGCGCAGGGTGCATTGGCGTTATACGCCGATATATCGTTTGAACGGCTACGCTTCAATGACGCGATTCCTCCGACATATGTCATGGATGCCGGTAGGATCGATATTCGGATAATTCTCGGCATAATGGCAGAAATTCTCCGATAGCTGAGGAATAATATATAAAAGAAAAATTGATCCATTCGGAATATGATCTTAGATATCAGAGAGATGATATAATTCATCTCATGATCAATTATCCAAATCCCTAGAATATATCAATCAATTGATAATGACTAATCAGCGCAAGTCAATCTATATGAGAGACTACCCGCCTTTGTGAGACGGTTTCGAATAGGCCGACGAAAGCGCGCGTTCTGGGCCCTTTATGCTATCCTCTCATTTGCACTATTCAATTATCGATCAAGTTTCAAGAAGAATTTACGGACCACGGGCTATAGTTGCGGGAGAATATCCGCTGGGTGATGCCCTACTCACATCACCCAATATCATTACTGGAAACAGTATTATATCCCTGATGATATTAGCTTACTAGGCGGAGACCTAATACTATACTAGTAGAGCGCTATAATAGTAATAGAGGATAAAAGGTTACTAATATAGATAGAAATCTACTACACTAATTATAAAATAGGCAGATCTTAAATAGAAGCGATAATAGAAGAAGGTAGTAAAAATATAAGACGCAGCTATAAAGAACACCCTATAGTTAATACTAATAAAGGTAAAATCTATAATCGCCTTTCTACTATAGATAGAGGGTTTAGGCCTAAATATATAACTAATAAACATCTATATTTTGAATACCTTACCTTAATATATATATGGGTGGCCTATTTAGTTAGTACGCTATATATTACTATTCTATAGTTACCGCTTAGTAAGGGACTAGCTACTTACTAGTATAGGTATAAACAATATTACCTAAATACTCTTTAAGTAGAGGCCTATAGGTAGTAATAAGATAGCTTATAGGCTAAGAAGTTCTTTAATAGTTCTAAATAGTATATAAGATTTAATAGAAGGATACTAAAGGGTATGCCCTTTTCTAGCCCCTTAAAGACTAAATACCCCTACCTAGCCGTAGGTAGTACGCTAGCGAATTACTAGATACTTCTACTACCCCCCCTAAATCTTCTAATATACCTAAAAAATATAGTATATAAGGTAGATATAAAGATATAAAGATATATTAGTTTTATATATTCTACCTTTACTAAACTAATATATCTTTATATCTTTAGGTCTACCTTATATACTATACTTTTTAGGTATATTAGAAGATCTAAAGGGGGCAGTAAGAGTATCTGGTAATTTATTAGCGTACTACCTATAGCTAGGCAGCGGTATTTAGTCTCTAAGGGGCTAAAAGGGGTATATCCTTTAGTGTCCTCCTATTAAATCTTATATACTATTTAGAACTACTAAAAAACTCCTTAGCCTATAAGCTATTTTAATACTACTTATAAGCCCCTACTTATAGAGAGTATAAGTAATATTATTTATACCTATACTAGTAAATAGCTAGTACCTTAGTAAGTAGTAGCTATAGAAAAGTAGTATATAGTATACTAACTAAATAGGCTATCTATAAGTGTATTAAGGTATAATATTTAGAATATAGATACTTACTAGCTATATATTTAGGCTTAAAATCTTTATCTATAGTAGGAAAGCGGCTATAGATTTTACCTTTATTAGTCCTTTATATAGGAGGAGTATTAGTATTAACTATAGGGTATTCTATATAGCTACGTCTTATATTTTCACTACCTCCTTCTATTTAAGGTCTACCTATTTTATAATAAGTATAGTAGATCTCTATCTA
The DNA here is from genome assembly GCF_001692895.1 of Cenococcum geophilum 1.58. Lineage (NCBI taxonomy): Eukaryota > Fungi > Ascomycota > Dothideomycetes > Gloniales > Gloniaceae > Cenococcum > Cenococcum geophilum. The sequence continues at coordinate 2,800,118 of NW_027137568.1, forward strand.
TACTAATAGCCTCTTATCCTCTATTACTATAGTAGTACTCTATTAATACGGCGCTAGGTCTCCGCCTAGTAAGCTAATAGTTTCTATATTTTCTTTTCTCTCTTTACTACTTATAGGTAAAGGGCTTCCTAGCTAGTATACTTAGGCGTATTACCTCTTTAAGGGGCCCTTAATCTTTATATACGTCTTATTCCTTATATACGTTTTAGTATTTAGCGTATATTTTCTTTTACTAGGTAGCCTTATACTATAACTATTCTTTATATAGTAGTTATATTAATATATAAGTCTACTAGTAGAACTACTACTTTATNTTCTAGTATNGCGCGTAGTNTTNTCTTATAAACCCCTATAGTTCTATATAGGTACTAGTTTTATAGCTTAGCTAATAGCGCTAAGGANCTTTTTATTAATACCTTACTACCTAGTCCTNGGCCCTAGATCTAGGAGCCGTATAGTATTATTAGCCTTACTATAAATAAATAAATAAATAAATATCTATATAATTTCCTATATAATTATTTCTATAAATTCTATAATTAATTACTAGTATAAAAATATATATCTATACGCCTATATATTTATATAAAGCTCTATATAAAGCTCTATATAAGGCTCTATATAAAGCTTTATATAAGGCTCTATATAAGGCTCTATATAAAGGTCTATTATGATAGATTCATACGCTCTATCGCTCAAATTACCGCTCTGACTGCTCAAGAGCTCTTTTCTCCTCCTTAAAGCTCTCTACGCGCATAAGGCTCTGCTTGGCTCGCAACCCAGAGCTTCTGCACGAAGCTCTGCACGAAGGCTCTGCACGAAGGCTCTTCGACCACAGCTCTGCACGAAGCTCTGCTCGAAGTTCTGCTCGAAGCTCTGCAGTCGAAGCTCTCGCGGAGCTCTGGTCGGAGGCTCTGCACGAAGCTTGCGCTACGGCAAGGCTCTGCACGAAGCTTTCTCGGACGGCTCTGCACGAGAACGGCTCAAGCTCTGGACATCCGTATGTGTCGGAGGCTGCTCGACGAGCTTCTGCGTACGGGATGCTCTGCGGCACGCGAGCTCTGCGTACGGAGCTCTGCTAGAAGCTCTGCGTGCTGAGCTCTGCTACGAAGTCTGCTCGGCTCGCACGAAGCTCTGAGCGGAAGGCTCTGCCCAATAAAGCTCTGGCACGATGCGGTTGTACGAGGGCAGCTCTGGGCTAGGGAGCGCGCGCTCGAGTGCTGTCTGCAGGAAGCTCTGGGCAACGAAGCTCTGCTCGTACGGAGGCTCTGCATATCCCAAGCTCTGCACAAAGCTCTGCACGAAGCTCTGCAGAGACGAAGGGCTCCTGCACGTAAGCTCTACTGCGGAGCTCTGCGTAGGGCTCTGCGATAAAGCCAATCTACTAAAAGCCACATAAGGCCTATAATATCTCCTGAGCGAGTCTCATACCTAAAAAGCTTAGCCCCTTTCTATAAGGGCATAATTTGTATACACCGAAGCTACTAGTAGTCCTCAGTTAGTTATTTTTAAGGCTGGCTCGTCGGTTCCTCTTTTGGTGTTGAGTTTAGGCTCTGGCTACAGTAGGAAGAGGGCGGCGGGGTGTGGCTCCACGGCAAAGGAAGTCTGGTGGGCTCTAGAGTCGTGGGCTGCTACGACTCGGGGGCGTCGGCGCGACGCACGAGATAACAAATTAGGAATTCGGGCAAATCGGGCAACGTAGTCTTCTTCGCCAGGGTTTGCTTTGGTATTTAGCCATCAGGAATAGCTTTTAGGGAGCTATAAGCCAGTTAAGACAAATTTGGCTTAAAGTAGGTGTTATATAGGGCCGTAACATCTCCTCGCGGCGCTAGGACTAACAAAAATCCGAACCGTGTCACCAGACCTTCTAACGACGCCGTCTTGCCAAAAGCGGCTAGCGGCTTGGCAAAGGTAAGCCTTGCAAGAAGGTTCTGGGAACGAGACAAGGCTTTTATGGTTATGTCGTTACTTGCCATCACATCAGCTAAGTTCTATTACTTTCTTGGGCGCGTTGTTGCAAACGAAAACTCGCGGTCTGCGAAACCTGCGTAAGTCGCAATTTTGGCAATTTGCGCGATTTGCAGCAATTTGGTACGCTAATACACACATTAGGCTACCTATGCACGCGCCTGCCCTATCTATGTGTTTGTAGCAAATTGCTGCAAATTGCCGCAAAATTACCAAAATTGCGACTTACGGCAGGTTTTGCAGACCCCAATTTTCGCTTGCAACAGCGTGCCTAAAAAATTTTCCTGATGCAGAGGCTCTGCACGAGGCTCTACACGAAGCTCTGTACGAAGCTCTGCACGAAGCTCTACACAAAGCTCTACACGAAGCTCTACACGAGGCTCTACACAAAGCTCTGCATATAGAGGCTCTGCACGAGGCTCTGCACGAAGCTCTACACGAAGCTCTACACAAGGCTCTGCCACGAGCTCTACACGAAGCTCTACGTACAGAGGCTCTGCACGAAGCTCTACACGAAGCTCTGCACAAAGCTCTATATGAAGCTCTACACGAAGCTCTGCATAAAGCTCTACGAAGCTCTACACGAAGCTCTACATATAGAGGCTCTGCACGAGGCTCTGCGCGAAGCTCTACACGAGGCTCTGCGCGAAGCTCTGCATACGGAGGCTCTACACGAACTCTACACAAAGCCTTTGTGTGTGCGCGCGACACACTACTATCGGGTCCCCGCTATATTCCGATAGCCTCTACACGTGCCTCTGCCAAGTATACCCCTATATACACCTAGGTAGCCACCTCATTTTTTTACCCTTCCTTACATCCTCCCTACCTAGGAAGACACCAGAACGACAGCCAGCAGACGACCGTCGCCGGAGCCAGATGACCGTCGCCAGAGCTAGACGACCGTCAGAGCCAGACGACGGTCGTCAGAGCCAGACGACTGTCGCCGGAGCCAGATGACCGTCGCCAGAGCTGGACGACCGTCGTCAGAGCTAGACGACCGTCGCCAGAGCTAGACGACCGTCAGAGCAGACGACCGTCGTCAGAGCTAGACGACCGTCGCCGGAGCCAGATGACCGTCGCCAGAGCTGGACGACCGTCGTCAGAGCCAGACGACCGTCGCCGGAGCCAGATGACCGTCGCCAGAGCTAGACGACCGTCGTCATCGCCACACGACCGTCACCAGAGCCACACGACAACCGTTCGAACGACCAGCCAGCGAACACGATAAACGATTCGATTGATCGATCGAATCAAGGTAACATAGACAGGTAGGCACAGACAGGTAGGTATAGACAGACAGACAGACAGGTAGGTAGGTAGGCAAGCAGGCAGGTAGGCAGGCAGGCAGGTAGGCAGGCAGGCAGGCAGGTAAGTAGGCAGATGATTTAGAGCCTCCGCGAGAGGCTTCCCCCTTAACGCCTAAAGTAGATAGCTCTACATTTTATATAGTTATAATATAAATATATTTAAAAGTATACTACAGAAATCTATGGAAATATGTGATAATTTGGTTATTATGTAATATAATTATAATTTATATAGTTACAATTTATATAGTTACAATTTGTACAATTCGTACAATTCATACAGTTTTTACAATTCGTACAATTCGTACAGTTCGTACAGTTTGCGGCAATTTGCCGCAAACCGCAACAACGACCCCAAAAAAAATTTTCCTGATGCACTGATTTCAAGGACGGAAGAAGACAATATATCCTTGCAACAACTTCACTCTGGAATGCTATAACCTTCCTATAAATCTCATGACTAGTAAACTATGACGCCCAGGTCTCATGACGAGGACCACGAACTACTTAAAGAAAACAATACTATCTCGGAATTCTGCCGAGTGGCTTTCGAGGTAAACGTGGAGAATCTTGGTAATAATAGGAACGAACTGAACATCATATACGATATATTGGGATCATGAATTGTATGAAAAATCTCCTGAGATCAAGTAACTTGTACTGTGAGATAGAATATTTTGTATATTCGAAGCAAGGAGATCTAAAATTCTAAACATGGAGGGTAAGTGCGAGAAATTTTGGGACAATCAGGAGATTGCTGTAATGAAAATTAGCGGGTTGGGGCTGGCGTTTAATCTATATCTATTGATCTGACCGCTAGACGTTTTGGCGGTGTGCCAATCTGGTCTCATGAAAGGAATATGGAAATCGCCTCGTGACCGTATGACGGAGCAGTGAGGCCGTGGAGCTCCGAGAGCTCTAAATTTAACATAATAAGGAAACATTTAGTCTCAATGGGGGGGAGGATGCGTGCGTACATCACGTATGATAAGATAAGAACCTTCATTCTCCGTGCTTGTTATTAAGCTTGTTGTTCTTTGCTTAACTATTCTACACTGTTGATTAGGTAATTATACGTTCTAGTTGGACTAGCCTCTTACAAAAATTCCGTATATACTAGGCGCGGGCGTAAGCGTAATACCCGCTGAGGCAGTTTACACGCATTAAGTAAAGGTAGTAGCACCTAAATTAGCTCGTATTGTAACGGAACCTTGTAGCAAGAACTACGATGGGCTCGTTAATGGGCTAGGTGTGTAGGAAATGCAAAGACAGTAGTTAACAATGTAATAATAACTGGTGGAGTAGTTGCCTAATAGATTAACTCTAATTATATTCTAAGAATTACTANAAGGAAGNAACNATCTANGTAGGNANTAANNGTCCTTAAATACANAACCGTACTCCTATAAAATCCTTCTTATACGTAATGTACGTCTTATATATAAGGTACGTAAGTTCCTCTTATTTCTCTTGTTTAATACGTAGTATATTATATAACCTTAGTTACTATTCCTTATTATATAGTTCTACCGGTTTTATTTTAGACCGTACCTAAATTAACTAACTAGCTTCTTCTAACTTCTCTCTTAGTAGTTATAATATTATACTTAAAGCATCCGTAATACTATCTCCCTCCTCTTTATCTTCGTCCTTAAAGATTTAAAATATCTCTAAGTTATTTACTAGAGGTGTAATATCTATCTAATTAATTTAGTTAATATTATTACTTATTATACCTAAAGCAATTTCTTCTTTATACGCCCAACGTTATACCCGCACTATTACTGCGATATTATCTTTTAGTAAGATTATACCATCTCCGTATTCTTATTATGCGAAAGAGGGGTTAGTTTATATTATATTGGCGAGTCCTTTTTTATAATAACCGTCCTCTTACTTAGAGTGCACTAAAGCGAATATTTATTTATCCTATAATATTCGCTTTACCTCTAATACTAAATATACGCGACCTATTACTCTTAATAGTTGTCTAGTTCCCTAATTAATTTATCTTAGGGTCTTATATTTAATCTGCTGCTACGCGGCTAGATAGTAAACTATCTTAAGCCCTTGCTAAGTTAAAATATTCTTATAATATGGAATAGAAGGCCCTAAATGCTCGTATCGCGGCGTCTGCTTAATTACTTTGCCTTAAGAAGGTTTGTAAGAAGGTTTATTCTAAGGAGTAGAAACTTATAGAATAAGGTCTTTAGGAACTAGGTAATAAGAGAACTAACTCTCCTTCTATAGTAAAGGGAATAACTCTAAGTAGTTCGGCAGTCGCTCTTCCTAGGTCCCCCTTAGGTAACTTATTCTTTAATACTCCTTCCTTATTAATGTTACCTAACCTATTTTTTTCTAATACTCCTATACCTTTTCTATAGCATTCTTTAAATTCTCTAATAGCTTCTAGGTAGTCTTAGTATAGCCTATCTACTTAACCTTATACTATATTTTATTATTAATATCCTTATAACTAATAATCCTTAAAACTTGCTATTTGTCTTCTTCCCGTCCTTTATACATGTCTATTTTATAAACTAGCGGCTTAATATTCCTATATACTAGCTCTAGCATTATAATATACTATATAGGGTAGATCTTTATTTTAGCTAGTTATAACAGAGCCTTATAGTGGGAACTACGGTAGACTTATTAATAGGCTAGGTATGTAGGTATTGTAAGTAAGTTAACAACGTAATAACAACTGGTGGAGTGGTTGCCCAATAGATTAACTTTAATTATATTCTAAGAATTACTATAAGGAAGGAACTATCTAGGTAGGGACTAAGGGTCCTTAAATACACAACCATACTCCTAAGAAAGTCGTTGCTCTATTACTCTGTCTGCTCTATTCACTCTATTATAGATTTTGTAGATTATACAGATTACACAGATCACATTATATGACTTTACTTACCATTCCTCGTTATATAGTTCCACGGGTTCTATCCTAAACCGTGCTTATATTAACCAACTAGCTTCCTCTAACTCTTCTCTAAGTAGTTATAATATTATACTTAAAGCGTTCATAATACCATCTCCCTCCTTTTTATCTTTGTCCTTAAAGATACCTAGTATCTCTAAGTCATTTACTAGAGGTGTAATGCCCGTCTAATTAACTTAGTTGACTTTGTTACTTATAATGCCTAAAGTGCCTTCTTCTTCCTTAACTCTTTGTTATACGCGTACAGTCTCTTCTATACTATTGCTTGGTGAAGTAATACCATCTATGTTCTTATTGTGCGAAAGAGGGGTTAGTCTATATTGCGTTGGCGAGTCCCTTATCTTAATAACCCTCTTTTTATACGGAGTGTACTAAAGCAAACGTTTAGTTATCTTGCGATATTCGCTTAATTCCTAACACTAAGTATGCGCGTCCTATGACTTTTAATAGTCTTTAAGTTCCCTAAGTAATTTGTTATAGGGTCTTATATTTAATCTACTACTACGAAGCTTAATAGTGAGCTGTCCGTCGCCTTAGCGGAACTTCGTTATTCGCGTAACGCTAAGAAGGAGGCTACCGATGCTTAACAACGGGCCCTTAATTCTTGTCTTGCTGCGTCTACTCGCTTAATTCGTCTTAAAAAATTTCGTAAGAAGGTTTGTTTAAAGGAGTGGAAACTTATAGAATAAGGCCTATAGGAACTTAATAATAAAAGAACGGATTCTCTTCTAATAGAGAAGGAAATAACTCTAAGTAGTTCGGCAGTCGCTTTTCCTAGGTCCCCCTTAGGTAACTTATTCTTTGGTAATTCCTCTTTATTAATATTGCCTAATCTTTTCTTTCCTAATACTCCTATACCTTTCCTATAGCGTTCTTTAGGTTTTCTAGTAGCTCCTAGGTAGTCTCGTTGTAGCCTATCCACTTTACTTTATACTATATTTTATCGTCTACGTCCTTATAACTAACGATCTTTAAAACTTACTATTTGTCTTCTTCTTATCCTTTATATGTGTCTGCTTTATAAACCGGTAGCTTAATATTCCTATATACTAGCTCTAGTATTGCGATATGCTATATAGGGTAGATCTTTATCCTAGCTGGTAGGTTTAACTTAAATATAACCGGTGAAATTCTCTATATAATTTTAAAGGGTCCTAGTCTAACGTGGTCCAACTTCTTACTTAGTCGTTAACTCTTGAAATTTTTATATAGTAGCCACACTTTATCTCCCTCCTTAAGATCTGGTCCCTTAGATCTCTTAGCATTATAATACTTTTTCATTCTTTGCTATATTACCTTGGCTGTTTCCATAAGGTTTATATAAAGATTTATTAAACTCTTTATCCTTTACTTAGCTGTGCTATTTATCTTTTTTACTTAATATAGCGATAATAAGGTCCTTAGCTTATATCCATAATTCGCCTTAAATAGTAACGTGCCTATTCTTTTCTATGGTGTTGCATTATATGTAAACTATATAACTAATAATAGCGATACCTAATTGTTCTATACGTGATTGACATAGTACCTTAGATACTATTCTAGTGTCTAATTTAATCTTTCTATTTAACCGTCTGTCTGTAGATAATATATAGTAGAAGTTACTACTTAAACTCTTTACTCCGCTAAGAATACTTCCTAAAATGCTGTTATGAATCTTAGATCTCTGTCCGATATAATCTTGCTTAATACTCTATATCTTATAAACACTTCCTTAATATAAATTCTAGCGACATCTTCCGCTGATATTTCTTCTGTATATGCTATAAAGTATCCCCACTTTATAAGCTTGTCTATTATTACTAAGATCGCGTTATAATCTTATCTGGTAATAGGATCTCTTAACTTTAGTAACTTAATAATAAAGTCCTATAATATAACTTCCTATAGTCTTTCTGGTATTTTAATAGGTTATAGCCCTCTATATAGCTTATGCCTTATTAGTTTATTCCTTTAGCAATTTAGATATTCTTTTATAACTTGCCTAGCTAGTCCCTAGATTCCATTAATAATATACTCCTCTTAGAGTCTTAACACTAAGCCTATAGCTCCGTTATGTCCTTAAGTTAGTCCCTTATAAAATAACTTAATAAACTCTTTTATAATAGATCTTGGTACGTATATTACTTCTTAATTTTTATACTGCTCTAAGTCTAGATCCTCTACCTATGCATTTTAGATCTTTTATATCTAATTACTCTCTAGTAAATCATGGATCTGTTCTTCTTATATTACTATAATTTTTAGATAGTTATACCTAATTAATCTATCTATATCTTTTTATAATAAAGCCCCTAATGGCTTTTCGTTGCTTTGTAGTTTAGCTTTTCTACTTAAAGCATCTGCTTGTGCGTTTTCTGTACCCTTAGTATACTAAATCTTAAAATGGTATTCTGCAAGCATCTCCGCCCATTTAACTTGTCTGCAATTAAGTTCTTTTATTATTAGGAACCCTGTTAGGTTCTTATAATCCGTCTTAACTATAAATGGTTTTTCTATACCTTATAAGAATAATCTCTATTCCCTTAATACTATAACTATACCTAATAACTCCTTATTGTAGATATTATAGTTTAGTTCTAGTAGTGTTATCTTTTAACTGTAATATACTACTAGGTGCTATCTATCTTAATATTTCTATAGGAAGCACGCTCCTAGTGCATAGTCTAATATATCCGTTTCAACCACTGTCTCTAGCTATAGTTAATAGATCTTAAGAACTAGCTCCTAGGTAAACAACTGCTTAATTTTCTTAAATAGTTCCTTTTATTCCTCTCCCTATGCCTATAGTTCTTCTTTCTTTATTATTCTTATAAGTAGCTTAATATCCTTTAACTATTAAGCTATAAACCTTCTGCAGTAATTGTAGAACCCTAAAAATAACCTTAACTGCGTTATATTTTCTAGTTCTTACTAATTTACTATGGCCTTAATCTTCTTTAAATCTATACTAAGTTAGCTTAGTTTAATGATAAATCTAACGAAATCGGTCTTCTTAGTGAAGAACTCGCATTTCTTAATTACTACTGGTATTTGTTCTTCCTATAGTCTCTTTAAGACTTATTTAACGTGTTCTCTATATTCTTCCTCGCTTATTAAGTAGATAATAATATTATTAAGATATACCATAATAAATTCATTTAAGTACTCTCTTAATACATTGTTAATTTACTTCTAAAACATTACTAGTGCGTTTATAAGCCTAAATTATATAACTAGTGGTTTGTATAGTCCTTCCTTTAACCTAAAGGCTGCCTTTTATTTGTCGCCTTCCTTAATCCTAATCTAATAGTACGCCTATCTTAAATCTATCTTTATAAAGATTTGCGTATTACCAATCCTATTTTAGATTTCGCTAATTAAGGGTAAAGGATATCTATCCTTCCTGGTGATGCTGTTTAACTATCTATAGTTAATACATAGCCTAAGTTTTCTATTCTTCTTTAGTACGAATAGTACTAGATATCCCGCTAATAATTGCGATAGTCTAATGTATCCCTTTTGAAGATTTTCCTGGATAAACTCTTTTAACGCTCTTCCTTCTTCTTCGGTAAGCTTATAGATTGGAAAAAACCTTAGACTTATTCCTAGTTCTAATTCTATCTTATAGTCCCATACTATATACTCTAACAGTTTTTTACTTTCTAGTGACTATAATTTCTTGCTATACTTATGGTATCTCTTTAGTATATAACTTAATCCCTAATTGGTCTCCTTATATGTTGCTCCAACTTGGTACTATACCAACTTGGTTTATTGTTATATTTTACGGCGTTAAGTATCTCTAATATCGACCTAACTGGTAATCCAATTAATCCTTAGATTATATTCCTGTAACTAAGGTATTCCTAGTATCGCCTCATTATTCCCTAATGGTAATATATTAAAAGACATCTTAATTTATCTCCCTTTAATGGTTAACTAAATGGGTCCTATTTTAAGATTAATAATACCTCCTCTATAGGCTATTAGATTTCCTAAAATTGTAACTAGTGGATATAGGTGCTTCTTCTCTTTATATAGTAGTCCTATTTTTTTTAACTACTGCTAGTAATATATGGTTCCTTATTGCTCCACTATCTACTAATGCTTTAAACTGCTAATCTTACCATTTAATTTTTAAATTTAGATGTTATCCTTAAATTCCTTTAAGGGTCTAAGGCTCTACCACTAGCTCCCTCTGGTCCCGTAGGCCTCTACTTTTCCTAACTATTAGCTGTTTAATCCTATTACACTTAGATTACTCTTTAGCCAATACCTAGTTCGCTTTTTATCTTTAATATGCTATAGACAGGTGTTCTCTAGATATTTCTACTATTGTCGTCCTTCTAAACATTCTTCCATAAGGAACCTTCCTAGTTAAAGTGTTAAACTTCCTTCCTCTTAGGCTTCTGCTGGATGCCAGCCGTGTATATACTTGGCATTTTATACTGTTATTTATCTATTATCTAGTACATTCTTATAGGGTATTTCTAATTCTTTTCCTTTGGATTCTTATATATCTTATATATATTATCTACACATATAATCTATAATAGCGTATAGTATACTAGGTGCTTTAGGTTAACTCTTAGCTCGTCTTTGTCCTTAAGTTTAAACCTTTATCGTGCTAATCTGAATGTTATAACTTTATTCGCAGGTACTAAGATGCGTCTCTCGCTTTTCTAGTCCTCTAATTATTCCTTTAGATCCTTTAATGTCATAATTAAGGCTCCCTTAATATAATTTATTGCCTTTTCCGTAATTAGGTGGTCTTAGATAACTTTTTTGTCTAACTATATGTAGAAATCTTCCTACTTATTACTGTGTTGTTGCTTATACCACTTTTGGTACAGCTACTAGAGTGTATACGGCCTGTTCGTAAGGAAGTATCTTTTTATTACTGCGTCATAATAGCCTTTTATGTGTCGTTCTTTAAACCTAGTAGAAATCCCTAGATCCTCTCCGTTTTCTAGTTTAGTAAGCCACTTAGCTCTTAGTGTACCTATCTTAGGTCTATTAGTAATTCTTTATACGGGTGCTCTATCCCTTCTATGTCCTAATATGCTAGATCTCTTGTCTAGTTTCTGTTCTTGCCATAAGGTAATTCTTGCCCTAAATTTCTCCATGGTTTGTTTCTTTTTGCGCCTTATAAGTAGATCCTTAAAGTTCTCTTGCTTCTTAATCGCTGTATTAACTTTTCAATCTTTAGGTTAAATACTATATTTATCTAGTAAGTCTTCTGGGTCTATATATCTGTCTCCTAGTTTAATTGCTATTTATATTGTAGATTCTCTAATCTGTAGCGAAGCCACTTACTTCCTACTTATAGGTGTCCTTATTTATACTCCAAACTCTTAACCCCTTAAATTCTTTAATCCTGAGCTTGCTTCTAACTTAAGCTTAGCTCTAGCCTTAGTCTAACTAGGCTTTACTAGTATCCTTATCTCGTCTTAAGAGTCCTAGATCTTACTTATCTCGTCTTAAGAGTCTTATGCCGTTGGGAACACTTATCCTAAGCTTATTTGTATATTATTAAACTAAGCTACTNCTCTACTCCATTGGTTTACCTCTGTTATGGGTCCTTAAGCATACCTTATCTCTNCTTAAGAATCTTAGTTGTCTCTTATCTCGTCTTAAGAATCTTAAGCCTTTAGCTTTTTGCCTTTATTAAGTGGTAAGCTAGCACTAGCAGTTGTCTGCTTACTTAATCGTCTCTAAATATTACTCCTTCCGTCTTATAAAGCGATAGATGCCGTATCTAATGGTGTTATAATACCCGTTACTAAACCTTACTCTATAGCGGTCTTAGTCTCTACTTCTATTACATTATTAAGGTTTGGATACCCCTAGTTGGTTCCTTTACTATCCTTATCGCTATTAATTAATAAATACTCCGACTCCATTATTATTATTATTAATTATTATCCGCACGTTGCTATAATATCTTAATCTAGCTTATAGAGTCGATCTTGTTCCTTATCTAACTCTTTAGTTCCTTTAAGTCCTCTTAACTTTAGCTCTTATGGCCAATAGCTTATACCGTACTTAGCGTCTTTATAAATTTAGTATGCGTTATTATAACAAAACGCAAAACTTCTAATTAAACATTCTTTTGTTCCTCGTAGTGTACTATCATCCCTCTATACATATATATCACCTACTATTAGTCTAGTTCCCTTTACTATATAATAACTCTAACTACCTCTATAGTCTCTGGCGAAATAACCCTATTTTCCGCAATTTATATAAGCTCTATTTTTAAACCATTACTTTTACTATAGAGTCCGCTTAAACGTCTTCTGCTATTAAGATCCTTGGTTTAGCCTATGCTCCTTAGTCCTATAATTACTTAATCCTTAACCTCTAGGTTTCTATAGTTTTTTACTCTATCTCTTATAGGTTTCTTTAGTACCACTTAGGTCTATTAGCTCTGCGCTATACTATAGTTTCTAACTTAGCTTTAGTTGTTGCGTGCTCTGCGTCTTATATAACTATAGAACTCTATTCTAGCTTCTCTTAGCCTGTTCCCTTTAGAAGATCTTATTATTAATCTTAATCGCTTAATCTATTAATTCCCTTAGGGTATCCGCATCTTCTATTAGAATAATTACGTCCTAGACCTTAGCCTTAAGTCCCTGTTTATACTATACTATAAGCGCCTTATTGTTCTATTTAACCTATATAGCAAGTGTTTAAAACTATATTGTATACTTAATTACTAAAGTTCGCTACGTTAGGTCCTAAAGCTTTCTCTTTACTATAGTTGTTGCTTTTGGGTCCCCAAATATCTATATTAATCGTTCTACGAATCCTGCCTAGCTAGAAAACATAAATCGTACCTCTTAATTAGTAGTAGTCATTCCGTTAGTCTATATTTCCGTTAAGTAGGGTTTAAACCATTCCAGTGCCTAACCTGTTAGGAATAGTCCTACGTAGGCTATCTAATCCATTGTTGTGGCTAACTTAGCCCCTTCTTACATAACTTTAAAATGCATTTACGTTAGGAATCCCTTAAGCTTTAATCTCTCCCCTAAGAATCGTTTAATTAAAGGTAGCTTAACCTTTACTACTCCGATCCTATTAAGTCTTTCTTTAAGTATTTAGTTGTTCTTATTTAACCTATTAACGATTTCCTGTAACTGCCCAACTGTAACTGTTTGTGAGTTAGTATCTTGCATACTTATATCTCCACTTAACCTTAAAATGGTTACTACCGTTAACGGCATCGTGGTGGCTGCTTTTAGTGGCATGTTATTTAACTTATTAAAACTATAACTGTGGTAGTAATTGTATAACGGAGCCTTATAGTGGGAACTACGGTGGACTTATTAATAGGCTAGGTATATAGGTATTGCAAGTAAGTCAACAACGTAATAATAACTGGTAGAGTGGTTGCCCAATAGATTAACTCTAATTATATTCTGAGAATTACTACAAGGAAGGAACTATCTAGGTAGGGACTAAGGATCCTTAAATACACAACCGTACTCCTAAGAAAGTCGTTACTCTGTTACTCTATCTGCTCTATTCACTCTGTCATAGATCTTATAGATCATACAGATCACACAGATTACATCACGTGACTCTGCTTACCATTCCTCGTCATATGGTTCCACGGGTTCCATTCTGGACCGTGCTTATATTAACCAACTAGCTTCCTTTAACTCTTCTCTAAGTAGTCGTAATATTGTACTTAAAGCGTTTGTAACACTAGTAAGTTTAACTTAAATATAACTAGTGAAATCCTCTATATGATTTTAAAAGGTCCTAGTCTAATATAGTCTAACTTCTTACTTAGTTATTAACTCTTAAAATTTTTATATAGTAGCTATACTTTATCTCCCTCCTTAAGATCTAGTCCCTTAGATCTCCTAGCATTATAGTATTTTTTTATTCTTTACTATACTACCTTAGCTATTTCTATAAGGTTCGTATAAAGATTTATTAAAGTCTCTATTCTTTACTTAGCTCTGCTATTTATTTTCTTTACTTAATATAGCGATAATAATGTTCTTAGTTTATACCTATAATTTACCTTAAATAGTAACATACCTATTCCTTCTTATAGTATTGCGTTATATATAAACTATATAACTAGTAATAGCGATACCCAATTATTCTATACGTAATTAACGTAATACCTTAGATACTACTCTAGTGTCTAGTTTAATCTTTTCGTTTAGCCGTCTGTCTGCGGATAATATGCGGTAGAAGTTGCTGCTTAAACTCCTTACTCCGCTAAGAATACCTCCTAAAATGCTACTATAAATCTTAGATCTCTATCCAATATAATTTTACTTAGTGCTCTATATCTTATAAATACTTCTTTAATATAGATTTTAGCAATATCTTCTGCTAAGATTTCTTCTGTATATGCTATAAAGTATCCCCACTTTATAAGCTTATCTACTATTACTAAGATTATATTATAATCTTGTCTAGTAATAGGATTTTTTAACTTTGGTAACTTAATAATAAAGTCCCATAATATAACCTCCTATAGTCTCTCTGGTATTTTAATAGGTTATAGCCCTCTATATAGCTTATACCTTATTAGTTTATTTCTTTAGTAATTTAAACACTCCTTAGTGACCTTTCTAGCTATCCTCTAGATTCCGTTAATAATATACTCCTCCTAAAGTCTTAACACTAAGCCTATAGCTCCGTTGTGTCCTTAAGTTAGTCCCTTATAGAAGTCCTCTATAAACTACTCTGCTATGCTTCTTAGGATATACTTTACTTTTTAGTTTTTATATATATCTAACTATAGATCTTCTAGCTATACTTCTAGAATTCTTTATACCTAAAAGCTTTCTAATATCTTATAAACCTTTTCTAACTTATTTTCTTAAGTTGCTATAATCTTAGGATAATTATACCTAATTAATTTATCTATATCTTTTTGTAGTAAAGCCCCTAATAGCTTATTATTATTTTATAGTTTAGTCTTTCTACTTAGAGCATCTACTTATGTATTCTCTGTACCCTTAGTATACTAAATCTTAAAATAGTATTCTATAAGCATCTCTACCTATCTAACCTACCTTTAGTTAAGTTCCTTTATTATTAGAAATCCTATTAGGTTCTTATAATCTATTTTAACTATAAATAGTTTCTCTATACCTTATAAGAATACTCTCTATTCCTTTAGTACTGTAACTATACCTAATAACTCCTTATTATAGATATTATAGTTTAACTCTAGTAGTATTATCTTCCGACTATAATATGCCACTAAATACTATTTATCTAGATGCCTTTATATAAAATATGCTCCTAGTATAAAGTCTAATATATCTATTTCCATAACCGTCTCTAGTCCTAGTTAATAGATCTTAAGAACTAGCTCTTAGGTAAATAACTCTTTAATTTTCTTAAAGAGTTTCTGCTATTCCTCTCCCTATGCCTATAGTTTTTTTTTCTTTATTAATCGCGTAAGTAGTTTAATATCTTTTAACCACTACGCTATAAACCTCCTGTAGTAATTGTAAAACTCTAGGAATAATTTTAACTGCGTAATGTTCTTTAGTTCTTGCCAATTTACTATAGCCTTAATCTTCTTTAGATTTATACTAAGTTGGCCTAGTTTAATAATAAATCTAATAAAATTGGTCTTCCTTATAAAGAACTTGCATTTTTTAATTACTACTAGCATCTGTTCTTCCTATAGTCTCTTTAAAACCCATTTAACGTGTTCCCCGTATTCTTCCTTAGTTATTAAGTAGATAATAATATTATTAAGATATACCATAATAAATTCATCTAAGTATTCTCTTAATATATTGTTAATACGCTTTTAGAACGTTACTAATACGTTTATAAGCCTAAATTGCATAACTAATAGTTTATATAGTCCTTCCTTTAATCTAAAGGCTACCTTTTATTTGTTGCCTTCCTTAATTCTAATCTAATAGTACGCTTATCTTAGATCTATCTTTATAAAGATTTGCGTATTACTTATTCTATCTTAAATCTTACTAATTAAGGGTAAAGGATACCTATCCTTCCTAGTAATGCTGTTTAACTGCCTGTATTTAATATATAGCCTTAGTTTACTATTCTTTTTTAGTATAAATAGTACTAAAATAACCCGCTAATGACTGTAATAGTCTAATATATCCCTTTTATAAGTTTTCTTATATAAACTCTTTTAATGCTCCACCCTCTTCTTTAGTAAGCTTATAGATTAGAAAGAACCTTAAACTTATTTCTAGTTCTAATTTTATTTTATAGTCCTATACTATATACTCTAATAGCTTTTTACTCTTAGGTAACTATAGTTTTTTTACTATACTTATAGTATCTCTTTGGTATATGGCTTAGTCCTTTTTCCGTTTCTTTATAGGTCGCTTCTACTTAGTACTATACCAACTTGGCTTATTATTATATTTTGCGGTATTAAGTATCCCTAATATTAACCTAACCTATAATCCAATTAATCTTTGGATTGTATTTCTATAACTAAGGCATTCCTAATACTGCCTTATTATTCCCTAATGGTAATATATTAAAAGATATCTTAATTTATCTCCCTTTAATGGTTAGCTAAATAGGTCCTATTTTAAGATTAATGATGCCTCCTCCATAGGCTATTAGATCTCCTAAAATTGTTATTAATAGGTAAGGACGTTCCTTCTGCCTATATAGTAACCCTATTCTTTTAACTACTATAGGCGAAATATAGTTCCTTATTGCTCTACTATTTATTAGTGCCTTAAACTATTAATCTTACTATTTAACTTATAAATTTAGGTGTTATCCTTAAATTCCTTTAAGGGTCTAAGGCTCTACTACTAGCTTCCTCTAGTCCCGTAGGCCTCTACTTTTCCTAACTATTAGCTACTAGATCCTATTTATACTTAGTCTAACTTAGGCTAATACTTAGTTTATTTTTTATTTTTAATATACTATAGATAGGTATTCTCTAGATATTCCTACCATTATTATCCATCTAGGTATTCTTCCGTAAGGAATCTTCCTAGTTAAAGTATTAAGTCCCCTTATTCTTAAACTTCTACTAGGTACCAACTATGTATATATTTAGCATTTTAATACTTCGCCTTATTTGTTATTTAATATATCCTTATTAAATACTTCTAATTTTTATCTTTTAGTGCTCTATATATATTGCATATATTATCTACGTATACTATCTATAATAGTGTGTAATATGCTTAATATCTTGGGTTAACTCTCGGCTTATCTTTATCCTTAAGTTTAAACCTTTCTTATATTAATCTAAGCGTTATAACTTTATTTATAGGTACTAAGATACGCTTCTCGCTTCTCTAGTTCTTTAATTACTCCTTTAGATCCTTTAATATTATAATTAAAGCTCCCTTAATATAAGTTATAGCCTTCTCTATAATTGGGTGGTCTTAGATAACTTTTTCGTCTAACTATATATAGAAATCTTCCTATTTATTATTATATTGTTGCCTATACTACTTTTGGTATAGCTGCTTAAGTATATACAGCTTATCCGTAAGAAAATATTTTTTTATTGCTGCGTTATAACAGCCTTTAGTATATTGTTTTTTAAACCTAGTAGGAATTCCTAGATCCTTTTCTTGTTCTAGTTTAGTAAGCTACTTAACTCTTAGTATGCCTACTCTAAGCCTATTAGTAATCCTTTATACTAGCGCTCTGTCCCTTATACGTCCTAATATATTAGATCTTTTATCTAGTTTCTATTCTTACTATAAGGTAATTCTTGCTCTAAATTCCTCTATAGTTTCTTTTACGTCGCGTCTTATAAATAAATCCTTAAAGTCTCTTTACTTCTTAATCTTAGTATTAACTTTTTAATCTTTAGGCTAAATACTATATTCCTCTAATAAGTCTTCTAGGTCTATATATCTGTCTCCTAGCCTAATCGCTATTTGCGCTATAGATTCTCTAATCTATAAAGAAGCTCCTTACCTCTTATTTATAGGTGTCCTAATTCACGCTCCGAATTCTTAGTCCCTTAGATTCTTTAATCCTGAGCTTGCTTCTATCTTAAGCTTAACTCTAGCCTTAGTCTAACTAGGCTTGCTTAGTATTCTTATCTCGTCTTAAAAGTCTTAAATCTTACTTATCTTGTCTTAAAAATCTTATACTATTAAGAATTTTTATCCTAAGCTTATTTGTATGTCTTTAAACTAAGCTACTACCCTACTCTATCGGTTTTTATCTATTATAGGTCCTTAGGTATACCTTATCTCGTCTTAAGAATCTTAGTTATCTCTTATCTCATCTTAAGAATCTTAAGCCTTTAGCCTTTTACCTTTATTAAGTGCCAAAGTGGTTTACTGTTCTACTTCTCTTACGTCTTATAAAGTGATAGACATTATATCTAATAGGGTCTCAATCCCTACTAATGTTCCCTATTCTATAGTGGAATCATCCTCTACCTCTAGTATAATATCTCTAAAGTCTGCATACTCCCAATAAGCTACTTTCGTTGCCTTATTATTATAAAATGTTTCACCTACGTTGAATTTATCGTCCTTAATATCCGGTCTGTGAACTAGTTTATTAGTTCCTCTACACCCTATAGGTACTAGCTCCTATAGCTAATAGCTTACGCCATACTTAGCATCTTTATAAATTTAGCATGCGTTATTATAATAAAATGCAAAACTTCTAATTAAACACTCTTTTATTCCTTGTAGTATACTATTATCCCTTTATATATATATGTTTTCTACTATTAGTCTAGTTCCCTTTATTATATAGTAACTCTAACTATTTTTATAATCCCTCGCAAAGTAACCCTATTTTCCGTAATTTATATAAGCTCTATTTCTAAACTATTAACTTTACTATAGAGTCCGCCTAAACGTCTTCTACTGCTAAGATCCCTAGTTTAGCCTCTGCTCCTTAGTTCTATAATTACTAGATTCTTAACCTTTAGGTTTTTATAGTTTCTTACTCTATCTCTTATAAGCTTCTTTAGTACTACTTAGGTCTATTAGCTCTACGCTATACCATAGTTTCTAACTTGGCTTTGGTTATTGCGTGCTCTACGTCTTATATAACTATAAAACTCTATCCTAACCTCTCTTAGTCTGTTCCCTTTAGTAAATCCTATTGTTGATCTTTATCGCTTAATTTATTAGTTCCCTTAGGGTGTTCGCATCTTCTATTAGAATAATTATGTCCTAGACTTTAGCCTTAAGTCCCTACTTATACTATACCATAAGCGCCCTATTATTCCACTTAACTTATATTGCCAATGTTTAAAACTACGTTATGTACTTAATTACTAAGGTTCGCTGTATAATATTTTAGAGTTTTCTTTCTGCCGTAGTTACTGCCTCTAGGTCTCTAAATATTTATATAAGTTATTCCATAAATCCGTTCTAGCTTAAAAATATAAACTATACTTCTTAGTTTATAGTTATTATTCCATTTACTTATATCTCTATAAGGTAAGGCTTAAACTATTTAAGTGCTCTTCCTATTAAGAATAACCCTATATATGCTATTTAATCCATAGGTGTCGCTAGCTTTGCTCCCTCTTATATAACTTTAAAATATATTTATATAAGGAATCTGTCTGTACGAGTAGAGGTTACGTGGTCATGTCTCTAATTAGTCATCCTTACGGTGACTCATTAGCCCCCTATTTAGGCACCGCGATCCTTATAATCCTCTGCAGAAAGACACAAATGAATTAAAGAACCAGTTACCTCATATTGCAATTGCAGTACCCCCCCAGGTGATACTAACACTAATCAGTGATATTACAGATTAGCTAGGTGTTATTACGAAGAGAAATAATACGCGATCGCTCCTACCAAGGCCTATTAATCGTGTCGCGTTTGCTAAGGAGAACCCTTCTGGTATAGGCTCTGGGAACTTAAAGAACCGACTCCTACTAAGGCTTTGTTTAGTTCGCGTCCACTACGCAAAACAACCACTCGAGAGACAACACGCAATCGCTCCTACCAAGGCCCGTCGATCACGTCGCGTTTACTAAGAAGAACCGACTCCTACTAAGGCTTCGTTCGGTTCGCGTCCACCACATAAAATCAACACCCAGTACGACCTCTTTACTAAGCGCTAGTACACCTAGCAGCGTTAGCAGCACCCCTACCTACACTACGACCTACACCACGATCTACGCCAGTTAATTATGTCTAATACAGGAACCTAACGTCCAAACTAGGGCAACAGAATTACCTTAACTAATGAGACCACCGCAGAAGATATTACCAGCTATATTAAGTTTAAAATTAATAAGTATACTAAGTATAACTTTAAGGATAAAAGCCTATAGAAATTATACCAAGAGGACTTTAATAATTTTAAGGTATAGACATTTAAAGACGCTAATAGGCTTATACTTAAGGGACTTAAACAACTACTCCAACGTAATAAGGTATAGGTCTTTAACAAGAAAAGTAAGTTAGTACCATAAGTACTATATAACGTCGCTTATAAGGACAACTGTACGGAATAGTTAAATGCAGAAATTTAACTATATATTAACAACAAAGGATCCTTTAATTTGTATGTTATTAACCATCGTCTTAAATTACGTTTATTAACCCCCTTAACGTTATCTGCCCTAACCCCAGCTGTCTTAAATAACCTCCCTACGGCCAAGCCTCTCTCGCCTACGGACGTTATAGCTCCCCCTACAAACGTCACAGCTCCCTCTACAAACGTTATAACTCCCCCTATAAACGTCATAACTCCTATAAAAGTCATAACCGCCGTTAACTACGGCAGAGACTTAGCAACCCTAGTAAAGATATATACGGAGGAAAGCAAATATAGCGGAGAGGATGACAACTTTAACCGTAAGCTTACGATCTTTAACGACCTTTATAATAGAGTTGGTATACCGCAAAAGGCAAAGATTAAAGGCTTTCCGACGATGCTATATAGTATTACTCTTAACTTCTACTACAAGAATAAAGCAACCTATACCACCTTTAACAGCATCTGTAATACCATATATAACCATTTTAAAGGACCGGAATATAAGCGTGGAATTCTAATAAAGTAGAATGCTATTACTCTTAAGATAGTAATAATAAAAAATAAAAGCAAGTCTATAGGGGACTGTCTACAGCTACTGCTTAACGACCTCCGTTATCTACAGTATAGTCTTAACGCTAACCTCTATAACGACGATTTCCTACATAATAAGCTTATCGTCGCTTATTAAGATGTCACTGCTTACCAGGCAGCTTGCTTAAACCCACCTACTACACTTACTGGCCTTATAAACAGCCTATAATCGTCAATTATTACTTATAAGAAGATTAATAGTACTATAGGATAACCCGCTAATGCGTACTTACAGCCTACGGACATATTCTTTACTAACCGTTGCTATTACTAACCGACGTCTCAACTAAGTTTATTAAATAATCGTTATAGCAATAACGCCAGGACGTGCTTTGTGTGTAAAAAAGGAGACTATTAGTTAACTAGGCATACTAAAGAAAAATATAACAAAGTAAGAGAAGGATTTAAGAGACGCGTTTACTAGTACCTCGCGGATAATAATATCGATAACGACTTTAACAAGGACATAGTTCCGACTACCACTAGCGGCAATTTCTTCTACGACGACTATAGTATTAAGCACTTTATGACTTTAAACGGACCAATACTAATTAAAACCGCTAAGAATATAGTTACATCTATAAACAACGATGCCTTTACCTATAGCCTTACCGGTAGCATAGAGCCTAGTACGGAGCCTAGTATAGCAAGGCGCGATAACATTAGTAATAAGAGTAGCAACAATAAGGGTAAGAGCGCCACTTACCTTTATAACGATAAGGACCCTCCTAACCTTACTATTAATATCAACTTCCTTAACTATTATTTTAATGACGATAGATAGGACTACAAATGCTTAGTTAATACCCCGGTAACACCTTATACGCGCCTACCTGTTTCCACCGCAATATCCGCAATATCTATAGCGATATCCGCAATATCCGTAACGATATCCGCAACGTCTACAATATTCGCAATACCTAAAACATCCGCGATTACTACCCTAAGCACCTGTCGACCTATATACTACTCCTTTATACTTTCTTACCTTCTTTCCTTTTTATAAATGTTGCCAGTGTCTATATAAGTAGAGGTTACGTGGTCATATCTCTAATTAGTCATCCTTACGGTGACTTATCAGCCCCCTATTTAGGCACCGCGATCCTTATAATCCTCTACAAAAAGACACAAATAAATTAAAGAACCAGTTACCTCATATTGCAATTGCAGTACCCCCCCGGGTGATACCAACAGAATCCTTTAAGCTTTAATCTCTCTCCTAAGAATCTTTTAATTGATAGTAACTTAACCTTTACTACGCCTATCCCGTTAATCCTTTATTTAAGTATTATATTATTCTCTATTAACTAGTTAACTATTTCTTATAATTATCTTACCGTTATAGGTTATTGCGAGTTAGTGTCCGCTATACTGGTGTTACCCCCTAACCTTAACGTAGTTGCCGCCGTTAATGGCGTTGTGGTGGCTGCTTTTAGTGGCATATTATTTAACTTCTATGTTTAATACTGTAACTAGGTAGTAATTATATAATAGAACCTTCATCGGCAAAATATAGTACCCTACCAATGGCCTCAATGGTTGGTGGTTGACGCAATTGGCGCGCAGTTGAGGGCATTTGGCAACTCGACCGACTAGCCTATGTCGTGTTTTTTTGACACGCAGCCTGCGCGCAGCCTGCGCGTAACCTGCGCGCAGCCTGCGCGTAACCTGCGCGCAACCTGCCAGCAATCTGCGCATTTGGCAACCACAATTATATTTACCTCTTTTATACTAATAGCATATTTTAAATAAATAAAAGCTACTTTAAAGCTATTTATAAGGCTAGTAAAATAAATATTATTTTAGATAATTTAATATAATATAGCGATGGTTCTCTTCTACCTATCTACCTATTGACTTACCTACCTGCCTGCATCGCCTACCTGTCTGCATTGCCNACCTATCTGCATTGCCTGCCTGTCTGCATTGCCNACCTGTCTGCATTGACTACCTGTCTGCATTGCCTACCTGTCTGCATCGCCTACCTGTTTGCATCTGCCTACCTGTCTATATCTGCCTACCCGTCAGCATCTGCCTACCTGTCTACATCTGCTTGCCTGTCTGCATCTGCTTACCTGTCTGTATCTGCCTACCTGTCTGCATCTGCCTACCTGTCGCATCTGCCTACCCGTCAGCATCTCCCTGTTTGTGCCTACCTATCTGTGCTATCTTGATTCGATCGATCGATCGAATCGTTTATAGTGTTCGCTGGCTAGTCGTTGTCGTCTGGCTCTGGCGACGGTCGTCTGGTTCTGGCAACGGTCGTCTGGTTCTGGCGACGGTCGTCTGGTTCTGGTAACGGTGGTCTAGTTCTGGCGACGGTCGTCCGGTTCTGGCGACGGTCCTCTCCTACCTGCCTGCCTACCTACCTACCTACCTACCTACCTACCTGCCTGCCTGTGTCAGTGTATGATTCAATTTGGGGGAGGGGTCGGCCCGATTGAAGGCCCTGATTACATTCAAACGGTGGTCGTCTAGAGTGCCTCCCTAGGAGGCCTTGATTTGATTCGGTGACAGGCCAATATTAAAGCTCTAGTTCAATTCGATCGATCGATTGATTGAATCATTCGTGGTGTTTGCTGGCTGGTCATTCAAACGGTCGTCGTCTGGTTCTGGCAACGGTCGTCTAGTTCTGGCGACAGTCGTCTAGTCCTGGTTCTGGCGATGGTCCTCTACTGGCTGCTGTTCTGGTGCCTCCCTAGGTAGGGAGAATGTAAGGAAGGAAGGGTAAAAAATAAGGTGGCTACAGGGTAGAGGCACGTGTAGAGGCTATCGGTAATATAGCGGGGACCCGAGGCAGAGCTTCGGGTAGAGCCTCTATACGCAGAGCTTCGCGCAGAGCCTCGTGCAGAGCCTCTACATAGAGCTTCGTATAGAGCCTCGTGCAGAGCCTCTGTACGTAGAGCTTCGTGTAGAGCTTCGTGCAGAGCCTCTGTACGCAGAGATTCGTGTAGAGCCTCGTGCAGAGCCTCGTGCAGAGCCTCGTGCAGAGCCTCGTGCAGAGCTTCGTGCAGAGCTTCGTGCAGAGCCTCGTGCAGAGCTTCGTGCAGAGCTTCGTGCAGAGCTTCGTGTAGAGCTTCGTGCAGAGCCTCTACGTAGAGCTTCGTATAGAGCCTCGTGCAGAGCCTCTGTACGTAGAGCTTCGTGTAGAGCTTTGTGTAGAGCCTCTAAGTAATAAGACAATATAAGATTGTATAAGATTATATATATTTGCGTAATTGGTATATAACTTTACCTTAATTGCATGTCAAGAAATATATAGTTACTTTTTAAAGTTGCCAAGTAGGTTAACTGCGTGTTAAGAAATATACAGTTAGCTTTTAAAGTTGTTAAGTAGGTTAACTGCGTATTAAGTTGGCTAAATTGCATGTTAAGTAGGTCAACTGCGTGTCGAGTTGGTTAAATTGCATGTCAAGTTGGTCAATTGCGTGTTAAGTTAGTCAATTGCGTGTTGAGTTGGTCAAATTGCATGTCAATTACGCGAAACGCGAAAACCAAAGTCTACTTGAATCTCATCCTGCGAATATTTTCCCGATGTTATAGTAAGAACTACGATAGGCTTGTTAATGGGCTAGGTATATAGGAAATATAAAGACAGTAGTTAACAACGTAATAATAACTAGTGGAGTAGTTGCCTAATAGATTAACTTTAATTATATTCTAAGAATTACTATAAGAAAGGAACCATCTAGGTAGGAACTAAGGGTCCTTAAATATACAACTATACTCCTATAAAATCCTTCTTATATATAATATACGTCTTATATATAAGGTACGTAAATTCCTCTCATTCCTCTTATTTAATACGTAGCATATTATATGACCTTAGTTACTATTCCTCGTTACATAGTTCTACTGGTTCTATCCTGGACCGTGCCTAAATTAACCAACTAGCTTCTTCCGACTCCTCTCTTAGTAGTCGTAACATTGTACTTAAAGCGTCCGTAACACGTATAGTGTATTTTATATCTCTATACAATCTAAATAATTAACTTAGAAGTATATAGGTAATACTATATGTAGTAAGAATAGTAACGTTTTAAACCAATTGGGAATAATTTAAGCCTATTTAGATAGAGGATATATCCGTATTATTTAAGGGATATATTATAACATATTCCACCATCACCTCGTTTAACCCATCACCTCGTTCAAAAATGCTTGGCAGCACCAACTTTCTTATTAACGCAACATGTCTTAACAACAAAACGCGTCAGCTTCTAACAGAGAAGGTAGAATTAAGCTTGCCCTTTCTGCCTATCGTACTGGCCAATTCAAAAGGCTCCGACGCGCTGCCGCCGCGTTTAACGTACCATTTTTAACGTTAATTAATTAATACAACGGAATTGCGTATCTCCTAGATAGACGCAACGGCCGCCACAAGCTTACCTCGACCGAAGAGCAGACGATCGTCCGATACATCCTTAACCTTAATTCGCGAGGGTTTCCTCCCCAGCTGTATGAGGTGGCAGATATGGCGGATAAACTGTTGACTGCGCGGGGTGAAGAGCTAGTAGGCAAGAACTAGGTAGATAGATTTGTGACGCGTTTAGATAAACTTAAGATAGCTTTTAATCGAGCAAAGGACCGTTAGAGGATACAGCAGGAAGATCCTAAGGTTATTAGCGCGTGGTTTACGTTAGTTAAGAAGACTAAAGTAAAGTACGGTGTCTACGATAAGGATATACATAACTTTAACAAGACTGGGTTCCAGATAGGTATTATTAGCTCTATAAAAGTCGTCATAGGCTCTAAGAGACGTACTTAACCTAATCTTATTTAGCCAGGCAATTAGGAGTGGGTTACCGTTATCTAAAGCATCTGCGCTATAGGGTACGCAATCCCGCCCTTTATTATCTATAAAGGGCGCGTTTATATCTTAGCGTAGTATAAGGAGACAAATATCCCACGTAACTGGAAACTCTCTATCTTTAAGAACGGCTGGACAAATAATAAGCTTAGAGTTGTGTGGTTAAAGTACTTTAACGCGCATATAAAGGCGCGTTAGGTAGGGGGTTACTAGCTACTTATCTTAGAAGGTTACAAGAGCCACCAGTCCTAGGACTTTAAGGATTATTATCTTAAACATAAGATCCTTACGCTTTACATGCCCGCCTATTTGTTATATATCCTCTAGCCACTAGATATAGTCTATTTCTTACCGTTAAAGCTAAAGTACTCCTAGCGCGTTAGAGACTTAGCACGCCGGCACGTCTTCCATATTAATAAAGAAGGCTTCCTATCTACCTTTAGAGACGCGTTTTTTAAGGTGTTTATAATAAAGAACTATTAAAAGGCCTTTAAGGCGTCAGGCTTAGTCCCTATAGACGCTTAGGTAGTACTTAATCATCTTAAAGTACGGTTACGTACCCCACTAGAACCCCCGCGACTAGGGACACCGTAGTAATTAAAGACTTTAAGTAATACGCATGAATTTAGATCGCAATCTAAGTTTGTACGTAAGTCGTTTGGTTAATTACCTGCAATAGCTAGGACTGGCTTCTCACAGCTTATTAAAGGCGCTGAACTAATACTGCACTAAAACGCCCTTTAAGCGTCCCGCATTACTAAGCTTAAAGAGCAATTAGCAGTAATAACTAAGCGAAAAGGGTATAAAAGAAAGCGTATCTAGCAAGGTAGCACTATGGAGTATAGGGAGGTAGCTAATCAGGCAGCTCCTAGGCCGTCTGTAGCGGCCTAGCAGTCTAAGAAGGCTCGTAGTGGAGGTGCCTCAGATAGGGCGCAACCAACTTAACGTCGCTGTGGGAAGTGTGGAGGGACTGGGCATAACGCGCAAACATGTTAAGTAGCTAAGGAGGAGTCTTCTGAGTCAGACGCGAGTACTTAGTATATTTTTTCAGATAGTTCTAGTAGCGATAATGGCGATACAGTAACATAAGTTGGTGCTGCCAAGCATTTTTGAACGAGGTGATGGGTTGAACGAGGTGATGGTGGAATACGTTAATATAATAAATATAATATCTTAGACTAACTTAAAGTTTTAAGCTAGTTGAATATTTTAAAGAGTATGGTTATGGCCTAATATAGCTGTAGAATTGGGCAACTATAGACGTTCTTGTGGTTTAAGGTATTTTGTAGTGCCAGTTTGTCAACCGCGTGCTCTTCGTGTACGTAAACACTGGCCGATATTGGCACGTGCGCAACCCCCAAAATAGTTTCATATTCCCTCTATTCTAACTATCTAATAACAGCTGTGTCTTTCCAGTTCTCTGAATGTGGTCGTTTTGGTAGCTCGTCGTTAATAAACTCCTTCCGATTGTCGGCTTGCGCCTTAGTTAACTCCTTCTCTTCTTCTGCGATCGCATCTATGATTCCCTCGTCCTCCTTATAGTGTCGCTAAATCGTTCGTCCCTCGAGTGTTCGAAAGCCAGGAGGCTTAAAATGCCACGTCTATTAAAGCTTAATACCTGCGTCCTCTGCGATATCTGCCCATAGCTTTCCTTTATCGTTAATATCTACTTCATCGTCGCTAAGATAAAGTGCAATAGCGGCTGTATTACTACGTAAAATCGCTAGCTTTTAACCGCGCGGATTAGGGCCCGAATTAGAGATATTATGTATTATTCGAACCTACTTTGAAGCTAGAATTCGACTCTAGTCACGCTCAGCTACTCCTGTTACTGCACGTATTGTAGCAGATAAGATACACTAGCCAGTAGCTTGTGAGAATAGCCGTGCATAAAGCACCCTATAACGCGACGGCGTTTTAATATCTGTATGTGGCGTATGGATCAGATCAGGAGGAGGCGTATAGTAACGTGCGCGCGAAGGTCGCGATCGAATTGGAGGCATATTGGTTGAGTTATTCAAGGATTAGTTGTGTTGTTTACGAATAAATAAAGCTATTTTGGGGGGTTGCGCACGTGCTAATATCGGCCAGTGCGGCCTACATATAAGGCTACGTAATTATAACATGTAATTTTGAAAAGTTACGCGGATAACCCAAAGTGGAAAGACGAACGCCTTGTTATATACACATGGACGTTATGAATATAATTGCAAGTAACTATGCTAAAATAATAAATTACTAAGTAATAGCACCCGCAAAGGAATGACACAGTAAGCACAAAACAACAATAACTTGGCGTTAGAGGATAAAAGACTGCATGCATGACTAGTCAAAGTTCAAAAGAGTGGGTCGTATGCTATAGTATTGTGAGTGTGATATGTGAGCGGATTCTAGGAAATTTATCGGATGAATGGATGAAAGAGGCTATTCGCGATTATAATAAGAGTGAAGCTTCGTGACGTATTTTTGCTGGCAATGAGTAGCCATGGTCTAGGTTCATCGTAACGTATGTAAGGTTTTGGCACACTTCATGCGAATTTTGGTGTTAATTGAAATATTTCCCCAAATCGCCATTTTCATAACTCTCCAATTCGGCAGCATCGCTTCCGGGGGAGCAATAGACCCTTACGACCATTCCACGTCCGTCTTGCCCTTCGTAAAGCATCGCGTGAGTAAATCATAGGATATTGGACGTGGAATACTTACGAACGTGATCGACGTTATGAGCCCTCCAACTCCGTGTTTGGAAGCAGGTGTGAAGGGCCCAGCTAACATAGTCTGCGTCGACGGAGAATGCAATAAGGGCCAGGAAGAGAGGCAGTTCACCCGTTAACCCGCCGTACTGATGATATTCGTTACTCGTACGAGATGATTCTGGGGCATGATAGTGGTTAGGGAGGAGCATCCTAGGCCAAGTTTGATTGGGCCTTTGAGTTCTTAGTCGGTTATGCTCTCCAGCATTTGTTACGTAGGAAGAATAAGTTTGCCGTTCACTATCCTCGTCCTCATAGTCAAACGATAGAAGGTGCCAACCTTCGTCTTCGCCTTCCGGAGCATCTTCTGAGTCCTGATCTCCTTTATCTTCATCTCTCTCCCCAACCTGTACCGCGGTAGCGTCACATTTAGACGCCCAGAAAATACCTTTATGATGATACACGGAAAATGTCTTAAAGTGCGGACAGTTATCGGGTAGGGCGTTGTAGGCTACCTGAGAGATGGAATGTCCATCGCAATACCAATATAGGCCGGAAACACCACCTCCAATCATTTGGTTCATGCCTAGGGATTCTGGTGGATACCATGTCCCCACAGCATCCACAAAGGGCTTGTGGCTCGGGTGTTCTCGCATGTAATCAATGCGGAAATAATATGAAGGCTGGTGTAGTGGCACCGATTAGAACCCGACTTCAAACCATTCAATGGCATACTAACCGACATGGCAAAGGAAGATTTCTGGCCACTTTTGGTGACGTAGCCGCTCTCAAGACACGGAAATCGAAGATGGAGCTTGCCGGGTGTACCTTCCGGAGAAGAGGAGGGGAACACTCTGCTGCCCGGGCGGGTGGCCCTCCAACTCCAACTTGGTCGCCCTCGCTTTATCCACGAGCCTAGCTTATTGCGGCTCTTGTACTTGTTGCCAACGAAGACTGGATGCGCATCGAGGGTGTCAGACGACCACCTTTAGCTCCAAAGTTGAGGAATTAAATGCGATTGTGATGGCACGCCGCGATAAACCTGCGGGATCCCATAGGGAGGATGGGCCTTGAGGCAAGGATGTGGCCGGCTTGGTGATGGGCTGCATCCATAAAGGCCCCCAATTCCTACCCCGCGGGGTGGCAAGCTGGCAGAGAAAAGCCTCATTATGGATGGAGCGTCTCATCCTACTCTTAACCCCCTGGCTTCTGAAACGGAAAAATGTCTTTGGTAAAGACGGAATTCGATGGAGAATAGCCTATGGTGCTTCCAGCATTGTCGCTCGGGTTCCAATGTTCCATTATGAAGGAGAAGCCGGCGTATCAGGTATGCTGTGAGTTGGCAAGCCCAACGATTCGCAAGAGCTATCGGAGGGTCAGCTGCCTGGCCGACATGTTGGTCTTGTGTGTAGCCCGATCCCCATGCATAATGCCGTCTTCGCGTTAGTCTAGTGGTTGGTTGTGCCGCCTGCAGGCCTAGACAATTCCACTAGGTGGGTTGGGTGGCCAGACTAGAAAACTGCGAGCTTGCAGCGGGCATTCTCGTGTCGAGCCAGCCAGCAGCCAGCAGCCAGCAGGCCAGCCATCGAGGGAAGCGGTGGGATGATCGTCCAGCGCAGGAATAGTTTGACACGTTGCTGCCAAGAGAGGTGAGTGTGTTGGATGGAAGTCAACACTGTCAGTTTCTTCGAGATAGAAATGGATGTATGGAGTTTGGTCGCACGTGCTTGAATAGAGGGATGGAGCCATTGGGATGAGGCTCAAGTCGTCGCTGAGCCGCCGCCGAGTTATAAAGAGGCGAAGAGTCTGACTGGAAGCGCCTGGTCGGTCGGGGGAGAGTGCTTTGCTTTTTATGGGTCGATACGGACTCCTTCTTACTTCGGCGGCTCGTCGTGCGAGATGGTCGAATAAGGACGAGTAGACCCTTCTGAATTGTCAGCCATCAAAAGAGTGATTCACTGAGTGCCTGCTTCACTTTAGAATCGTGGGACCCGAGGGTGATTAAGTACCTGAAGCTTGCAGCAAACGCGCGAGGGCCATCTGCTGACTCGTCAGAAAACAGAAACGCTAAAACGGGGCAAACTGTACACATACTCCCACTGCGGCTTTCCTGGTTGCCTTCTTAGAGTCCTCCCTTCCATTCGAACCTTGAGCATGTCTCCTCCGGCGAGACGCCGGCTAGGCCGACAACGGGGCTCTTCTAATGCTCAATTGGATCCTCAGAGTCCAGAACGTACGCTCTTCCCTGAACCCTTCAGCGCCTTTCTGGTGGTACCGTCGACAAAGGAGACCCGTGCGAGACCGGATTGGGCGGCGTCTTCGCCACATTCAGTGACGAGAATTCAAGTCAGATTGATGATCGACTGCAAATGGCGGAATCGGCCCACCAAGAGCCAGAAGGTTTGGCGGAACACGCTGCGTGAAATGATGTTCACCGGTCACCGACTAGAGTTCTGACGCACGATACAGAGCTCGCAACCCACGCAGCACGGGTAATTTGCATCTATTGGCCAAATTAGCTAGTCCTGCTTATCCCCACGATGGCGTCGTTTGCAATGAAAGCTTCTTCCAACCGCGGCAGGCAACGGGAACCTTGGGCCTGTCACTCTGAAAAGCAGGATCGAATTGGGACTCTTCCCACTCTCAACCATGCCCGATCACCTGCAATTCCTAGGAGATAAGGCCTGATCTCCTGCTCTCGCTTTCTAGGCACGCGCAAGCAGGCTCGGATAACCACGTGAACATATCATTGCACCGTCACCAATGATAAACTGATAGACTCCGAGACGAATGCAACGTGGCACACCCGGTCTATGCTTAGGATAAGATGTAGTCTGTACAGGGTCCTGACGTTCCGCAAGCCTCGACCAGGGGTACGCGGGAATGCTACGCCTCTATCAGAACGCCACTACCACCTCTTCAACTCACTTGCTTTCTTCTTACTTTGTCGTTTTGAACTTGTAACGTCTATTTATAGCATACTGAGACAGAAACAATAAAGTTTGTTTACATGTTTGTTTTTTCTAAGCCAAGAGCTATTTCGATCGGGAAAGGGATAAACTGCAGTCAACTAGACGATACGAAAGACTGAACTACTGCATCACCTACAGACACGAGAACAGTACGAAGCGACTTCTAAACACATCGATGATGCCAATTTGTGAGCTATGCCTGCAACGTACTGTCGGCCGCATCTCACCATCCTGCGCAAGTTATGGCTGTAAAGCTATGATGTGCCTGGGCCCGCGAGACTAGGTATATAACCGAAATCACTGGGATGATTGAGAAAGTTACCTGCCTGAGTAGTTGCAGTCTCCGAAAGATCCAGAAAGTGGGAAGAGATGAATCATGGGGGGGGGGATTGGATTCCCGAATATGTGGATAGGCTCGCGGGAGTGACCATCCGGACATGGGGGGGGGGATTGGATTCCCGAATATGTGGATAGGCTCGCGGGAGTGACCATCCGGACATGGGGGGGGGGATTGGATTCCCGAATATGTGGATAGGCTCGCGGGAGTGACCATCCGGACGGACTGTTCGCGTCCAAAAGGTGAGGTTCTGAGCAAGCTAGCTCACACCCGGCTAAGGATGCACAAAAAGCCCTTCCAGTCACAGTGGTCATTTTCTATCTTGTCTCTCCTCCTCAGCTTCTGAGTCTCTTCGATCCATTGTTGCTTTTTCGTGGCTATGGGGCTGCCTTAGCTGCTGATGGCGGTTCTTAAAGCAGTGTAACCTTGTGCGCAAGCTCGGCTGGCATGTAAGATGCTCGGGAGGGCCAAAGCCCCGTCCCGCATCTCACGTAGGAGGGACCTGATCGGTGAGAGGAAGGATGTTCGGGAGAGTAACCGTTCCGGTAGTTGCTCGAAACCTGGAAATGAAATTGAGAGACTTGGCAGCATTGAAGTGTGGAGACTAGATACAGAGTCAGAGTAGTACAAGGGAAAGGGCCGTCAGCGTCGATGGTCATGTTAAAGGAAGGGAAGACGTCTATGAGGAAAGGATAGGGGGATTGCGCTGAGCCCTCAGAATGATAGGGAAAGAGCCGGGGGCTGAATAAGCCGCATTTTAAACCGAGCTAGTATAATTAAAAAATTTGACTGACTCGCCCACAAACTTCACAACCGCAGCAAAAGTCGAGATATTGTCCTTTAACGGTCTAACAAGGTGTTCCAAAGCCCGTATTAGCGAAAATGTCTACTGAAAAACCTGTTCACACACTTGTTCTGGACGCAGGACCTATCATAAAAAATGAGCCTTCCATTTCCAGTCTCCTAGGGCAATCAGAGTGTCTGGTCACGACTCCAGCCGTCATATCAGAAATCAAGGATGCTACTACTAGGTCTCGTCTAGAGACCACGCTATTGCCCCTGCTAACCTTGAGGAAACCTAAGCCTGCAAACTATGAGATTGTTGCACAGTTCGCAAAGAAGACTGGAGATTTTGCAGTCTTAAGTAGACCCGATCTGGAGATTCTAGCACTTGCCTATGAACTAGAATGCGAGCGAAATGGTGGAAATTGGAGACTACGAAGCGTTCCTGGACAGAAAGGAACAAACGGGTCTCCTCCAAGCAAACAGAATGATCCAAAACCGCAATGCGAGGAGCAAGATTTAGATGCACGTGTTGGAGAAGAAGCGCGAGGCAGCGAAAAATCTAGGTCAGCAGAAATAGCTGAGAGTTCAAACTTGGAGCCCCAGCATGTAGAAGAAGCGCAAAAGGAGGCAGAAGCCAGCCATGACGCACAAGCAACTCATGAGTCAGATACAGTTGATGAAGTCGACCCAAATAAACATGCAGGGGCGTATCAGCAGGAAACAGTCAGTTCCCAGAAACAACAGACCGCTGCCTTAGGGCAAGAATCTCTTGGGACCGCCGATTCTACTCTTTCCCCAGACAGTGTTGGCCAAGACTTGGCAGACCTTCAGCTCACTGCAACCTCTGATTTGACGGTCGGCCCTACATATTCTGCACCAGAATCACAAAATGCAGTACCAGAAGTTCAGGAGGGCCCCGTGTCAGAAGACTCTTCGTCAGAGGACTCAGATTCAGGTGGTTGGATTACGCCATCTAACATTAAGAAGCATCAGGAGAAAGATAGTAGAAGCTCTGTAAAACAAACTTCTGAGCCACAGACTATGCAAGTTGCTACAGTTTCCACCGATTTCGCTCTTCAAAATGTTCTCCTCCAAATGAATCTTAATCTGCTTTCTACAAACCTGCACCGGGTTAAGCATCTCAACACGTACATCCATCGATGTTATGCCTGCTTCTTCACCACTAAGCAGATGGAAAAGCAATTCTGCCCTCGCTGCGGTAAACCAGCCCTCACTCGAGTAGCGTGCTCGACAAATCAGAACGGCGAGTTCAAATTGCATCTGAAGAAGAATTTCCAATGGAACAACAGAGGAGATCGCTACAGCATCCCTAAACCTGTACCAGGGTCGGCAAATGGCCGCATTAAAGGAGGTGGCAAGGACGGATGGGGCCAGGACCTGATCTTAGCAGAAGACCAGAAAGAGTACGTACGGGCAATCGCGAGCCAGAAACGCCAGAAGCAAAAGGACCTTATGGATGAGGACTACCTTCCGGGGATTTTGACTGGAGAGCGGGGACAGGCCGGGGGAAGACCTAAGGTGGGAGCAGGCAGAAATGTCAACTCCAGGAAGAGGTGAAGAGTCTAACCTGACAAGTTTACGGAAATGCATTGCACTGGCGTATAGACTGGAAGGAAGTAAGGGAACATTGTGTGGCCAGAGCATTTACGAATACCCACGAAGTTTTTATTTGAAGTTCTGTTCTTTTGACCACGAAATGTAATTATAGATCTCTTGTCTTAATACAATCCATATTAACAAAGCCAGGGCCATCGAAATCAGACTCTACACTAGCACGAGGTGACTTGGCCTACGAACCTGCTAATCTTTGGATTCAGCAGAGCCAACGCAGAGACGTCGCACAGCGTGCGGGTAGGACCTAGTGGTTGTTGAAACGTCGTGGGCGGTAGTGAAAATTTTTCACATGGGATGGTGAGATCTCGAAAACCACTACTGTTGGCACCCCTTCATCAAAACAGTTACTATACTCCTATTCCAAGCACCTGTGTAATTCACATGGATGCGAGACGAATTCCCAGCGCCCCCAATTGAAAGCATCGATGACCTCTCGCATCGACGAACGAGCGCACGAACGAACGAACAAATACCCCCCCTAGGGCGATCGTCCATGGAGCATGCGATCACTCGCCGTCTAATCGCACGAAACTGCCTGGCAGCCTGGATAAAAACTACACGGTTTTCCTTGTCTCCTCTCTACGGACTGGTCCCCCCTAGGGAGGGCCTGGTAACTGGGACCCAGGCACAAAAGGTACCCAGAACACATACACATCCCGCTCGCCTTTCGGTATCACAGTAGTTAGAACGGATGAATCCCCCTTACGCCTTCGAGGCTCTAGGGGGGAAGTAGGCGTATATGGCAATGGTCTATAAGAGATAGCATACAGGGGACGATCAAGATATGGAGAACTACTAGCATATGGCAATTAACAGCTAGGCCTAGCTGGGACGTAGTGAACCCCAGCTCCGCACAGGCTAAGAAGAAGGATGCAGCGGTTACCAAGGAGATCTGAGATTCATGGAAATCAATCAGGACGCAGCTACGAGCAGCCGCAGGGGCCGTAGCTACGTGGGGAGATGGCAAATCGGGGTTTTTCATCCTACTGAGGTAGCTCATAGGGTTTTTCTTCCCCCAACATATCAGGGGTTTTTTTCTATTTCCCTATGTACGGAGTAGTCTGCGTGGGCCACTAGTTAGGACCCGTATTAGACGTTAATCAAAGAATAATATATATATATATATATTAAGGGCTCCATGAAATCGGCCCCTGCACCTCCACGCGGTAGAGCCCGGGAACCTAGCAGTTACTATTGGTGTTCCATCAGGATCGTGCCAATAGACTACTAGAGCAAACGCAGAGACGTGTACGGCGGCGCAGCGCGGGCGTAGCGCGTGGTGGTATCGTGAAAATTATTTACTGGGAGGGTGAGTCCCAACGGAAACTTAACACAGCTATCACGTCTTTATGTACGCATTCCAATTAATTATTCGAATCACGGCATCTACCTCCGGCGCCCCCCGCCCCCCCCCGCCCCCCCCCTTCCTCCCGTATGGTATACCTTATGTTGTACTACACGGCACCTATATATGGCATGGCAACCAAACCGAACCGTATACGCCCCGGGAAGTCTGTAATAAGCCTCTCATTCCCTATTCTACCCGATAGCCTGGACTTACCCGTACGGTATTTCGTCTTCCTCTATATCTTTGGCTAGGGATGTGCATAGGGGACCTAGGTTGGGGCCCTAGGATAAGACACCTAGTTCTTATATATTCGTCTCGCTGTTCCTTTAGGGTGGAAATCATGTTATAAGCAGGAGGTATCCCTTAACCTGCTGATTCGGGTCCTACGTTATCGATAAGAATCTGGCCAATAGGAAGCTCTTGTTCGAGCCTCCGTGATGAGAATTGCAGTGACCTGAGGTTCTTCGTACAGCTCGGTACGGTGTTCGTGCACGGTGCAGCTTGGCATTGCACCCCAGCGGGTTAAGGGATATACACACACATAGGGCATTTAAATGGGAGCAAGGGCAGGATAATATTAATTTTACGGCAATTTTAATTTAAGTAGAAGTATAGTATAAATGGCAGACAGGGCAAGATAGGTAATTAGGACGCTCCCTTACAGGAGCCTTAGAGCAGCGACCTAATGGTATTTTTCTTCCCGTTGACGTAGTACGGGCGTGCTACCTGGAGGGGTACATACTGTATTACCTCTCACGTCTCCCTTGGAGGTTTTTTGTAGCTAACTTAACGGTATTCGTCTGCATGGACCTTAATTGGGACTGCATCAGACGTTAATCAAGAATGAATAATATATATATATTAACAGAGCCATGGCTTGGTATCCTCGCCTAAACTCCTTGAAACGCCGGTCACCTCCTCAAGTGCAGTGAACGTTCAAACCATGCAATTCCCACCTACTGTCCGAGCACTTGTTTGTCCTCTGAATGAGATTAGTGTCGCTTCGCGCAGTTCTTATTCTAAGCTTTACTTACTCTGCTGTGTTAGAAGCAATCCATATCGCTTTTTCAACGTTACACGATGTCTGAAAATTCTCGTTAGTAATTGTTCCCGGACGATTACCCAGCCCTTCTACTGTGTATGTGACGTACCTCGAGTACTTATCATCAGGCGAAAACCTTGCAGGATGCGCCGACTTCGAGACTTCTCCATTGACAACCTTTTTGAGGGTATAGACGCGTTTGCCGTCCGGCCCGACAGTGTACATAAGATGCATTCTACTTGATAATTAGCGAAAAGCCAGCATGAGTTTGGAGTGCACTACTTTTCCGCGAGTGTGTGTTATGTAGAGATATCGTGTGTGGACTGTGAAGCTGTAATTGAGCTTGTGCGGACATTTGAACTTTTTCTCCGCAAAGCGTCAGGGTGTTCTGGGCAAATTTGACCTCTTTGCATCCTCTTGGCGCCCAAAAGGCCACTCCATCAAGCTGCAACGAACAGCCCTGGATCGAACACAATTCCATTCCGCCTCTGCAGCGGTACTCAGCGCGCCAGCACGATACTAGGGCAGAAAACTCTACCAAATATTCAGAATGACTTTCCTCGACCTCCTCGTGCTGATCTTCAGCCTCCTCGCTGTCCCCAGCGTCGCCCAATTCGGCTTCTTCGACCAAATGTTCGGTGGCCAGCAGCACCAGCAACAACACCAGCAGCCGCAGAATGTGCGGAGTGATGCAAGTTGGTACCGGCAGCAATATGAAGGGGGTATAGTCTTCTCTCGTTTTATACTCTAAGGCCTGCACAATTTTTTCCCCCATTGCTCTTTCCCGGAGCGCGTACAGCACTCTTTTCGTTATCTCTGCTCCGTAGAAGCGCTTAACTGACTATTATGGTGCTCAATAGCTCACTGCACAAACTATCTCTGTCCCGGTACTCTCTCGTGCGTGCACTTCCCGCACCACTGCCCATGCGCCTGGGAAGTAGAAGACAAGGTTGAGCTTGGAGATGGTATTGCAGTATGCGCAAGCAAGGGCGGGTATAAAGCCGGAGAAGCGGCAAGGAAAATTGAGTTAGCTAGGAAAGGCCTGCTATAAACGCAAGGTTGAGCGAGATAAATGGAGTTGGGCTAGCATTGGATTGGAATGAAGTTTGGGATATTAGTATCCAAGTATGGTTGCTGTACGAATTCGATATGAGGTGTCAGCATAGCATTGTATCAAGACAAGAGAGCCTGTAAATTAGGAGTAGAACGTTTTGCAAAATGTACTCATTTGATCCTGTGCGTTGCTTGCACTGCTCAACGTCGTATTGATACAATTCTCTAGTCATACAGCATATCATAACGTCCAGCTAACGCTCAAGTCCCCAAAAAGAAGCCATAATAACCTAAAATTCCTTTCCCAAGCCCTTTAAAGAACTAGAAGCAAGAGTTTGGCAATCCTCATCGTCACCTTTTAACATATAAGTACCGATAGGCTTGATTCTCATCAGGCGCTACGGCACCACACTCTTGTTTCCCCCACTCTCTCATAAGTACCTTACCCATGAGCTCTCTCTCGCCTTGTAACCGCTCCATGTTCTTGACCCACTGTTCATCCCTAAGTTCTATAGCTGTCTTAGCCCGCTCTTTCGTAATCGACCTAAGCAGGAGAGCCAACCGCTCGTCCATCTCCTTGTTAACGGCCTCGAAATCCTCCTTTTGTGTCTCCATCTCTGTACGCAGAGATTCAAGTTCTTTACGTGTAGCTTGCACTTCCATCTTTGCAGCCTTTGTGGCCTGGATTTGTTTTCTGAGTAACTCACGCAGAGTCTGCACCTCTTCTACATCCTCATCCTTATCTTCGGACTCTTCACTTCTCTTTTCTAGTTCTGCTGTCAGCCGACTTATCTCCTCTTTCAGCTTTTTGATATCTTTTTCAACGTTCTTCTTCTCCGCCCTCTCGAGGTCTAGCATGGAACCCACTTTCTTTACCGCATCTTCAGCTTTATTTCTCAGTTCTAGAGTCTTCGTCCTATGAGCTTCAAGAAACGCTTCGCGTTCATTCTCTAGCTCCATGACTCTACCCTCCGCGTTTGCTTTCGCGTCTTTTAGCCTCTTAAGCCTGTCTTCTAACTCGTTGATGTGCACATCGGCCTCCGCCCGTGCCTCCCTAAGACCTACTCTGACGACACGTGCCCCCTCTTGCGCATTTTCAATCTCCGCGCGGGCTTCAGACGTTTCCATTCTGGCTTGCTCCAGCTGTTGGCGGAGCATAGAGATACTTGCTTCAAGTTCCGAGATGCGTTTCTGAGAAGCAATGAACCGCTGGTCAAGCTGCTCTTGCTCTTCGATACTACGCAAAATTTCTTGATCTTTGGCTGTGATATCGGCTCTGGAAGCGTCTAGTTGTGTCTGTAGCGTGTGGAGCCGAGTCTCGAAGTCCATAAATTGCGCAGAGGTATTTTCAGGCGCCTTTTGCTGGCTAACAAGCCGAGTAGCCTCTGATCTTGCCGCCTTCGCTTCTGCTGTAGCTTGCTCAAGTTGTCCTAGCAAGTCGTTGACGCGCGATTCTAGAGCAATAATATTCTTGTTCAGTTCTGTCTTCTCTTGCCCAAACTCCCACTCACGATTCCTTAATGCCGTATTCAGACTCCCTAAAATGTCTTCTTTTGATTTCTGGTATTCTTTCCTTAATTCTTCGATCTGTTGCTCTCTTGCCATAACCTCTTTGCCAGCTGAGTCATTCGCCTTGTTAATCTCCTGCTCCTTTTCAGTCTTGATGGTTTCAATCTGCTTCTCTAATAAATCCTTTTGCTTCTGCAACTTCACTTCATTTTCCATGCGAAGGCTCTCTTCAAGTTTTTGCATCTGCCTCTCAAACGCATCTTTCTGATCCTGTAGCTTGAGGAAGTTGTCTGCGCTGGCAGCTTCCATACTCTCTCCCCATTTCTTATTTGATTCTGTTACTTTCGCAATTTCTTCGCTCTGTTTGTAAATCCTAGTGCGTGATGTCTCGAGCTCCGAGCGCGTGAACGATAGAATGGTTTCGAGTTCCGTGATTCGAGCATTAGAAGCGGCTTGTTGCTCATGAAGACGAGCTTCGAGGGCCACGAGCTGAGCTTGGAGAGATGATCTCGGCGAGTCAGGTTCTTGTGGCATAGTATGAATAACAGTATCCTGGCTTATCTTCCTCGGCGTATCCACGTACTCCTCTACCGTCGGTTGCAGCCCGCGCGTCCTCTGTAATACTTGAGAGGGCGGATGGGATGGGGGAGGATGGAGCCGAATTGACATATGAGGTTTTAGAGGAGTGGAAACATGAGCATCTGCAACATCAGTGTCGGGCAGTGCGTCCAAGTATGACATCACCTTCTCCTCATTTTCGATTGACGCGTTTGAGACATCTCTTCTGCGTTCATCATCTCCTGGAGGTGTGGTTGAAGGACGCATCGTCGGCGATCCAGAGTCGAAGCCCTCGTCCTCGTCGTGCTCTTCCCTTGAAACTGAAATTGGCCTGTTACTCTCCTCTGTTGTTTCCTCCGTGACTTCGTCTGTGACCCCAACTTCATCCTCCTTACTATCTTCCTTACTCTCCTCCACTTTAGCATTGGCCTCCTCTTGTTCTTGTGTCGGTAAAAGGGGCGTGCGCATCCAGAACTCCATGTTCATGGTAAAATCCTCTGGCCCTTCAATTTCATCGCTTCTCACTACATCTACTCTTTTATCTTCCTCATCCTCTTCCAGCCCTGTCGAAGA
Source organism: Cenococcum geophilum 1.58 (assembly GCF_001692895.1). Taxonomy (NCBI): domain Eukaryota; kingdom Fungi; phylum Ascomycota; class Dothideomycetes; order Gloniales; family Gloniaceae; genus Cenococcum; species Cenococcum geophilum. The sequence goes on from NW_027137568.1 coordinate 2,840,707, forward strand.
CAAGACAGAATCATTTGCGCCGCCTAGCGCGTCGAGGTCGATTTCGTAGCGGGATTCTGAGAGGGCGCGGGAGGGTGGGTGAGTATGGCGAGTAGGACTGCGAGTTGGACTGCGAGAGGAGATGCGGGAGCGCGCCATTCGATTGGGATTGCGCTGAAAAATGACTTACGGGTGGCTATGGTAAGAATGCTTTAGTGCTAGTGGTGTTTATTGTTGTACGAAGCCAGGCGAGCGCTAGCGGGCCGAAGCGCGAAAAGTGGAGCACGAACTCACGTGCGCAAAACTATATCCCGAAACGACGGTGACTTCGGGCTACTATAAGAGAGAAAGGCGGAGTCTAGGCTTTCAGAATTTCGCCCCTAATCATTATGTGCTAAACCTAAGTGACTTCAAGGCTTTTAATAGTTTGCTCGCACTTTTCCATACACTTCCGTCAATTTTCCAGTGTAGGTAGTTGAATGACGATTTTATGATTAATTCATTTTAGTTTACAATGCCTCTTGTACTCGTGAGTTAATTACTCTTTTCATCTGCTTTCAACAAGTACACGAGCTTTTCTCCGCTCACTGGCTTCATCCATTCCTCAGTCCTATTACCATCGCGCTGCTCCATAGTACCAGGTCCCAACAAAGCAAAGCCATCAAGTACAATTCGATTCAGGCCTCCAGGCATAAGACGGATTGGATTCGGTTGGATCGGCATTTCATCAGATGAGGAAAGGAAACGATAAAACGACACAGCAAACTGACGCGCGCGAGACGACGCTGGTAAAGTCATATTTTGGTATTCCGTTTCTTCTCCTAAACCCTCCCAAACAGCCCCATACAGCGGTTCCGATGGAAGCGTGCCCTCCTCTACCTCCCAGGCTTTACCTTCTCGTGACCGTACAACAGCCATCTCTCCATGAGGAGCTAAAACGGACGCGACTTGGGCCACAGAGGAGCCCTCAGAGATGCAGTCGAGTGCGAAATCAACTCCTTGGCCACTAGTCAAGCTGTGTATCTGAGCCGGCCAGTCAGGGTCCCTGTAGTTGACAAGCGCAGCGAATTCATACGGGGGACTAGACAACATAGGGTGATTGGAAGGACTAGCCGCGCCAAACATGCGAATAGGCGTGTTGGATACCTTAGATGAGAGCCGGACAAGTTGCGCCGCATAAAGGCCAACAGAAGTGGAAGCACTATAGATGAAAACGGTCAAGTGATGTTGACACGAAGTATTTGCCTTACGGCTCCATTCATGCGAGAATGGTGCGGGGAGACCTAAGCGATAGTAAAGGCACTGTGCCGCTGTGAGAGCGCATAAGGATATCGCCGCTGCATCGCCAAGGGACATATTGTCTCGGACCTGCCACACAAGGTCGTGAGGGATACGAAGGTATTCAGCAAACGCGCCAGGCTTGTCGTTGACAGAGCTGGCACCCTGTAGGAAGCCCGCGACCCGCTGGCCGGCTCTCATATGAGGATTCAAAAATGGTACATGGGGACCAAGTGACTCTACTGTGCCGGCGAAGTCGCTGCCTATGACGCGACCGGTCTTGCCAAGTGGGTTGAATACATATAATGCATCCACTGGATTGAGTGCGACTGCATCCACCCGTATGATAATCTCGTTGGACGACGGAGAAGGTATGGGGATTCTTTCGACCGTCGCGGTTTTGAGAGCTGCATCGAGAATTAGAGCCTCCATGGTGGAGTCGGTTAGATATCCTTTATCCTTCGCTTTGAAATTTTTTTAGGTGGGCCTAAAGCGACTGGCTGTCAACACGGCTTTGAAGATAGTTTGACTGTGACACTGCTGACAAATGCTGAGTAACTGTAGTTTGTCACGATACTTAGGGGATAGATTAATAAAAAGGCTTATCGGCAAGAGAGTTGTCGTCATGAATCAGATTCATGCTCTTCCAGTTGCTCATCCCAAGGTACCCAATACTGGTTTGCATAGTCTACTATGCATCTAGTTTGAGCTGGTGGTGATTGTTCCCATTTGACTTTCAATGACATGCCATTCCGTCTTTCGGCTGCCACCCATCTGGATGTGTAGCCCTTCAGTGACTTTATCTTCTGTGCGGCTTCATCGCCGTATTCGATATTGATACTGGGCACAACAGCGATCTTGCCGTAGCCAGTGTGCCACATATCTTTGCAAAATAGCTGCGGTTCGCCTGAGTAGCACTCGCCCTCGTAAGAGCTACGGAACTTGATCTTTCGCTCAAATATGGGCTTCGCGGTAAATGCTGTCGCCCCATTCCAGCAAGCAAATACTTGAAATGGCCTACCCGCGTTCAGCCGCGCGCGCGCTCCGGGGTTGTTCCAGAATAGGTTCCAAGCACTGTCCCAGTTACCGTCTTCAGGAATGTCGAAGAATGTGTCTCCATTCATGTCTCGAGCAATCCATACATCATAGAATGTTGGATCAGCTCCTACATAAGTCCAGTCCATGGCGCAAGTCATATCGGCTTCTTGGTATACACGTTGGTGTATGAGTTCAAGAATATCCTCAAAGCATAAGGCTACGTCGTTGAGGAATACCACCGTCGTTTCTGGCGAGTATTGACTTGAATAATCTACCAACGGCTGGAGTGCCTGGTTGCGGAGTTCTGCAAGAGCCTCTACACGGTTGACATCTTGACCCCACGGATGGACCTCGTTGGTAGTCAAAAAGTACTTGGCTCCCATTTGCTCTACCTCTTCCCTTAGAAGTTTCAGAATCTCAAATGTTCCATCGACCGAGCGGCCTTCTACCACCGAAAGAGCGCAATTCTGTGGACCTAGAAAACGTATGGTCTCAACAACCGAGCCGAGAAGTCGAGGGAGAACATGCACACAGTCGTGAAGATCGAGGGCAAAATAATATTTCGGCAAACTAACTTCGTTGGTGGAGTTAAGTCGGAGATAGTCGTAACGGTGCAAATTTGGCCTTGGGCATTTTAGCCTTGGGCATTTTAGCCTTGGGAAGTAGTCATCTTCCGGAGTCAAAATTGCTTTGATATAGGGTGGTGCAATCTGGAATAGGGTAGTATTGCCCTCTTTAGCCCCAGGAGTTGTGGAGGGAGTTGCAGGAGAGTCTTCCTTTGGTGATGGGCTAGTCTTGCTCTCTGCGTTTCATTCCATGTTAGGGTTTAGGGTTACAACATGCCAAGATATTGGCTTACCTGTGGCATTTGCGGGGGCATTATTCGAAGAAAACGGCCACTTATGGGCAAAGGATGCAGCTCTAGTTGCATTGCCAGAAGAATTGTTTCCAAAATAAGTAAAACCAACGATTAAAGAGGAAGCCGCGAGAAGTAGGCATCCAGCCTGTAGAAGGACGGTAACCTTGCGCCTGAACATCTGCAAGGATTTTTGGCAGTTTCAAATGTGAATCTTGCTTGAGAAAGGGGAGAATCTGAATCTCTTAAATCCGAGTTCCCCTTAACCACCCTCCGTGCCGCTGCGGCTATCATAATCTCGCACAGGCCTCATGCCGCTCTAAAAGTTTAGGCTTAGCAAGATTTACGCCTCGATATTTACGCCTCAATAGTACTCTGTGAAACTGGCGTCTAACGTGTATGATAGTGTTCTATGCACAGCTTGTACGGCCCCCCTGTAACACAGCAATTTCGGTAATCACTAGTCAAGCGCACCATCCAGCTCGAGGACGTATATTTGATTCTGGTAGTCAAGGGTTCTGCTCTATATCCAGACTTTAGATTACAAACTAGGAATTCGGGAATTTTGTCAGCGGCAAATTCAAGTGGAACCGAAATAGGGCTGTTTTTGTAGAATTAGAAAGTATAAACCTTTTAAGCAATTGGCTTACGCAGTGCCTGACGCATGGGTGCTGTACAGCTAGGTCCCTCAAAGCAGGCTGATGTTCAAAAAAACGTCCATCATACGGCAACTATCTTGCCTATAATTCATTCCGTTCGTCGCCATTTTGTATCTTCAACATCTCCCCCAACATTCTCAATACTATTGCTCCCATTCGTAGTATCATGATCATCTTCTCGTAATCTGACTGTCCCAGCACCAGCACCTAGTCTGCCGCCTCCAATGAAGTTCCCATCCTCATCAAAGTATTCCCCCATATTCTCAGATGTGATCCAGCCACCAGCACCAGGCATATCCCCTTCCTCGTCGTCGACATCTGATGAAGGTGACGCAGGATCCGGGTGTAAATCTGCACACGCGCTGATCGCTTCAAACAATTCGCGTATGTACGGTGTTGTAGTTGTGGCTGTAGAATCAGACGATCTAGCGGTTGTTGGAGAATCGTAATTTGGCGGAAGTACAGTGATTTCAAGTATCTCAATATCATCATCGGAGTTAACCAACTCCGAGTCATTCAGGCTAAGTTGCATGTACAAGGCTTCAGTGCCTTCTTCTGAAGCGGCAAGTTGGGGGCCTTTCCATCGTTGAATGGCGTGAAGGGCAATCGTAGGGTAGGGTATAGCAATGCCATTGCTGGATGGCTGTTGCTGGAATATAATAAGGTGCCTACGTAGAAGAATTAATACTACTTAAACAAATAGCTTAGGAGAAGTGGGATGTTTACGTACTCCGAAGTAACCCAAACGTCCACGTTCGAGATGATAGCTGGATCCGATGACTGAACAGGACCATCAATAACTCCGATGCCCTGACCTGAAGATCTAATGCTAAATTTCGCTATAGCAGGATGCGCTTCAAGCTGGTCCTTAGCGATACTAAGCGTGAGGCTACCATGCTTGCAATACAAAACTGGCTTGCCACCAAAGAACGTTCCTGGTGTTTGGCTTTGATGCTCTTCGAGAGGTGTGAAGGATTCTAATCCTGGAGGGGTGGAGAGTATTTCAAGGGCCATAATCTGAGAGACTCCCCGTTAAAGCTATGCTCTCATCTGTTGTGTTCAGTGTAAGAAATATTCTCAAATCTAAAGCATTCTGTTCCCTTCTTACAGGCAGATGCCTACGGATAAACGCGGTGGTTAAACAGGGTTTGAATATAGAGCAGTCGTGTCAAATAGTACAGGTTCTTTTACGGTTGAAAGAGAAAGTCGGCTGCGTCGTTCTCTAATTCCACGACTATTAGGGTTGGTGTTCTTCTTTCGAGGAAGTCTCGAGATTTCTTTCAAGGGATTTTGGTATTTTGCTTGGCGGCGAGACCAGATAATTTCACGACTATTGTAATAGCTAGCTACCACATAGTGTAGATCCGGATTTTTCACCTTAAATATTAGACGAGTAACAATTTAATTTGCAGTTGGGCACCGCAACCAACGCAAAATATTGCGCCTTTTCCACCCTTTAAACTCCACAATTACACCCAGAGTCAACATCCTCTGGCCTAAAGGCCATAAACCCACCTTCTAAGCACCTGAACGCCTATCAAGCCAGTATATGCATGATAAAAGTAGGTCATAAATCCATAACACCGTAATCCTACCGTATCCCCAACCCTCCAAACGCCCTATCCAGCTCTTCGCCCGCTCTATCTCCTCCGCTTTGACCCGCCCTTTCGATCCCTTCCATCTTCTCCTCATGTCCAAATCCATTCATTCCACCATTGCCTCCAGGACCAATCTGGCTCGCACCAAAACCGCCAATTCTCGCTCCAGGCCCTCCCTCTTGTCCCACAGCCCCTGCCTTCCGCTCCGGCACTAGCAGCCTAACATTCTCATCCAACCATCCGGGCGCAACCCTCCGCTTCTCCGCCAATTCCGCCTCCCGCCTCCGCTCCTCCCATTCTTCCACCTTCCTCTTGGCCTCTTGCTCCATACCCAGCAGATGTGCCTGTAGCGCGCGACATGACGCTATAATATCATCTGGATGTGCGGCATGGCCGGACGAAGAGATGACGTAGGCGGATTTCGCCTGCGTTGCTTGAGGCTGGCTTTGAGGCTGGGAGGGATCGGCGGTGTTGGTGTTAGCGGGGGCAGGGTCCACGGCGGAAGGCGGGAGGGTCGACGGGAGCTGTTTATACGTATAAGGGAGGGTGGTGGCGGTTGGGAGGGAAAGGAAAGGTGAGACGGTCAGCGGGAGTTGGGCGAGGAGGTGGTGCGGGTCTGAGCACTGTCAGTATTTGGTTGGTTCGAGGCGAGTCATGGGCGTGGCGGAAGAGGGTGTGGGGGAAATTGGGGGCGCATACGTTCATCGTGCATTCTTGCTGAACTTTAATGTTTTTGTAGGAGTTGGGATATATTTTTTGTTGGAGGGTTCTTAGTGTTGGAGCTTTAACGACCTGCTTGTGTGATGGTGTTCACCGAAATCGGCAAGCCTGGCTTTCCACACAGGCAGATCTCCAATGCATCCGTGTACTCAAGTGCGATAGTTTTACACGGGGAATTCCCTTTCTAATCGGACGGCACTGCGTTGAGAGTCTTACCCCTTATAGTTAGGACAAAATTCGATTTTTAAAACATTTAGTTTGCAATAAAACAACACCCATAAGCTCTCTGACCCTCGGTAGAGAATTCGTTAGTAATAAGATAAGCCAAAAGCCCTAACCACAGCAACCTTATGGGTGACCCTATAGGGGAAAACCACTAATCCCAAAAAGGAAGGAGAAATCTCCGTACGCTTTCCAACCGATTACTCGTGATAGTGTAACGTTCGGGCGGACTTTGAGGGGCCGATATACATGGTGTAATCTTAATTCTATTAAGTAGGCCTCTCACTTTATAAAGTAAAGCTAAAATATTTATATATATTTAATCACTTGATAAAATGACGCGTCAATATTTAAAGTTGGACGGATCTTGATAGAGCAGGAGACTTGACGACTGGAGGGGAACACGATGTTTCCATAAATCAATCTATATTAATCAATGTGCCTTGCCTATATTTCCCCTAGAAATTAATTCATTCGTCCCTGACTTACCAATGCTCACCACTCCTCGTGCTCAGTTAGAAACTAAATCCTAGGATCACGATCCGGCGTCAAATGTGTTCCTGGATCAGGGTCCCCAGGGTTCGGACATCCGTCATGCTGTCTACTAGGCTCTCGGGATCCATCTCCACACTTTCCCATCTCAGAGGATAAACAGGAATATCTATATAATGCCGTCTTCGTGGACAATGCGGTCCTTTTTTTTGAGCGTCCCTCTGTGCCAATTGCTCTGCCAATTCCATAGCGCTGGGCTTTCCCTGGCCTCACTGCAGGTCGCTGTTCTTGGAAATGAGGATTTCTGAAATCCTCAAGGCGGGTTCGCTGCTGTCCTCTCTCTGTAATTGCACCGTTTTTTCTCTCCGACACATGCTAGAACAGAACACTGACTGGAAGAGTTACTACTGCAGTTTGGTCTCAAGCAATGGCAACGGCAACTGTTGCTATAACTTGCTCTGGAACTCCGGCTCCGACAGGGACCTGGGATTACATTGTGGTTGGTGCAGGAGCTGCAGGTATACCTCTTGCTGACAAGCTCTCTGAGTCTGGCCAGTCTGTACTTCTAATTGAGAAAGGACCTCCATCGTCAGGCAGGTGGGGCGGGACTATGAAGCCGGACTGGCTCCAAGGCACGAACCTTACTCGCTTTGATGTTCCCGGTCTTTGCAATCAGATTTGGCTCGATTCAGCTGGAATCGCCTGCACAGACATTGACCAAATGGCTGGATGCATTCTTGGTGGCGGTACGGCTGTGAATGCGGGCCTTTGGTGGAAGCCGAACCCAATTGACTGGGATTACAACTTCCCCGCTGGATGGAAGTCCACGGACATGGCTGCTGCGACATCGCGAGTCTTCTCTCGTATTACTGGGACCGACCACCCATCGATGGATGGCAAACTATACTATCAACAAGGCTACAATGTTCTCTCGTCGGCCCTAGTAGCTGGTGGTTGGGAAAATGTTGCTGCTAACAGCGTCCCCGACCAGAAGAACATGACTTTCTCTCATACTTCTTACATGTTCTCTAATGGCGAAAGGGGAGGTCCTCTAGCTACCTATCTTGTCACTGCCAGTGCCAGAAAGAATTTTGCACTTTGGATGAATACAGCCGTCAGGCGAGTTGTTCGGACTGGTGGTCACGTTACCGGTGTTGAGTTGGAAAGTGGATATTGCGGCATAGTCAATGTCACAGCAGGCACCGGAAGAGTTATTCTTTCTGCTGGTACATTTGGCTCCACAAAGATACTTTTCCGCAGCGGCATCGGGCCAACGGATCAGCTCTCCATTGTTAATAGCAGTGTCCAGGATGGGCCAACGATGATTAAGAGTTCGCAGTGGATTGATCTGCCCGTCGGACAGAATTTGAACGACCATGTAAATGCACGGGTTTCCCCACCCCTCGATCGAAAATTTCTCCAGCTAATAATATTGCAGACCGATACTGTGATAAGGCATCCTAATGTCACGTTCTATGACTTCTATGCAGCATACACGGACCCAATCACCGCTGACAAAGATGCCTATCTAAACAATCGAACTGGTATTCTTACTCAATCAGCACCTAATATTGGTCCTATATTTTGGCAGGATATTACATGCTCCGATGGAATCACTCGTCAGCTTCAATGGACTGCCAGAGTTCAATCTTCACTACCAGCTACGAACAGTGAGTTTATAGAATTTTGGCCATAGCTCTTGAAAAGTGGAGCTAACATATATAAGGTTCTATGACAATGAGCCAGAACCTAGGCAGAGGCTCAACGTCCCGTGGCGTTCTCTCAATCGCGGGAGATCTGAACATGTATGTCTCAACTCTTCCATACCTCCGCACTGCAGGGGACCTCGAAGCTGTCGTCAAGGGTCTCGAAAACCTGCAAGCAGCCATTGCCACGGTCCCTTCAATTATCTGGGAAGTTCCTGCGCCAGGGGTTAATGCTTCTGATTTTGTCAACAGCGTAAGTCAGCTCTACTTTTACACTCTAAACTTCACATATAATACCGGCAATGGGTTTAGACTAACCAACTGGTGTTTTTAAATATAGGTTCCGATCACAGCGAATGCGCGTCGCTCGAACCACTGGATCGGCACAGCTAAGATGGGAACAGATAGTGGCCTGACTGGCGGTACTTCAGTCGTCGATACCAACACGCGCGTCTACGGCACTGGCAACCTTTTCGTCGTTGACGCGTCAATCTTCCCCGGCCAAGTCTCCACAAACCCTTCGGCATATATTGTCATCGCAGGCGAGCAGGCTGCTGCGAAGATCCTAGCATTGCCAGCGCCTGCAGCAGTACCAGTGGTAAACATTACCTTCTATTACGTGTAACGTTTGCTAAGATTCGCATTACAAGTGTACTCCACGACACCAAAACCAAAAAAAATTTCCTGTGTAGCTTAGAAGCCAGAACACTAGCTAACTCTAATCTTACCCGCAGTAAGCGCAATGCGGCGGCACGGCTAGACAGGCTCTCGCTACTGCTCTTCAGGGAGCAGTTGCTACACATGGAACACGTATTACTCGCAAGGTAAGTCAATATCCTCGTTCCCTGCCACGAGATACGCATGCGGCTGCTTCGAGGATTCTCTGACTAGTGATCAACAGTGCATTCCGGGATAAGTTGTGACGCCTCTAACTTGTACATGTATCTCTCTATTCCAGAGGAAGGGGGCAAGTATTGTCGATAGTGTGTAAAAGGCAAGCATGCCGTACCGCCGTTCCATTCCTGTAGCATATGCATACTGTTTAGTGATCTGTACTGTTTTGCTATCTCTAATGCAACGAGCCTCCCGCCGTTATCTGTGATTCGGTACGCACTGCACCTGTTTTGCCGCAAATGCAGCGTTAACCGTCAACAATAAACCCGCAGAGCTTACGAGAAATTCCTGGGATCGTACTTTGCCGTCTAGATAAAAACACAAGCACGCAGCAGCCCAGCATAAAGCCAGAGCAACAAACACCCAAACCCTCATCCACAGGACGCCGGAATGCATCAAATATCCCAACAGAAACAAGCCCACAAGCCCGAACCAAACGCATCCAACCCCACCCCTCACCTCGCAAGCAGCGGCCTCTCCTCCCCACTCCCTCCCTCTCCGCCCTCCTCCACTTCCACCACCACGCCCTCGTCCCCTTCCCCACCCTCCCCCTCTACAACCTCCTCCATCGCCTTCCCCTAACCCTCCGCCACCACACCCAACCCCCCTCCCCTCGCACCCACACCTCCCCTCTCCCATCCGCATACTGCACCCACCCGCCCTTCCGCGCCTTCCACACACCCCCCACCCACACGCCCAGCCGCACCGCCGCCCAGCCGAGCAGGATTGCCGCGAGGGTGCAGAAGATCGTCACGACGCACGTCAGGAAGGTGAGCGTCGAGACGGCGCAGCCCAGACCGCCGGTGCGCAGCTCGAAGCGCTCGGAGGAGAAGGCGCAGATGGTGGGGTGGGCGAGGGGGGAGAGGAGGGGGAGGGCGCGCGCGGCGGGGGTGAGGGGGAGGGGGAGGCAGGTGTTTGACTGGGGGGTTGTTAGCGTGGTTGGTGTGGGTTAGGGAGAGGGTGGGTGAGGGGATGGAATGGGTATGAAGAGGAGGACTTGGAAGGCTGGAAATGTGGTGGGATTTAGGGGGGTGGGAACGGGGGATATTGAGAGGAGGGAATCTTTCTTTGTGAGAGTATTTGTAGGTTTAATGAGAGGCTGGCATAATTTAGAGAAACGTCATGTTCTTGGAGATATCTTAGATAGCTTAGGGGACGAAAAACATTTGACAATATAAGAAGCTCGGATAAATCTCTTAATTATTTCAAACGATTGGCGTGACCTCAGCCTCGCGAAATCAAATTATAAAGGACTTACCAAAGGGCACCATCCACAATGCCACTGACTCTTCAAACAGTCGCCACAGTCTAGAACACCCCAACACTGCCTCAAACGCTCACGATCGCGCTCATTACTGGTGAGGTAGACTGGGAGGTTGGAGAGATTAAACGTGGGCCGGGGACCTGAGGAGCCGGCTAAAGAGGGGCAGCGCATAAGCAGACGGGTATGAAAGTAAGCCTAGTAATACAGGTAGGATGTTATACTAGCAGTTAAAATTGGCTCTGTGTACTTTAAGGTGAGATATATAAGAAGTTCGCGGAGATGGCAAAGGCCACCACAATTGCTGCCGGTGGTTGGAGAGGACGCGAAGCTTGCAGGGGTGGCCGGCCTTGAGGTCTGGGCGTGCGATTATCGAATGAGGCTGAACGGCACCCCCTTTAATACAAGATGATCTCCAAGCCCTGTATTTCATACGCCCTTACATGCTGTAACCAACCCTAATCTAATCCTAGCCACTCTTCCTCCTCGCTGTNCATGTCCTCGTCCGTATCATTAGCGTTCTCATCGTCCTCCCCGAAATCTAACCCTTGAGACTCCACCTGCTCCTCAACCACTGGCTGCGCGAGAAGATAATCAATTGCATAGACATTATCATCCGCTAGCCTTGCCAGCTCTGCCTGGATCCTCCCAACAGCTTTCTGTACGCTCCTAAGCTCTGCGGCAAAAACGCCTGCATTATCCTTCAAATAACGTCCGTGCTTACTTAGCAGCGCCTCGATCCATAGTAAATTGAACTCAAGGTGTGGAGATTCATCCGCCTGCACCGCCACGAATCGTAATAAGCGCGCAAGATAGACTGTTGGCATGTCTTTAACTACAAGCGCGATATCGGCTGTGGGAATTGCTTCGTAGACGCGCCGGATTAGAGTCCTTTCATTTAATCGAAAAGCCATTACAATCGCCTTTAGGAAATCGCGCTGCGAGAGCGTTTCGAGGGTGCTGGACGGCGTCACGGTTACGTCCAGATCGAATGGATCAAACTGCAGGAGCGAATCGAGCGAGTAAATCAGTAAGCCCTCTGTGCTAGCCGCGCAAAACGCTCTTCCAGTGGGTGAAAATGCGACCGCCGGCACGCGAACTTCAGGCCTTGTCCTTCTTACTGAAGCATCACCTCGTGTGGCACCGGGAAGAGTGTGATCGATGCGGTCCTCGAGATCAGATGCCTCGCCTTGAGTATCTATCAGGCCCTGAGGCCCGGCTTCCGTGAGAAGTTTGCTGTTAAGAAATTCCTGCGTTCCATCAAGAGACAAATTAACAGATACCGTGAACTTTTTTAGCAGAACGCCTGACTGCACATCATACAGACATATATACTTGCTATTCCCGCCTGCAAGCACGCAACTGCCGTCCGCACTGTATGTTACGGTGGTGAAGCTTTTAGTGCCGGCGACGTTGGCAGCGGTTCGACGGTCAGAGATTTTGCGCCCGCCTGAGACGTCTCGCCGCGCATCAAGGCCTCCGGTTTGTGTGGCTTCTGAGACAGACCAGAAGGTCAATTGACCATCGAGTGTTGTAACAGCAATTTGTTTAGAATCTGGGCGGAATGCAACGCACAGGACGTCGGCCATGAGTTGAAGTGGCTCGCTGGTTTGCGTTCGCGCGAAAATATTCCATACGCGAACAGTGTGATCCCAACTACCACTGACTAAGGCGCCACCGCTGGGCGCGAAGGAGAGAGATGATACGGGTCCTTCATGGCCAGAGAGCTGGTCTAGAAGTTGGCCAGTTTGTACGGACCAAATGTGAATATCGAATGAATCGATGGATCCTGCGCAGACTACTTCTCCACTTGGATCGACTGCCAGTGAGGAGAAGGATAACCTCGTTGGCGCTGTGAATGTTCTAAAGTTTCGATATCGAATCAAGTCCCAAGCTCTTACTGAACCGTCTAAACTCGCAGTGAACAAAACATTTCCTCTTTTGGCAAATTCGCAGGCCGTTACGCCGCTGGTATGCTCTGTAAAAGTTACTATGCAAAACCCTGAATTCACATCCCAGACTTTGATCTTCCCGTCGTCTGCTGTCGTGATGATGCGTTGACCGTCTGGTGAGTACACTATTGAGTTCATCGAGTCAAAATGGCCTTGCTGTTTCAGGATGTAGGACTCTGATTGCCATTCCCAAACGAGCAGTTGACCAAGCTTCGAGGCTCCAAAAGCAAGCCATTCGCCTGTCTTGTTGATAGCGACAAAATCGATATCATTTTGGGAGATGCTTCAGAAATTAGCCACACGGATATTCTGAACTTTAACCGGACACATACCTGAGATTTTGTATCGTATTAAAATCAGGTAGCTCGTAAATTCCAAATATGCCATTAGAGAACCCTGCCACTAGTATATTCGACGCGGCGTGAAATGCTGCACATGTGACATGCGCGTTGTTCTGCATGAAGTAGTGTCTCTCTGCGATTCTCCACTGCATATTATCATCATCCATTTCTTCGCTCTCTGGTACTCCTGGCCGCAACATGTATTTCCACTGGAATAAAGCTCCATCCTTGCTAGCTGTGTATATCTGCGGGGTGTCAGTGAAACCACATTATGAGAAAGCAGAGCGCCAGCCATACCCACCGTCTCCTGATCTTTAGAAAACCATGCTCCTACTACGCCTTGCCTGTGTCCACCCAGCGTCGTTGGTATAAATCCTTCCTCTGGGTCTAAACTCCATATCTTTGCGGTTAGATCTTTTGAGGCGGTTAAGAAAAACCTTGAATCGCCAGACCATTCTATGCTCCGAACTGAGTCAAAGTGCCCAGTATATACCCTATGCCGCACGAACGGTGCAAACTCGAGGTCACCATCTGCTACATCTGGTGTTGAAGGAGTATGCCATACTTCTATCTGCCTTCCTATGCCCACGGCGAAATGTCGTCCGGATGGTGAAAAGGCGAGGGCGGAAACTTCCCCTTTGAAGGAAAAGTGGTATAGGACTACTCTACGGGGAATATTTGTGAGGACTGCACGGCCATCTTCATCGACTGAGAGCAGGAGGTTTCCTCGAGGATTTAAGGCCAGTCGGGCAATATTTCTTCGATGTGCAAATGGAAGGGTATACGATTTATTACTAGTCGTCACTGTTAGCAACAATGTCTGATGGTTGGGACAACATAGCGGAAAGCACACACTTGACAAGGTCAAACACAGTGACTCTGTTTCCTACAGGTGAAATTAGGCAGGTTCCATCTGGCGCAAATAGTAGATTGCCTCTGCTATACACTGTTCCCAGCAGGTTGGAGAACTGAGGTGCAAGTTAGCATAATTTATACCATATTTTGGTCGGGGTAGTTACTTTAAACTCGGTCTTCATACTGGGCTCCTCTCAGCAAATTGTTGAAGGCATTGCGGGCAAACGTCACGTCCTGACATCTATCTCGAAACTTTTCTTTGGTGTCGCATAACGCTTGGGCCAACTGAGTCCTTAACTTTTAGTGCGCTTTCCCCATCCAAAGGGTCAGTGCTTGCCGAAGGGGTGCAGAGAAAGGGGACACCAACAATTATCCTGTGCCTGCCACCAAGTTCTCAAACCATAACAACAACACCAGCCATCTGAATACACCTTGCGCCTTTGTATTCCTGTCACCGCATCTCCCTTCTTGTGTATATCTGACTTGAGTGAGTTTTCCCGGTCGACGAGCTGCATTACCCTAATGGATCGACGCCGCAGAGCTCAACCTCAACCAACGCACACAACTGTCGACGCAGAGCCAGACTACACCATGGCCGAGTCAGCATCCCCAATTGGCATTGCCAATGTGAGTATAATCTGTTCTATTTCTGGGAAGCCATAGGCTGACTCCTGCCTTCCAGCTACCCAACCAGCGGTATGTCCCCCTCGAGCATGCATGTGCGGATCCTTAACCTGACCACATCACAGCCACAAGATTGTTGCGAAGCGCGGTGCGGCTTTCACAATAATGGTACGGATGAGAACTTAAACTTGTTCTTTGTTATATCTACGGCGAAGCTCATGTGAACTAGGTGGCCGGCGAGTCTGGACTGGGAAAGACAACCTTCATCAACACCCTCTTCTCAACAACAATCAAGAACTACGCCGACCACAAGCGCCGACACAACAAGCAAATCGACAAGACTGTTGAGATTGAAATCACAAAAGCCGAGTTGGAGGAGAAATTCTTCAAGGGTGAGCATTGTCCCTGCGATGAGACCCCTACGGCAGTCCAGCCACTGACTCTGTTCTAGTCCGCCTTACCGTCATTGATACTCCTGGATTCGGCGACTATGTCAACAACCGCGATTCCTGGCAACCAATAATTGAGTTTTTGGATGACCAGCATGAGTCTTATATGTTGCAGGAACAACAGCCTCGCCGCAGTGACAAGATCGATCTCCGAGTTCATGCCTGCCTCTACTTCATCAGACCCACTGGCCACACGCTAAAGCCGCTGGATATTGAAGTTATGAAGCGTCTCTGCACCCGTGTCAACCTGATCCCTGTTGTTGCAAAGGCAGACACTCTGAGCCCGGCAGATCTGGCTACATTCAAGCAACGAGTACGTACTCTACATCTAGAGCTCGAGTATATCTAACATAAGCTAGGTACGCGCTGTGATTGAAGCCCAAGGCATTAAGATTTACCAACCGCCGCTTGAAGAGGATGACGAAGCTGGTCTCCAGCATGCCCGCAGCTTGATTGCTGCCATGCCATTCTCCGTGATTGGTTCTGAGAAGGACGTGCAGACGAATGATGGGCGCACCGTCAAGGGCCGTCAGTATGCGTGGGGTGTTGCAGAGGTTGAGAACGAGGAGCACTGCGACTTCAAGAAACTGCGCGCCATCCTCATCCGAACTCACATGCTGGACCTGATCCACACCACCGAGGAGAACCACTACGAGGCGTACAGGGCGCAGCAAATGGAGACGCGCAAGTTCGGCGAAGCCCGCCCACGGAAGTTGGACAATCCCAAGTTCAAAGAGGAGGAAGAGGCTCTGCGGAAGCGCTTCACGGAGCAGGTCAAGGTCGAGGAGCAGCGCTTCAGGTCGTGGGAGCAGAAGCTCATCTCGGAGCGCGACCGCCTCAACAAGGACTTGGAACAGAGTCACGCCATCATCAAGGCCCTTGAACAGGATGTCGACAGTCTTCAGGGCAGCAGCGTCAATCGCTCCCACGGTCGTCGCTAGACTTGATTTCCCGGCGTATAGCAAGTGGCTGTGTGTGGCTTCTCAGTACTACTGTTTCTGCTTCAAGATACCTCTCCTTTTGACTTGATAGGTTTGTAATGGCGCATAGCGACTGGAGGCTTGTCCGCCTCGAGGCTGCGATTTTGCTCCCGTTGTTAAGTGATGGAGAGGATTAGAGTGTAGGGGAAGTTTCCGTATTTCGAGCGGCGGTGGTTGGTAGATTGTAGGAAAAGTTGGGGCGCCATAGCAAGGCGTCTTTTCTCGTCCTGTGGCTTAATCGTAGTTTGCACCGGCTGGTCCACATAAAGTCTGTTTTCAGATGAATGCGGTGAATCTATTTTAATTTTGCTCTTACTACGGCCCCGGTATACTTGCTCATGTGAAATGTTAAAGTCATATAGCGCTGCGGAATGTTCCCGTCGCTTGGCTTGAGCTTCAATACATCAGCGCTCGAACTCGTCACAAAACTTCACCTTTCCACCAACATCCTGCATACAGCTTCGCTGGACTCGGCTCAAGTAAAGCAGAGCATGTAATGAGCTCGCAATTCCCCACCCGCCAAATCGCCAGACTCGGCGGCCACAATGGTACCTGCAGCGCTCCAGTACTCTATATAACCATCCTCAGCCAGACTAATTATTCCCAGGACCCGTCCACGCCCTGACCTACAGTGCAGGCCTCAACCAATACGTACGCCTCCCTCTCCTCCCCCACCTACCCGCCCACGTCCCAAACTAAATTGACATCCTTAGATCCTCACCGGCGGCACCGACCGCCTAATCCGCCTCTTCAACCCATCCCGGGCCCCGATCCCCTCCTCCCTCAGCACCCCTTCCACCACCTCATCATCAACCCCGGTCCCGGGCTTGGTGCAGACGTACGACGCGCACGGCTACGAGGTCCTGGACATTGCCGTCTCGGACGACAACGCGCGCTTCGTCAGCGTCGGGGGGGATAAGACGGTGTTTCTGTGGGATGTGGCGAGTGCGCGGACGCTGAGGCGGTGGAGCGGGCATGTGGGGCGGGTGAATGCTTGTGCATTTGGGGGGGTGGGAGGGGATGTTGTTGTTTCTGGTGAGTTTGCGGCGGGTTCTCGTTGGTCTGGGTTTTGGGTTCGGTGGTTTGAGGGAGGACTGGGAAGAGGGGGAGAGGGTTGGGATGGTGAAGATTAATCTGGGCTGACTTGCGACTGGCTGTAGGGAGCTACGACGGTACGGTTAGGCTGTGGGACGCGAAGTCGCAGGCGCATAAACCGCTTATGGCGCTTTCGGAGGCGAAGGATAGTATTTCGTCGGTGTGTGTGGTGGAGCATGAGATTATGAGCGGGAGTATCGATGGGCGGGTGCGGGTGTATGACTTGCGGATGGGAATGGTTTATATTGACGTTATAGGACGTGAGTGTGCTCTCCACCAATATCCCTCTCCTCCACCCTGTACCTCCTCCATTAGACGCCCTTCCACCCTCCCACTCACCCTACGCATTTGAGGATGTTGAGACTGGGGACTGTAGTCCCACTGTTGCACATCTGGGTTGAAGCACGCTAACAAAACACCACAGACCCAGTAACCTCCCTAACACCAACCAAGCAATCCGACTCTCTCCTCGTCAGCTCTCTAGACTCAGCCCTACGCCTAATGGACAAACCAGACGGGAAGCTGCTGAAAGCCTACAAAGCACCAGAAGTACATCTCCCCTTCATCCCACCCTCCCCCCTTTTCACACCTCAGACACGGTTAACCCACCCACCCACAGTACCAAAACACGACCTACCGCATCCGCAGCACCCTCGGCCTGAACGACAGCACCGTGCTCAGCGGCAGCGAGGACGGCCACATCTTCGTCTGGGACCTGCTCGACGGCACGGTGCTGCACCGACTGCGCCACACGCAGCCCTCCGACACCGCGCAACCCAACCCGCTGCAGAGCGCGAGCAGCGCAGCGAAGAAGGAGGTGGTGAGTGCGGTGGCGTTTTGTGGAGTGCGGAAGGAGTGGGCGAGTGCGGGGGGGGATGGTGAGTCTCCTCTTCTTTTTGTTGTTTCTGTTCTTGAGGGGAGGGAGAGGGGGAGGGTGGTTCAGGAGGGAAGAGAAGGGCAGGGAACGACTTGGGTATGAGACGAAGCGCCGCTGACTCGTCGCCAGGAAACGTGATCGTCTGGGGGATGCCCTGAGCAGCGGCATCTCTCCCTAACAACCCGACCTAGGAGCTTCCTCGCACCGGACTAGGCCGCCGCTCCATCCATTCATCGAGAACACGCCGTATCAGCGCCAGACCGGGGTTCTCTGGGGGTGCTAACAACCTCGCGGTCTGGGCTATGCGACTGTTGGCGGAAAGCACAGCGTGGAATCGGCATGGCGCTGCGCTGGGCAGACTGGCTTCCTGCCTCATCACTAGCACGTTCGTAGTCGGCTGGACGAAGAAAGGGGGGAGGCGTTCACATGTTTCACGGTAGGGCTATCAGGATGGGTGCAGCTGTGGATAGGATATCACGCCTATGTAACCAGCTCTCGCAACTAGCTAGGACAAACAACCGAACCGAAATGCAAGGACAAAAGAAATCAAACTTTTAGTATCCGAGTCTCCCAATGCTGCGTGAGGTGGTAGCAGTCCGCGAACCTGCTAGGTTCGCGGTTGTCAAAAAGGGGAAAATGGAAAATATGGCGATGGGGTGGTGGAACAGATATGTATGTGGTTTTGAGTGCCCTCCTTTCCAATGCAAATTCGCAATGTTGCCGCCCCACGCTCCCTGTTTTGCACTCCTTGAAATGGCCTGCGAGAAAAAGAGATCCGGGGGAAATAAGAGCAGAGAGATGGAATTAGCACGACAAGACGAGACGAGACGAGATGAGATGAGATGAGATGAGACGCGAGCGAGGAAAGACAACAACGACGACGACAACGCTGAACCCAATGCGATGACCAGAGGCACGAAGCGTGCGCAAACCAGCGAGCCCAGTCGTCCACCAAAGACCGCAAAAGCCCTCCAGCCCGTTTCCCACAAGAAGCCATTGGATCCGGAACTCAACGCCGATGCATGCGAAAAAATAAGGTGAGTAGTCGCCAATAATAAACTCTCCCCCCTACAATTAAAAAAAGGATAGCCGTTGTTGCCGCCGAACCTGCAACCGGTGAAGCCAGGCCTGGAAAAGTGATGTGTCAAACGAAAAACCTCAATAACCCTGACTCGGCGCGACCGTCTCTTTGCAGTCGCGAATCTCGAATCTCGCTCTCTCGCCCGAGCCCCTGGCCGGTAACAACCGTATGTATTCTTTAGCCGGATAGCGCAGCTAGTCCCCGAATGGCCCAGCAACCCGCCTCAGCTGACGACCGCCTCAGCTCGAGTCGACGTTCAGCAATCAAATAGGCTAAAGCCAAGCAATTGTTTTTTTCCCCTTGTGTTCCCCTCCTGCTTGGCTGACCCCCCCGGCTCCCATGCCCCGCCTCGTGCCCCCTCTGATCGGTGAATGCGAGTTCGTAAGCGCAGCGCGGCCAATAGCCACCGCGGCCGCGCTCACCTGACCACCTCTTCATGCGGCCACCCCATTTGCCCCACAACCCCTGCGTCACCGCCTCCTCATCCTCTCCTCGCCCGCTGTCAGGCAATGCGCGACAGAGGGAGGGCGCACCCAGCGCTAGTAGCCAGGCACGACGACGCCGTTCTCGGCGCCGCGCAGGGCGGCCAGCGCGCGGGCCAGCTCGTCCTCGGCCACCATGACGGTGCCGGCGCGCGCGGTGCTGAGGTAGCTCATCTCGACGGGGCTCTCAAGCAGGCCCGCGGTGCCGCCGACCAGGCGCCCCGCGACGCCGCAGACGATGCCCGTGCTCTCGAGCGGCAGCTCGCGCAGGTCCAGCGTGATGGGGATCAGGAAGTCGTCCTTGGAGCCCAGCAGCACGTCCGGGGCGGCGAAGTTGGGGAGGAGCGCGTGGTCGAGGAGGAGGGAGGCGGGCTCCGTGTCGGTGAGGGTGAGGGAGAGGAAGCGCGGGTAAGGGGGTGTGATTAGGCATTTTACGAGGCCGAGGTGCAGCGCGTCGTCGGCGGCGCTCGTCATCGATTTGCGTTTGCCGTTCGAGGAGCCGCCGCCGCCGCTGCTGCTGCCGCTGCGCGATGGGTCCTTGCCGGCACATTGGATGAGGCGGATGCGAGGGTTGACGGTGGGGATGATGTTGCGGCGTCTGAGCGTCGCGAAGGTGCGGATTTGCAGCTCAGAGATGTTGGATGGGGGAGGCGTGCCAGGGAGCGGGGCCTCAAAGGACGACGTGGAAGAGTGGTTGCGGCCGTGGTGCGACGGGTTGATGTACGTCGATGTGTTCTGCTCGAATGCAAAGCCGCGCTCTTCGAGGGCGTGCGTGACCTGGCCTCGACAGCGGAGCGGCACGAGGATGTAGTCGGAGAAATACGTTGTTATGAAGAAGATGGAGCTTTTATTTGATCAGTGAGAAACGGGGTTCGAGGAGCAGTGCGGTCGGATCAAGCGGAAATGAATGGACTTACATCCCGGCCAATGCGAGAGGACTGGTGAGCTCGAGAACTCGCTGTCCGGCGTCCAGGCCTTCGCCGTCGACCTGCATCACTATGTAGTCCTCATTGGTGATGGAGACTTGGTTTCTCGACGCTGAGTCTAAGCTATTCCGCGCTGGGACAAATAGCTCTCGGGCGAGAGTTCGCGAGCATGCTATCGAACACTCAATGGGCGTGATGGATATGTTGCAAAAAGGGTGCTCGTAAGGCCACAACCTTACGGGCCTAACCGCGCCTTTGGTTGCAGCACCATTACTGCGACCTTCGTTCGGTAGTAGCAACTGGAGGATCGGCTGCAGGAAACTCGAGTAGAGATGCAGCGGAATGTGTATCAGAGCCAACTGCGTATCCTTGACGTGAAGCATGGTGGTTAGTGAGATGGAAATGGAGAGGCGAAAAGCATTTGTGGGGAGGCGAGATATAAAACAGCCCTACGGGACGCCACGCATGGCGGCCTTATAGAATAGTCTAATTGAGCAAGACATGACTCTAATAAGCTGGGCGTGGAGATTGGGGGCGACGGGAAGTGAACAAAGACATACAAGAAACTGGATGTGTGCACTCGAAAGGGNCATGGACGTGGACGCCATTACGTGCAGGCCTATATTCGATAAGAATAAACTTTCCGATGATGAGCACAACAGGACGAGCCAGCAAACCAGCCAGAAGTGCCTGCAAGGCCGAAGGTAAATTCTGGGTGAGGGTCCGACAAGGCTTACGGCCAATGCCAGGGCAGAGGCCAGAAGGCGGGTCTTCCGCAAACCGCCGTATAAGCAAGCGTATCGATTTTCGATCTCGTTCGTCAAAAGAAGAAAATATACACGGGGTAAGCTGGGGAAGGCTGGAAAGGCTGGAAAGGCTGGGGGAGCGGGGGAGGGCTGTGGCGAGCCTGTCTCAGCGGTTGACGTGCTCTTGTCCGACGGGCCAGTGAGAAGTGTTCTTGAAGTTCATCCCAAAAGCTTCAAGGCTGGCTGAGACGTCAGGACTGAAGGGGGAAGCCCACCAACTCTGGGTATTTAACAATGATAACGACCACGACTACGACCACGACCACAACCACGACCGCAATGGCTTGGCCTTCTAACCAAACTCTGCCGGCCCAAAGCGTGGAGGGAGTTGCAGCAAAGATGCAGGAAAGATGCGTGTAAGTGGTAGTGGCAGAGGTAGTGGTGTATGGAGATTAGGTGGAAAGAAGTCGACTTCGTAGAGTGGTTACGATGATAGGTCGACAGCAGCTCAAGATTCACAACGAGTGTGTGCTCTATTATGGGCAACTCTTCGAGGGGCAGCGTCGTGACGAGCGAGTCTGGGGTAGACGTGCAGCGTGGGGAAAGCGTCAAGGCACCGCAATTGGTCCCCTGCTTTGCCGGACGTCTGAAGGGAGAGGGTCCCTGCGCTTCAGGGCGCGCAAAGGTGCAGCGTGGGGTGGATACGTGGGAGCAGGCGTCCTGTTGGCTTGCTGGGCTCCAGTCGGCGCAGGAGGCCAGCCCACAGCAAATGGGGTGGGAAAAAGACACAAGAAACAAGAAGGACCTGGGGAAAAGCTTAAGGAGAGCCTGAGGAGAGCCGGAGGAGAGCCTGAGGGGACAAGAGAGGAGAAGAAGAGAAGTTCGTTCTTCAATAGTCAATGTATGTGTCAAGTGGAGCCAAGTCTCGTGCAGTGGGTGACTCGAAAGAGGCACTCCGATAATCGCGCCGATTTCAGCCCGTAGAAGCATTGAAGCGCTGAAGCATTGAGCTGGGGGAAAACGACGCCCACCCCCCTTTCAAAATGGACCGCCCATCCTCGCCGTTAGCTTCGAGCCCTATAGCTAGGCTAGGCGGTCTTCGATGGCATTCAATCGTCAAAGCCTAGCTGGAGCCACGAAGTGTCGTCGTCATTTGAGGGTTTGACGTACAGCAACCAGCCTGTACCTGAATGTCCCTAAGCGTAGTAATAGCATTAGGAAAGCCGAAGAGAGCAATCTCCCGCTTACCATCAGCGTCATCACCACCAGCACCAGTATCAGCACTATCCAAAAAAAATGCAAATGTAGCTGCAAAAGATAGCTGAAGGATCCCCGGCTCCACCCCCCGCTTCCCTCCAAAAGCTCTACGCCCAACAATGCCGGCTGGACTTCGGAGTCTTCTCTTTCTTGCCTTCTCGCCTTCTCGTTGTGATGCCCGCAGCCAGACAGCTTGTACGCGCCATATCTAAACCTGAAGCAGAAGGTTTACGGTCCTCTCCCGAAGCTAATTGCGTGCATGATCCGCACTCCAGTGCCCCGGTTAGGAAATGCCGAGATCAATTAGCTGAGCCGTTCCCACCAACCACATCGATCAGAGGCTGGATGGCAGACCTTGTTCGGGCAATTTCACGCTTCTGGCTGCCTGCATTGTCTTCCAGGACCACGGCTACAGCTGCTGAGGGCGATGGTAATGATGATGATGCCGCTGCTGCTGTGGCTGCGGCCAGGGACAAGGGCGATCTTAACCAAAACTCCGCAGGGAGATATCACGATGCTCTCTTGCTTTCTCAGATTTATCACATAATTCCTCGAGCAACGGTCTTGAGCAATCCACAGTTACACCAAACCCCGCAACACAACCCAATTTAGTCCCTTCCAAGAACTCACCGGCGTAGAGATCATCAGGACCATTGCAGTGCAGATTTCGGAGTACGGTCCGCGCCCACTGGTGGTTCTTTCGCTCGTCGCTCCCACGTTGGCGAAGTAGTTGGTTGTCCCCACATTCTAAGCGTGATTCGTCCATCACTCGATGCCCGCTGCTGCAACAGTAGCTGCAACTCGATGCTGCAAGCTGCACGCTGTAAGATGTCATGCTTCCAGCGCTCCCCACACAGGCAGCAATGACCCTGGCGGCGCATCGAACCTCTCTCCAGGGCCAAGAAAAGGCTCGGGCGGCGGCCCCACTCATCGGCTTTTTTCCAGGCGCGTCTGTCGCGCGAGTTTATTTAATTTGCGTTGCCATGCTTTGCTTTCACAATAGAAGGAGCGTGGGGGTTCACTGCGGACCAGGCATCGTCGTCACATCGCTAAACATCAACAGGCAAACTCTTTATTACGATAACGGGTATATAACGATGTATTTTGATCAAGACTTTTTGGTGTAATTAACGATTATCTGGCTTTTGACGATATCGTTAAGCTCTACCACCAATATCAGTATAACTAGCTGTATGGGAAGGAGTATATCCGGCCCATAAGGAGGAAAATCTATAGCCTTTAGGCTTTAAGATCCACTTTTTGAGTTTTTACTGCTTATTCACCCTACACGTGACTCTCAATACAACAATACCATTGGTATTACGATACATTTGGCGCCAAAACCCATATCGTACTAAGGAGTTTTGCCTGTAGCACTTACAGAAGCGCTGGTCCCGCTAGCCAGGTAATCGCGATCCGACATATTAAAGACTAGGAGTGAATACCCTGGGAGCCCTCGGAAGCCGCACGGACCCATTGACAGGTTGCATTTCCAAAAGTGTTGGGGGTCTGACTAACTGGGTAGGGCCAAGGCCATGGCCACAGAGAGGAAGGGAGTACAAGTCTAACCCAGTCTGACCCAGTATGACCAACGGCTGATCACGATTGCTGCATCATATCACGACATTATGACGCATTAAACGAGCACGAGTTCGGGGTCGTCGAGAAGAGCAACTGTTACACGGAGACTGTTACACGGCGTCCACTCGATTGCTTGTTTGTGTTGCTAGATTGCTTGCCCGGTTTGAGGCTGCTCCCACGACATATATAAGGCCCGCCGTCTTCAACCAAGATGGATTCTTTTTCAGCTTTGTTCTCAACCATGGTTACGGAGACAAAGGTGAGGCCTGTTTTAGTTTTGCTTTGCCGCA
This sequence comes from Cenococcum geophilum 1.58, assembly GCF_001692895.1. NCBI lineage: Eukaryota > Fungi > Ascomycota > Dothideomycetes > Gloniales > Gloniaceae > Cenococcum > Cenococcum geophilum. The sequence continues at coordinate 2,864,946 of NW_027137568.1, forward strand.
GGCATGTTTCTTTGGTCGTGTTTTTCCTTAGTGAGAGTGCATATTACCCTCAACGAGGGTACACATGCAGGGACTCATGAGACAGCAGAGGGGGGATGAGGCCGAGGACACCATTAGGGCTAGGAAGGGTATTAATAGAGATAACTTGAAACGTTCACGAAGCGGGGTAGGTCAGCATCTATGTTGAAGGTGAGTGAGCGCTAGGGATTGACGGCAGGGGATTCTGCTAGAAATATGGAGAAGAGTAGGCGGAAAATACGAGGGGGCAAGTTTGCAAAGCATAATCTCTCCGGCCTAAAAGGAATTATACGTGAGCCTAAGCGTCGAGATGCTCAAGTCGAGTTGGAAGGTTGAAGCGGGTTGGGCATGTCAACTATTGTCGTTTCACCACCTTGCGCACGGTCCCATCTTTCGCACGATTAAATGCCCAATCACAGCACGTCATTTGATTGTATCTTTCCAGGCAGTGCTTCCCAACGCTTGCGTCAGGGATTGGTGAAACTCATCTGAAAAATGGCGCAAGCGCCCTAGGCTGAGTTGCGGCTGAACCTAGTGTGCTATATATCTTTCAAGACTTGGCATTCTTCAGAAAGTTCGCTGGGGCGAAGTGAATATATGATGATTTGATTGTGCTTTCCTACTAATTCCATGGAAGATCTATAAATGTAACTAGACTGGTTTCTAAATGATACAAGCCGATGGGATTGATAAGCCCAGGGCTCCGAGTGCCTCATTTTCACCGGCAGAATGGAACTTAACAAAAGATTCGGAAAGTGAAGTTGTCAGCAAGGGTTACTATCCGGATCCTGGCGGATGTATTCCTCCTCCTTGAGACTATGTTCCGGAGATCTTGGAAGAACCATCAAGCGTACCATGCCTTAAGGGGAACGGATTCTCGGAAGCAAGTTCGTTTATTGAAGAGGCTAGTGGGGTTTGGGGAAATTCGTCACTTTTCAAAGATGACGAACTCGAGATAGTGACCTGAGAGTCTGCATAAGCCCTTACTCGTCTGTGCTCGCTCTTTTCTGAGTCAGAGTCGAAGTTGGTTGGATCAACCCCTTCGGGTTCGTTCTGTGGCGCTATTCTCCGGGTGCTTGGAGGTTGATCAAGATCTCGCTTCAATGCACCAGCCTCCGCTGAAAGCTCCACTGCAAGATAGTTACATAGCTATTAGCATCACCAAGCAACACCCTTAACAAATGAATCTCCCCGGTTACTTACAAGGGAGATGGAAATTGTGGGGTTGTGAGCCAGCGGTGTCGAAGCTCTTACAGATCCGTAGGCCCTCTTCTAACCCTTCCAGGTCAGATTGATATTGTGTTCTGTTGAGTTGAACGTATGCAGGCTCTGCAGCTAATTGGCTGGCTTCTCTCCAATGTAGGTTGTTGACAGTTTGATTAGTAAAAATGCTTTCGAGAGGCTGTATAAGACAATTCTCGATTGCTAGAATCACGACATTGTCTATGAATGTTGTGCTCGCGATCTGCCACCAAACATCAGCTTATCAGAACTAAGAAATTCCGCCTTTAGGAAGTCTACTATAAGGTCCACATAGGAATCAAAAAGAACGAAGCCGAGATATAACAGGGAGAAGGAAAAGACTAGCTTACATTATAATACACTTCCATGAGGTAAATAATATCGGCAGCGGCGAATCGATCACTTCCCGGCCTCGCTGCCGAAAACGCCGCTCGGAGCTCCTCGATAGTGAGTCTCTTTTTTGAATTAGATTCAAATGCGTCAGGATGCTTTTCTAAGAGCGTCTTTTCGAGCAACGCCATCTGGCTCTCTTCTTGAACCTTTTGGATTGATGTGAGAAAGCTCTCATCCAACGGCAATGGGTGTCTCTTTTTATTGTACGAAACTAATTCTTCAAGCTTTTTCAGAAGACTCTGTTTCATATCCTCTAATGCTGGATCCAGGATATTTCGCAGGAGGAGTTGACTGGTGTGTTCATTTGTAAGATGTTGAAGGAGTGACTTAACGAAATTTTTGACAGCATTCCAAACCGTCATTAAATGGTCCTGTGCGAGCTTCTCCCATGGTTTAGATTGGTCCCGAAATAATTGGCCTACAAGAAATGGGTTGGAACTGCCTGGCAGCTCGATCCCACGGAAGTCGGGAGCTAGCTTAGTAATCTCCTTTTCTAGCTCACTTCTGGTGATGCATTCCTGCTCTAAGCTAGGCTGTCTTTGCATTGCGATACCTGTTGAATTAGTAGGTCTCTCAGTGGTCGTTTGTTCCTTGCTACTATCGTTGATGATGAGACGCCGGCGACCATGGAGACTCATGTTGACTACGAATTCTTCATTCAAACCTCGAACAACAGCCCGAAGTCTCCTGTTGCCTGGAGAAGGCAAAGTTGAATAGAAACCGCCGAAGAAACTGCCCGAGTACATGCCATTGATGGCGTCCCCAGTGATTCTCTCGAACCCAGTGCTTATGTTGAGAAGGTAGCCTCTCTGTTGTTGTGGATTAGATCGCTCAGTCCCAAGCTTTTTGAGTCTTTGTTCATAGTCTTTAATTTTCTTGTCAATTTCCTCGATGAGCTTAGGTAGACTTCCACGGATATGGCTTAACAAGACGCTGCTCAACCGCGGTCTAAGAGTTTCAACGCCAACAAACTCCCGCGGTACGGTAGCCCATCTCCCTCTGGAAAAGAATTCACGTTCCATATCATCCCGGGCATCATTGGAGCTGTCTTTGTTTTCGGATCCCCTGTTTCTGAGTATATGCCATCCGAGCTCCAACTTGATCTCCTCATTATTTGCGAGCTTGATGTAAAAATCTTCTTCCGAAGAATTTGGACTAAGACTATCTGGCTTCGTGATGATTCCAAGAGTTCTCTCATATCTGCTATCATGTTCTCGCGCAAGGTTTAGGATTGGTTGAAGAACGTAGTTGCTTCTGGCTGAGATGACGGCGAGAATAATGCTTTTGGTGTTTTTCATGTACGCTTCTATAAGGCTGCGGACCACGAGAATCCCTTCAGCGCCCTGACCTTCTCTCGTGGCGTGGTACAAGCCCGGGAGATCCACTAACGTCAATTCTGGTTTGTCAGGCCCGGATATTTCGACCTTAAGCACATCGTCGCTGAAACCTGCGTTGGAGCCACCCGTGGGAGATATCCCCATCCATTGTGTTGCCGCATTTATCAACTCGGGGAGATCAGCCGTTGTAGAGAACGGGGCTGAAAAGTCGCGGAGACGTTTTATTTCCTCTACATTGGCCCGAGATTGGCCCGGCTCGATCGTAACCTTCACGCTCTCGAGAGGGTTCCTTCGGAGAATAAGTTCGGTTGCGAATCGTGTACAGAGGCCGTCTTTGGCTGGAAAGCGCACCCGGGATATGGCTTCCAGGACCGAGCTTTTGCCGCTAGACTGATCGCCGCATACAATCAGTTGTGGTAACTCGACAAGTCGGCCAATACCTTGGGTTCTCAGCTGGTCGATAACATCTAGGAGTTCAGATTGTTCAGACTGTAGCTCTCGAAAAGCATGTTCTTCCGAAGACTGGGCCGCCATATTAACCTTTACAACCGAACCAGCGATGTGACGGCAAGGGGAATGTTCTGAAAGCCGAGAAGTGTTGAAAAACGGGAAAATGCTGCAGGTATAATTCCAAAATCGGCGGAAAGAACCCGATTGCAATATTAGGTTGAGGTGCTTCACATACTAAAATCAGTGTCAGAGAGGTGGAGATGCCTGTTATTTAATAGGTGAGCTTAGCTCTGCTGCCATGGAGAGACGTAGCTCTTTGCTGGGGAAAGGTCTGGTCTGAAACGCTGTGCCGCGCAACCGCAGGTCCCGCCAACGGAAAGGGAAGGTGGTTGTATCGAGGAGCTGATGGTTTATTAGATAAGTCCGTCTGTCAGAAATGGGGTCCTTAGCAAGCTTCATACTAGCATGACCTTTCCTTGTCATGCTTATCTCGCGTTTTGCGTTGAAAGTTAGGCGTTTGTTCTGCCTCATACTGGCACACAACTTGTTCTAGATTATCTCTGTCTTATTCCGGAGCGAAACGTCCTAATTAAGGAGTAAATCGTGTATCGCTTTAATCGGGTTAATTCCGGATTATTTGCCTTATTCTGGAATATTAGGGGTTTTTTTTTTATATCTCTTTAGGTTATCTCATGAATCAGACGCTCTATAGTAGAATTTTAGCCGAACTCAGTTAGATTAGCTCGTGCTTAGTTAGAGGGCAGGCACGCTAGAAATTGCTCATATTGTGAGGGGACTTTGCAGGCAGGGGGCTAGAGTGCAATTTTAGGAACAAGATAGATTATAAAGGAGACGAATCCTTAAGGAGAGGCCTCTGGGATCGAGGGGACTATATTCTATGAGCATGTGCCTCCAGCACGTGACCAACGTGTGGCACCAAGCCTTGGTTGATTTAGGGGCTCGGCTCTGTTAAATTTTGCAGTGCTAAGAATATACTATATACAATTGGGAAATCACGTGAAAAGAACTATATCCTCCTCTAAGCCTGGCTTTCCCCTGAAAGCCGATTGTAAGGAGTTGGTAATGCTTAGTACAATGTTATAGAATATCTCCGAACTTCCTTCCATTACTCGGCTTATAGTAACTCCTTGGCGGCATAAAACTCATTTCGTTTTACTATCGATCATAAGCTCCAAGCTCTGCACCCACTACGCCAGTAATGCAATCCACAAGTCATAAGACTACAGCCCTTCGCAGGGTTACCAGAAAACCCGCTTAATACAACCGTTATTCTTGATCTCGTTCTACGACGATCAATTACTGCACATCCGGCAACCGCACTGCGATATCTCCAGACTGCGTAATGTATCGTACCCAAGGCAATGATGGGTATTGAAGCTGTTGGAGAGAAAAATTAGCATGAGCTGTAAGGATAAGTGGAAAAAATCAAACTAGACAATGAAGACAGGAATTATGGATATGCTAAAAAGGACGAAGAGGAATAGGACAGTGGCTAACGTTAACAACGACTTTGGGACCGGCGATGACGATGAATTTAAAACCGGCTGTATGCCTCCTGCACTTGGAACAGAATATCCTGGAGCAACGGGCATACAAAATTCCTCGTCGACCTCCTTACATGGTAGAATTGTACATGTGCTTTCTCCCAAACTAGAATCACATTGTCGCAAACGAGATTTTCAAAGAGATTAGCGCTGCCTATTTTAGCATTACTCACCTTCGGTTCGATGATTTTCAAGTATCGCACTTGAATGCCACTAGTCGTGAAGTATGGAATCTCAAATTTGACGTTGATGGGTCTCTTTCCTTTACCACCTCCTACTCCTCCCATACTACCGCCGAAACCTCCCATCATGCCTCCGCCTTTCTCATCGTCGCCTCGTACGGAGGGTAAGCCGAGCTCGGCACGCATGAGAAACTCTTTGCCACCACCGAACTGCTTGATCTTCCATACGATTGATGAAGTCTCAGGAGCGTAATGCACTGTGCCGATGTTCGTCCGAAATTTTGGCGTATCGGCATCGTCTGGGACGGGGATTGATATCTGGACATTATTTGCGGTACTCCGGCGTTTAAATTGCGCCTTTGCCTGTAATGTATTATGAGATTCTCCTCCACCGATTGTGTAGAACATAAGGGACAAACCTTGAGCATATACTCGATCCGACTGCCAGAATGGCTCTCCACGATACATTCAACCCAAATCAACGGCTTCACTTGTGTGTTTAGCCGATAACTCATAAGCTCAAATTCGCCGTCTGGAGGGATAAAGCTGATTGTTCTATCATTCTCGAACCTTGATAGTCGTACACACTGGTGAAATTTGACGTCTTCCATCTCTACTGCCTTGCCTCTCGTTGCTCGTCCAGTTGTTTCGAACATTACTTTGTCGTTCAAGCCTAGCCGTAACTCGGGCATACCGGAGAGGTAACATTTCATTTTGATGGCGCCAAGGATTTCAGAGCGTAGCACGTTGCCATTTGCGGAAACAAGAAGGTTAAGAGATTCGACGACATCTAGGAAGACCTCGTTTTTGCGATACCGGATGCCTTCGCTTCGCCAACTTACGGCGTTTGTAACGGCGATGGGAGGGCGTGCTTGAATTTCGAGTTTGTGGGATTCTTGGGTGATGTACCTGCCGGGAAGAGGAATCAGCACCGTACACCCTACCGAGGTAGATCGATGTAGGGGTGATAAAAACGCCATACTCCTGTAATATCTTGCTCTCGGTTGTCTGCGGATATCCAAAGTCCATCATCTCATCCAGCAATTCATAGATAATGACAAAGTTATCCCGTATACTCTCTTCTTCCAGCTCTTTGAAGTACTCAGTGAAGACTTCGACAATCTTATGGAGGAAAAGGAGAATTTCGGCGGCATTTGTATTACGTTTCGTAAGGGCGAGGAGATAGAGGTTGTTGTGTCGGATATAGAGGTACTACGACAGAAATCTGGTCAGAACGAAACATCCTACTGCTACTCAACCCTGCCAAGGATTTATATCATAGGATATAGGAAGGGAGGTATTTCGTACGTTGATGCCTTCGTTCGAGAAGCAAGGTGGGACAGCAGAGCTCTCTTCTTCGGCCTCGCTGAGAAGTATAGGGAACTTCTCCACTGCGGACATAGGGATATCTCCCCTGTAGTTCCGCGCCAGGAGGGTCTACCGGGCTTCATTAGTTTGAACATTGGGGGTTTGAGTGCACTCGCAGCTCACCTTGCCCTTCAGGTCGAGAAAGAACACCGCAGAAGCCATGACGAAATGAACTATGGCCCAGAAGAAGTGATTGTAGTTATGTAGAGGTGGCGAAATTATTGGAAAGGCATTATGCCCAAGACTGCATTCGTGGTTGTAGTATGTCAGGTTGCTGCAACAGGCATCGCAATATTGGCACCTCTTGTTCGTCCTTGCGGGCGTTGGTGTTGATCTGGCCCGCGCATTTTGATGCTAACCGTGTTAGGTTTAGTATAAAATCCAACTTAAAATTAAAGCACCAAGCAGTGCATACAGGCCGGCCGGACCACGCTAAAAGGTCGGCCCAATAAGCAAAACCTCCGCCCACCACGCCAAATCTCACCTCTCCTCTCTAACTATGACCTCACCTTCTGTCAGGCTACTGAGTAGGCTGGTGGAAATGATAAATATGATGCTCTATGAGGAAGGATCTAAGGGGCTCGGTGGCAAGAGCTCCCAGACGTGTTACGGCGCTGGTGGAAACTGGTGGAACTGGTGGAAACTGGCGGAAACTGGTGGATTGTGGCTGATAGATATCGGTGGATTATAGCAGACAGTCGCAGACAGTTTCACACAGTTTTAGACAATCGCCGTCACGTGACTAGAGGATTGTATATAACGTTGAGCGGCGCCGCCCTCCATCTCCTTTCCTTTCTCTAGCTTTAGATCCTTGTTTATAGACAATCCAATTATATAGGCTTATATGCGTCCATTATGCCGTGCTTATGCCTTAATTAACTAAGTCGCTAATATTATCCAAAGCTTAAACTACTCTTTCTTCTTAAGAAGGAACTTAAATATATTTATAGGACTATAAATAAGAATAAAATATAGAAGTAAACCTAAAGACTATTACCAGAACTTAAAGAATAAAAAAGAATAATAAGACCTATAGAATAAGCACAGATTAGAACCCCTATAAAATTCTACTAAAAGTTACCCTAATAACTATACTACTATGCCAAGAAATATAGTATCCGGTAAAGCAACCACAGGACCCTTATAAGGGATATTATTGCGGACACCTCGGGTTGCCCTTAGGACAACCCCCAGACGCCCCTTGGATAGTCGCCGGGCACGTGCCAGAGGCACGTGCCCGTAGTATATAGTCTCCACGATCCCAGAGGCCTTACCTCCTTAAGGATTCGTCTCTTTTACCAATCTATCCTGTTCCACAATCGTGTCCTTATAGCCCCCTATCTACAAAATCCCCTTACATTTAAATCCTTCCTACTCTTTTTTAGAAGGGTAGTCAGCTTTAAGGACCAGATTATTTATTTATATCTTTTATTTATAACTACTATCCTCCCTTAAAAATCTTATAATAACCTAAATGGAAACTCCACGGGCACCTTATAGAAAGCCGTCGCGTAAAGGCAGGAAGGTCCCTCTAATAGCGAGAGATTGCGATAATATAACCCTCTAGGTAAGATGTAACGGAACCTTATAGCAGGAACTACAATGGGTTCTATTAATAGGCTAGGTATATAGGAAATGCAAAGATAGTAGTTAATAACGTAATAATAACTAGTGGAGTAGTTACCTAATAGATTAACTCTAATTGTATTTTAAGAATTACTATAAGGAAGGAACTATCTAGGTAGGGACTAAGGGTTCTTAAATACATAACCGTACTCCTATAAAATCCTCCTTATACGTAATATATATGTTATATATATTATATATAGGTATATACCGCGTACACTATGTATACTGCGTATAACGTTATATAACTTACTTACTATTCTTTATTATATAGTTCTACGGGTTCTATTTTAGACTGTACTTATATTAACTAACTAGCTTCTTTTAACTCCTTTCTAAGTAGTTGTAATATTATACTTAAAGCATCTATAATACTATCTCCCTCCTTTTTATCTTTATCCTTAAAGATACCTAGTATCTTTAAGTTATTTACTAGAGGTATAATATCTATCTAATTAATTTAGTTAATATCGTTACTTATAATACCTAAAGCCTCTTCTTCTTTATAAGCGCAACGTTATGCCCGCACTATTGCTATAATATTATTGCTTAGTAAAATAATACTATCTTTATATTCTTATTGTGCGAAAAAGGGGTTAGTCTATATTATATTAGCGAGTCCTTTATTTTAGCAACCCTCTTCTTATTTAGAGTGCACTAAAGTAAACATTTAATTGTCTTACGATATTTGCTTTACTTCTAACGCTAAGTATACGCGTCCTATAACTTTTAATAGTCTCTAAGTTTCCTAAGTAATTTATTATAGGGTCTTATATTTAATCTGCCGCTATAAAGCTTAATAATAAACTATCTATTACCTTAGTAGAGTTTTATTGTTTATATAACGCTAAAAAGGAGGCTACTAATGCTTAATAACGGGCTCTTAATTCTCGTCTTGCTACATCCACTTAGTTAATTTGTCTTAAGAAAGTTTATAAAAAGGTTCGTTTTAAGAAGTAGAAACTTATAAAGTAAGGTCTATAGGAACTTAGTAATAAAAGAATGGATTCTCCTCTAATAGAGAAGAAAACAACTCTAAGTAGTTTGGCAGTCGCTTTTCCTAGGTCCCCCTTAGGTAACTTATTCTTCGGCGATTCTTCTTTATTAATATTACCTAACCTTTTCTCTTTTAATACTCCTATACCTTTCCTATAGCGTTCTTTAGGTTCTCTAATAGCTCCTAGGTAGTCTCGTTATAGCCTATCTACTTTACTTTATACTATATTTTATTATCTATATCCTTATAACTAACGATCTTTAAAACTTGCCATTTATCTTCCTTTTATCCTCTATATATATCTGCTTTATAGACTAGTAGCTTAATATTCCTATATACTAGCTATCACGGCACTAACCTAACGCATACTGTTTCATACTGTCTTATACTATTCCCTACTATTAGCTGGCCCACCACTAGCGACTTAGCGGCCGGCCCTACTATTTATATACAATACCCCCTTTTCACCTTCTTCCCCTCTTTATACCACAACGTAGTTATTTAGTCTACTTCATTACAGCACTATAACAGTTTATAGTATCTTCAATTTACGCCCCATCGCGATCACTAATTCCCCATACCCTAGCCAATTAACCTCTACCCCAGAGCAATCGCGACCTACACGCGCCTCTACTAAAACTAACACGTCCCTAGCACAGTCCTAGAATAATCCTTAGTTTTTACCTAGCGCCTAGATAGGCGACACTAATGATGCCAAAATGGCCGAAACCTAGAACCCCCGCGACGTTTTCGTAGACCTATTTACAGAGATATACCCTAATATCGCGTAGACAATCTGCCGCTCCCCACCGTACCCTAAGACCTTTAAGCCTAGTAAAGCTTACCTTACCCTTATTAACTATACTAATGAGTTCCTTAACAATATTAAAGTAGGACTATAGTATATATATAATATAAACACTGCTAATAAGAAAGTTAACGAAAACCTTAGTACCCTTATCGCTTCCTAGATAGGAACTATTAACTCCTAGGTAAAGACTATTACCGTTCTAAAACAATTAACCCCTACAACAATAGTAGTAACCTAGCAGAAAAAATAGAGATCTAAAGACCCGCCAATATTTAGTGGAAAAGGTACCCCGCTAGAATAATAAGCTAATTTTAAGACCTGGCATATTAAGATTAAGGGAGTCTTTAACTAGAACTAGAACTACTTTAATACAGTTTAGTCCTAAATCCTTTATATCTCGGATATGCTAGAGAATAAGGCCTATAAGTTTATTAAGTAGGGCCTAGAGCTTATATATAAGAACCTAAATAATATATCTGCGTGGAAATGGCCTACTAAGGAAGATATACTTAAAGACCTTACTACCTACTATAAGGTCCTTAATATAACCTAGGTTATAAAGAATAAGCTTAACCATTTCCCCTAAGGCGAGCGTAATTACTAGTCTTAAAAGGGAGAGCTTAATAAGCTAATAGTCCGCGCCAAGAAGACAGATAAATAGAAGGTGGACCTACTCCAAAAGTTTATCTCTCTAAAGATAGAAGAGCTAGTACTTAGACTAGCCTATAAAATTAACAATAGCGACTATATAGGTTAGAGTAAGTAGATAGATATATTCGCTAAGAACCTTACAAACTATATACACTAAGCCAACCTTAAGAAGAACGCTAATCACCGCCTACCTGCCTAAGCCCCTGCCCCTATATTAACCCTAACCCTAATAGTAACTAGAGAACCTATAAACCTTAATAGAATCTTAGATATAGAGCGTAAGCGCTATATTAATAATAGATTGTGCCTTACCTATAGCCTACCTAGCCACTGGAAGGATACCTATAACCCTATTAAGACAGCAAACCTAGTCCTAATACCACCCCGTCAAACGACGCAAATAAATAACCGTAGATGCGGTAACTGTAGAGTCTATTATAAACGCGGCAACCGCGGAGCCTATTATAGCCGCAGTAGACAACCCCCCCCCTTTAACCCTATAGCTTAGTTACTCCAAACCATACCCTATATAGGAGCCTAACCCATTAATAATACCTAATATTAGCGACTTCGCGCTAGCGAATATAAACACGGCCACGTTATTAGCGAGGTATTATCTTCCTATACCCCAACTAAAATAGAGATAGACACCGCTAGCTAGACAGACACTGGACCGCCCCGCTAAGACAGCCCTATACCCTAGTTATTAAAAGGCAAACCCTTAGACTAAGTTGCGCCTAAGGGTCTAAACTATATAAGGAGGAAGACGAGAAGATTAGGTCCCTATTACTAGATTAATTAGTCCTTTCTATTAGTAAACTACCACTTAATTTTAGATCAGTAAATAATAACAAGAAATTAATCCTTATTTAAACCCAACTCTCCTTATTACGTAACCTATACCCCTAAGTTTATATTAATATAGTAAGCCTAGTAGACTCTGGTAGTACTATAATAGCATTTACTAACGTAAAGTCTATTATAAGAAAGTATAATATTATAACTAAGAAGCTGCTAGCACCTAGGCCACTGCGCCTTATAAATAGTATCCTAACTTCACTTATTACGGACTACTTTACCGCCTAAATATTAATTAGCCTCCATACTAAAGCCATGCTCTTTTTTATTACTAAACTCTTGCCCACTACCCTAATTATCCTAGGTATGCCCTAGCTTTAAAAATATAAGCCCTATCCCAGCTTTAGGAAACTTAAGATCCGCTTTAACTTAGACTACTACTCTAGGCACTACCTCCCGTAGGGGATAGCCGACGTTAGTAGGGACGCCCTATATAGACACTTAGCACTACTAAGCCTAGTGCCTAGGACTATATATAAAGCCCTAATAGTAAAAGACGTTCCTAATAAAGGGGAGCCCGTATAGCTATAAAGAAATAAGATAGTAGAAGACTGGACTAACCTAGCACTTAAGACTAAAATAATAGGCTAGCTAGCCCTGCCGAGACTAAGGAAGAAGGTCTGCTTTACGCCGCCACTATTAAGAAACTAACCTTAACCTAGGCACCATTTAAACCCTAGCCGCCTAGCCCAACACCTAGAACTAAACTATATACTATATACGCATACTATAGCTCGCATTACAGTAAGGACTAGCTATAGAACTACCGAGACCTAGATAATAAAAACCGTGCCACCATAACGCCTAACCTTACACCTATCTCCCGCGCGTACTATATAAGGCCGCCGCCTTGTTTCCGCCCCCTTAGGCTAACTAAGCTATACTAGCCTAGCTATAGTACCAAAGAGCCAGATACGCCCTAACCTGGATAATATTAAATACACCTATACTATTAATTTTACCCAATTCTATAAATAAAAAGACGTAAAGGTAATAAGGATCTATATGGCGGAGCTAGTAGAACTAGTTAAATAAAATAAGCACTAATAGCTACTTAAAGAGCTGCCTATAGGCCTAATAGAAGTACCGAACCTATTAGAAAGGTCTTTCTACTAGCTAGTAGAAGGCGACTATATAATAAAGAAAGCCTGTAAAGTGCTCCCCCCCTATTTCTATAACTTCCTTAAGACAAATCTAAAAACTAAACCCGAGCTTTTATATTGGAAGATAGTTAACACTAATATTAAAAAATTCCTAAAAGGCAAACTAGGATTAACCCGTAAAGACATTCTATAACGCTTACTAAAGGAGTTTAGTAAATATATTAAGCACTTCTTCCCTAAGAACGTAGATAAGCTGCCCCCTTACCAACTATGGGACTATAAAATTGAGATCACCCCTAGAAACCAGGCCCCATACTATAAAAATAGACTACTCTTACCTGCTAAACTTAGGTATGTAAAGAAGTGGATTAATAAGATACTAGATAAGGGTTTTATCTGCGAATTAACCTTACTAGCTACTATACCACTCCTTCTCATTATTAAGCCTAACGGCGGTGTATAAATCTGCCACAACTACTAAGGCCTAAACACAGTCACTATTAAGAATTAATACCCACTGCTACTAATCCGTAAGATACTTGACGCACTTTATAGCGCTAAGTACTTTACTAAACTTAATATAATTGCTGCGTTTAACCGGATCCGGATTGTAAAGGGCTATAAGTAGCTTATAGCATTTATTACCCGGTTCAGACTCTATAAAATACTAGTTATACTATTTAGCCTCTATAACACACCCGCTATATTCTAAAACTATATTAACTATATTCTATATAACGCCCTTAATAACTACTACACTGCCTACCTTAATAACGTCCTTGTTTTTTTTAAAATATGCGCTAAGCATACTAAGTATATAAATAAAGTTATTTAAAGACTTGGCAATACTAGACTTCAGATTAATATTAATAAGTCTAAGTTCTACTCTACTAAAACAAAATACCTCAGCTTAATTATCTTAACTAATGGTATAACTATAGACCCTAAGAAGATATAGGCCTTACAGAAATAGAAGGACCCAATATTAATTAAAGAACTATAATAATTTCTTAGCTTCGCGAACTTCTACTAATAATTTATCTAAGGCTACTTTACTATCGCTATACCTATAATAAAACTTCTAAAGAAGGATATTAGATAGCTATAGGGACTAGAACAAGCCAAATCGTTTAAGGCCCTTAAGAGAGCCTTTACTTTAGCACTAGTACTAGCATACTATAACTATATAAAGAAAATAGTGGTAGAGACAAACGCATCGAATTAGGCTTCTAGCGGAGTCCTTTTCCAGTATAATAATAATGGAAAATTAAGACTAGTCGCATTCTTCTCTATAAAGCACTCCGTGCCGGAATATAACTATAAAATCTACAACAAAGAACTCCTAGCTATTATTAAGGCTTTAAAGGAATAGCGTTCTAAGCTACAAGGGACTAAGGAGCCGTTTAAAATTATTACCAACCATAAAAACCTATAGACGTTTATAACTACTAAGTAGCTAAACTAGCGCTAAGTCTAGTAGGTAGAGTTCCTTTTATAGTTTAACTTTGTAATTATATATAGACCTAGTAGTAAAGCTATGCTCCCTAATACCCTAAGCCGGCTATTAGGAATAAGGCCTAAGGACGCTAATAATAAACGCCTCTGCTACTAAGCCCAAGTTATTATACCGCCCCAGAAAGTTAACCCTATAATCTTAGAAGAATTACTATACAAGTCCCGTAACTCTAACGACGCGGAGTTTATAGCCGCTCTAGACCCTAAAATAGCCGAAAAGTCACTAGACAAGTTAATCTAGCTAGGATACTAGGAGAACAAACTCATAAGAGATATAGTGGCAGCCTTATATAATTAGAAAGCTCGCCGTTAGCTAAAGAAAATTAGGAAATTACTCTATTGCGATAAGTTAGAATGCAGTATTATTGACAGATAAATCTACTTCCGCTAATATCTCTTCGTCCCTAACGCCTTAGACCTCTGCCTAGAAGTTACCTATCACTCTTATAGTAGCGGCCCTACTAGTTACCCCGGCCGGGTTAAAACTCTTAACCTTTTAAACTAAATATACTAGTAGCTAGGAATCTCCTAGTTTACGGCTACCTTTATTAAAGACTATACCCTATACTTTTATACTAAGACTCCCTATTTTACCCCGCCTGGTTTTTTAAAGCTACTAAAATTACCCACCCGCCCGTAGACCGATATCTCAATTGACTATATTATAACGCTACTAGTATACTAACGCCACGGTAAGGTATATAAACATATCCTTATTATTATAGACCACCTAACTAAAATGCGATACCTTATTCTAGTAACAGGACTCTTAATAAAGGAGTTAGTTAATAGCTTTATTAACAACATATATAAGCTCCACGGTGCACTAAGCACAATTATCTCCAATTACGGCATATAATTTATTAGCGACTTCTAGCAATAACTAAGTAAACGCCTTAAGACAACCTTACAACTAAGCTTAGCCTAGTACCTAGAAATAGACGGCTAAACCAAAATTATTAACGCCGCTATAAATAAATACCTTTATGCTTTTGTTAGCTTTATATAGGACAACTAGGTTAACTACCTACCGCTCGCCAAGTTTACTATAAATAACTAAGTTAACAAGAGTATAGGTATCTCCCCATTTTTTATAAACTATGGCTTTAACCCTCGCCTTAGAATTAAGCCTACTAGCCCCTACCTACTAACACTATTAGCATAAGTAAAGAAGAAGTTCTTCTACGTAGACTCTATAGCCAACCGCTTTAAGCGGATATTAATATAGCTTAAGGCCCTAGCCCGGATTTTATAGTAACGCTATAAAGATAATGCTAATACCCATAGGGATAAGAGCGCGTTATTCTACAAAGGTAATATAGTTATAGTTAGCTTAGAAAATATAAAGATAAACAGACCTAAGAAGAAATGGGATAATAAATGGGACGGCCTATACCCCATACTCGCAGTATACTAAGGGGCAGTCGTAATAGACCTCCTAGACCATATCTAAGTAAATAAATCCTTTTATACATCTAAGGTCCGCCTCTAGGCTGCTAAAGAGATCTCTAGCTAAGTAAATATTAATACTATAAAGCGCCGTAATATATAAGGACAAGTAGTAGAGAGAGATAATAACAGCAACATAGAAGATAAATGGGAGTTTAAGAAAATCCTTAATATACACGACGAAGACCCCTAGGGCCTAACTTATAAGATTAAATGGAAATATTATAAGGATACAACCTAGCAGCTAGAGGAAGACCTAAAGGGTTGTAAATAAGCTGTATAGCGCTTTTATAAGCAACACCCTAAGAAGCTAGAACCCCTAGACTAGATACAAGATAAGGAAAAGTCACGCTAAGGTTGCGGCCGACCACCGCATTAAAATTTATAGTAGTTAAGATATTATAGAACTTTAACCAGCAGTTAAAGTTGTCTAATTGGCCAAATTCTTGCCAAAAAACGCCATATAAATCAATTTAGGTGGCGGTATAGAGTTCTGCCGACCTTACTTACTAAACTAACCAATTAGGATTTTCCATGCCCGGCATAGAAAATCGCTATTAGCTTAGTTAAGGGCGGTAAGCGGAACTAATATCTTTACGGTAGAAAATAGGCAACCCTATATACTGCCTATTTTTAAGTTATCTATTTAGTTTAAGAACTAAACCGTTTAGGGAAGAGAAGTACTGTTACGGCACTAACCTAACGCATACTATTTCATACTGTCTCGTACTATTCCCTACTATTAGCTAGCCCACTACTAGCGACTTAGCGGCCGGCCCTACTATTTGTATACAATACCCCCTTTCTACCTTCTTCCCCTCTTTATACTATAACGTAGTTATTTAGTCTACTTTATTACAGCACTGTAACACTAGCTCTAGTATCGCGATATACTATATAGGGTAGATCTTTATCCTAGCTAGTAGGTTTAACTTAAATATAACTAATAAAAATTTCTATATAATTTTAAAAGGTCTTAGTCTAACATAGTCTAATTTCTTACTTAGTTATTAACTTTTGAAATTTTTATATAGTAGCTATACTTTATCTTCCTCCTTAAGATCTAGTCCCTTAGATCTCTTAGCATTATAGTACTTTTTTATTCTTTGCTATACTACCTTAGCTATTTCCGTAAAGTCTATATAAAGATTTATTAAACTCTTTATTCTTTACTTAGCTATACTACTTATCTTCTTTACTTAATGTGGCGATAATAAGGTCCTTAGCTTATATCCGTAATTCGCCTTAAATAGTAATATACCTATTCCTTTTTAAGGTGTTGTATTATATATAAACTATATAACTAGTAATAGCGATACCTAATTGTTCTATATATAATTAATATAATGCCTTAGATACTATTCTAGTGTCTAATTTAATCTTTCTATTTAACCGTCTGTCTGTAGATAATATACGGTAAAAGTTACTACTTAAACCCCTTACTCTACTAAGAATACTTCCTAGAATACTACTACGAATCTTAGATCTCTATCTAATATAAATTTATTTAGTGCTCTATATCTTATAAATACTTCTTTAATATAAATTTTAGCGATATCTTCCGCTAATATTTCTTCTAAATATACTATAAAGTATCCCTACTTTATAAGCTTATCTACTATTACTAAAATCGTGTTATAGTCTTATCCGGTAATAGGGTCTCTTAACTTTAGTAACTTAATAATAAAGTCCTATAATATAACCTCCTATAGTCTCTTTAGTATTTTAATAGGTTATAGCTCCCTATATGGCTTATACCTTATCAGTTTATTCCTTTAGTAATCTAGATATTCTTTTATAACTTACCTAGCTAGTCCCTAGATTTTATTAATAATATACTCCTCTTAAAGTCTTAATACTAAGCCTATAGCTCTATTATATCCTTAAGTTAGTCCTTTATAAAATAACTTAACAAACTCCTTTGTAATAGATCTTAGTATATATATTACTTCTTAATTTTTATACTACTTTAAGTCTAGATCCTCTATTTATACGTCTAGGATTTTTTATATCTAATTACTTTCTGGTAATTTATAGGTCTTCTCTTCTCGTATTACTGCAATCTTTAGATAATTATACCTAATTAATCTATCTATATCCTTTTACAGTAAAGCCCCTAATAGCTTTTTATTATTTTATAGTTTAGCCTTTCTACTTAGAGCGTCTGCTTATATATTCTCTGTACCCTTAGTATACTAAATCTTAAAATAGTATTTTATAAGCATCTCTGCCTATCTAACCTATCTGCAATTAAGTTCTTTTATTATTAGGAACCCTATTAAGTTCTTATAATCCGTTTTAACTATAAATAGTTTCTTTATACCTTATAAGAATAATCTCTATTTCTTTAATACTATAACTATACCTAATAACTCCTTATTATAGATGTTATAGTTTAACTCTAGTAGTGTTATTTTCCAACTATAATATACTACTAGGTGCCATCTATCTTTATATTTCTATAGAAAGCACGCTTCTAGTATATAGTTTAATATATCTATCTTAACTACTGTCTCTAGCTATAGTTAATAGATCTTAAGAATTAGCTCCTAGGTAAATAACTATTTAATTTTCTTAAATAGTTCCTTTTATTTCTCTCCCTATATCTATAGTTCTTCTTTCTTTATTAATCTTATAAGTGGCTTAATATCCTTTAACTATTAAGCTATAAACCTTCTATAGTAATTGCAGAACCCTAAAAATAACCTTAATTACGTTATATTTTCTAGTTCTTACTAATTCACTATAGCCTTAATCTTTTTTAGATTTATACTAAGTTAGCCTAGTTTAATAATAAATCTAATAAAATCTGTCTTCCTAGTAAAGAATTTATATTTCTTAATTACTACTAGCATCTATTCTTCTTATAGTCTCTTTAAGACCTATTTAACGTGTTCTCTATATTCTTCCTTACTTATTAAGTAGATAATAATAATATTAAGGTATACCATAATAAATTTATCTAAGTGTTTTCCTAATATATTGTTAATACGCTTCTAGAACGTTGCTAGTGCGTTTATAAGCCTAAATTATATAACTAGTAGTTTATATAGTCCTTCCTTTAACCTAAAGGCTACCTTTTATTTGTTACCTTCCTTAATTCTAATCTAATAGTACACCTATCTTAGATCTATCTTTATAAAGATTTATGCATTATTAATCCTATCTTAGATTTTGCTAATTAAGGGTAAAGAATATTTATCCTTCCTAGTAATACTATTTAACTATTTATAGTTAATATATAGCCTAAGTTTTCTATTCTTCTTTAGTATGAATAGTACTGGATATCCCGCTAATAACTGTAATAGTCTAATAGATCCTTTTTAAAGATTTTCCTAAACAAACTTCTTAAGTGCCTATAACTCTTTTTCCGTTAACTTATAAGTTAGGTAGAACTTTAAACTTATTTCTAGTTCTAACTCTATCTTATAATCCTATACTATATAATTTAATAGCTTTTTACTTTCTGGTAACTATAGCTTCTTACTATACTTATAGTATCTCTTTAATATATGGCTTAATCCCTAATTAGTTTCCTTATATATCGCTCTAACTTAGTACTATACTAACTTAGTTTATTATTATATTTTATGTTATTATATATCCCTAATATTAACCTAACCTATAACCTAATTAATCTTTAGATTGTATTTCTATAACTAAGGTATTCCTAATACTGCCTTATTATTCCCTAATAGTAATATATCGAAAAATATCTTAACTTATCTTCCCTTAATGGTTATCTAAATAGGTCCTATTTTAAGATTAATAATGCCTCCTCTGTAGGCTATTAGATCTCCTAAAATCGTTACTAATAGATAAGAGTGTTCTTTTTACCTATATAATAGCCCCATCCTTTTAACTGTTATTAGTAAGATATAGTTTTATATTACTTTACTATTTACTAATGCTTTAAACTATTAATCTTACCAATTAACTCTTAGGTTTAGGTATTGTCCTTAAATTTCTTTAAGGGTCTAAGGCTCTACCACTAGCTCCCTTTAGTCCTATAGGCCTCTACTTTTCCTAACTATTAACTGCTTAATCCTGTTATACTTAGCTTACTCTTTAGCTAATACCTAGTTCGCTTTTTATCTTTAATATACTATAGATAGGTGTTCTCTAAATATTCCTACTATTATTATCTATCTAAGTATTCTTCTATAAGGAATCTTCCTAGTTAAAGTATTAAATCTCCTTCCTTTTAGACTTCTGCTGGATGCTATCCGTATATATACTTAGCATTCCTATACTATTATTTATCTATTATCCAGTATATCCTTATAGGGTATTTCCGGTTTTTCTCTTTTGGATTCTTATATATCTCATATATATTATCTACGTATATAATCTATAATAGCGTATAGTATGCTAGGTGCTTTAGGTTAACTCTTAACTTATTTTTATTCTTAAGTTTAAACCTTTATTATGCTAATCTAAACGTTATAACTTTATTTATAGGTACTAAGACGCGTCTCTTACTTCTTTAGTTTTCTAATTATTCCTCTAGATCCTTTAATATTATAATTAAGGCTCCCTTAATATAATTTATCGCTTTTTCCGTAATTAGGTGGTCTTAAATAACTTTTTCGTCTAACTATATATAGAAATCTTCCTACTTATTATTGTATCGTTGCCTATACTACTTTTAGTATAGCTGCTAGAGTATATACGGTTTATCCGTAAAGAAGTATCTTCTTATTACTATATTATAATAGCCTTTTATATATTGTTTTTCGAACCTAGTAGAAATCCCTAGATTCTCTTTGTTTTCCAGTTTAGTAAGCCACTTAGCTTTTAGTGTGCCTATTCTCGGCCTATTAGTAATTCTTTATATAGGTGCTCTGTCCTTTATATAACCTAGTATACTAGATCTTATATCTAGTTTCTTTTCTTACTATATAATAATTCTTGCTCTAAATTCTTCTATAGTTTCTTATTATTTATATCTTATAATTAAATCCTCGAAGTTTTCTTACTTCTTAATTGCTATATCGACTTTTTAATCTTTAGTAAACACTATATTCGCTTAGTAAGTTTTCTAGGTCTATATATCTATCTCTTAGTCTAATTACTATTTATACTATAGATTCTCTAACCTATAAAGAAGCTCCTTGCCTCTTACTTATAGGTATCTTAATTTATACTCTAAATTCTTAATCCTTTAGATTCTTTAATCCCGAGCTTGCTTCTAACTTAAGCTTAGCTCTAGCCTTAGTCTAACTAGGCTTTACTAGTGTCCTTATCTTATCTTAAAAGTCCTAAATCTTACTTATCTTATCTTAAGAGTCTTATACCTTTAGAAAACTTTATCCTAAGTATAACGGAGCCTTATAGCAAGAACTACGGTAGACTCGTTAATAGGCTAGGTATATAGGTATTGCCAGAAGTTAACAATATAATAATAACTAGTGGAGTGGTTGCCTAATAGATTAACTCTAATTATATTCTAAGAATTACTATAAGGAAGGAACTATCTAGGTAGGGACTAAGGGTCCTTAAATATACAACCGTACTCTTATAAAATCCTCCTTATACGTAATATACGTATTATACGTGTTATATATATTATACACCACGTATACTATGTATACTGCGTATAACATTATATAACTTACTTACCATTCTTCGTTATATAGTTCCACGGGTTCTGTTCTAGACTATGCCTATATTAACTAACTAGCTTTTTTTAACTCTTCTCTAAGTAGTTGTAATATTGTACTTAAAGCGTCCGTAACACTATCTCCCTCCTCTTTATCTTTATCCTTAAAGATACCTAGTATCTCTAAGTCGTTTACTAAAGGTATAATATCCGTTTAATTAACTTGGTTAATATTATTACTTATAATACCTAAAGCCTCTTCTTCTTTATAAGCGTAACGTCGTGCCCGCACTATTGCTGTAATATTATTGCTTAGTAAAATAATGCTATCTCTATATTCTTATTATATAAAAAAGGGGTTAGTTTATATTACGTTGGCAAATCCTTTATCTTAATAACCCTCTTCTTATTTAGAGTGCACTAAAGCAAATATTTAATTATCTTATAATATTTATTCTACTTCTAATACTAAGTATACGCGTCCTATAACTCCTAATAGTCTTTAAGTTCCTTAAGTAATTTATTATAGGGTCTTATATTTAATTTACCGCTACGAAGCTTAATAGTAAGCTATTTATCGCCCTAGCGGAACTTTATTATTCACGCGACGCTAAAAAGAAGGCCGCTAATGCTTAACAACGGGCTCTTAATTCTTATCTTGCTGCATCCACTCGGTTAATTTATCTTAAGAAAGTTCGCGAAAAGGTTCGTTCTAAGGAGTAGAAACTTATAGAATAAGGTCTATAGAAACT
Organism: Cenococcum geophilum 1.58; assembly: GCF_001692895.1. NCBI lineage: Eukaryota > Fungi > Ascomycota > Dothideomycetes > Gloniales > Gloniaceae > Cenococcum > Cenococcum geophilum. The sequence continues at coordinate 2,886,865 of NW_027137568.1, forward strand.
TAATAATAAAAAAACAAATTCTCTTCTAATAAAGAAGGAAATAACTTTAAGTAGTTTAGTAGTCGCTCTTCCTAGGTCCCCCTTAGGTAACTTATTCTTTAGCAATTCCTTTTTATTAATATTACCTAACCTTTTCTCTTCTAATACTCCTATACTTTTTCTATAGCGTTTTTTAGGTTCTTTAGTAGCTCCTAGGTAGTCTCGTTATAGCCTATCTACTTTACTTTATACTATATTTTATTATCTACGTCCTTATAACTAATAATCTTTAAAACTTACTATTCGTCTTTCTCTTGTCCTCTATACGTATCTGCTTTATAGACTAGTAGCTTAATATTCCTATATATTAGCTCTAGCATTATAATATACTATATAGGGTAGATCTTTATCCTGGCTAGTAGGTTTAACTTAAATATAACTAATGAAATTTTCTATATAATTTTAAAAGGTCTTAGTCTAACGTGGTCTAATTTCTTACTTAGTCGTTAACTCTTAAAATTTTTATATAGTAGTTATACTTTATCTTCCTCCTTAAGATCTGGTCCCTTAGATCTCTTAATATTATAGTACTTTTTTATTCTTTACTATACCACCTTAGCTGTTTCCGTAAGGTCTATATAAAGATTTATTAAACTCTTTATTCTTTACTTAGCTATGCTACTTATCTTCTTTACTTAATATAGCGATAATAAGGTCCTTAGCTTATATCCGTAATTCGCCTTAAATAGTAACGTACCTATTTCTTCTTATAGTGTTGTATTATATATAAACTATATAACTAGTAATAGCGATACCTAATTATTTTATATATAATTAATGTAATGCCTTAGATACTGTTCTAGTGTCTAATTTAGTCTTTTTGTTTAACGGTCTGTTTATGGATAATATGCAGTAAAAGTTGCTACTTAAACTCCTTACTCTGCTAAGAATACTTCCTAAAATACTACTATAAATCTTAGATCTCTATCTAATATAATCTTACTTAGTGCTTTATATCTTATAAACACTTCTTTAATATAGATTCTAGTAATATCTTCTGCTAATATTTCTTTTAAATATGCTATAAAGTATCCCCACTTTATAAGCTTATCTACTATTACTAAGATTATATTATAATCTTATCCGGTAATAAGATCTCTTAACTTTAGTAACTTAATAATAAAGTCCTATAATATAACCTCCTATAGTCTCTCTAGTATTTTAATAGGTTGTAGCTTTCTATATAGCTTATACCTTATTAGTTTATTTCTTTAGCAATTTAGATATTCTTTTATAACTTACCTAGCTAATCCTTAAATTCTATTAATAATATACTCCTCTTAAAGTCTTAATACTAAGCCTATAGCTCCGTTGTGTCCTTAAGTTAGTCCTTTATAAAATAACTTAACAAACTCCTTTACAATAGGTCTTAGTATATATATTACTTCTTAATTCTTATACTGCTCTAAGCCTAGATCCTCTACCTATATATCTTAGATTTTTTATATTTAATTACTCTCTAGTAAATTATAGATCTGTTCTTCTTATATTACTGTAATTTTTAGATAATTATATCTAATTAATCTATCTATGTCTTTTCGCAATAAAGCCCCTAATGGCTTTTTATTATTTTATAGTTTAGCTTTTTTACTTAGAGTATCTACTCGTGCATTTTCTATACCCTTAGTATACTAAATCTTAAAATGGTATTCTATAAGCATCTCCGCCTATCTAACCTATCTTTAATTAAGTTCTTTCGTTATTAGGAACCCTATTAGGTTCTTATAATCTATCTTAACTATAAATAGTTTTTTAAATGCCTTATAAGAATAATCTCTATTCCTTTAATACTATAACTATACCTAATAACTCCTTATTATAGATGTTATAGTTTAGTTCTAGTAGTATTATCTTTTAACTATAATATACTACTAGGTGCTATTTATCTTAATATTTTTATAGGAAGCACGCTCCTAGTGTATAGTCTAATATATCTATTTCGACTATTGTCTCTAACTATAGTTAATAGATTTTAAGAACTAGCTCCTAGGTAAATAACTATTTAATTTTCTTAAATAGTTTCTTTTATTCCTCTCCCTATACCTATAGTTCTTCCTTTTTTATTAATCTTATAAGTAGCTTAATATCCTTTAACTATTAAGCTATAAACCTTCTGCAGTAGTTGCAGAACCCTAGAAATAACCTTAACTATATTATATTTTCTAGTTCTTGCCAATTCACTATAGCTTCGATCTTCTTTAGATCTATACTAAGCTGGCCTAGTTTAATAATAAATTTAATAAAATCTGTCTTCCTTATAAAGAACTCGCATTTTTTAATTACTACTAGCATCTATTCTTCTTATAGTCTCTTTAAGACCCATTTAATGTATTCTCTATATTCTTCCTTACTTATTAAGTAGATAATAATAATATTAAGGTATACTATAATAAATTTATCTAAGTATTCTCTTAATATATTATTAATGCGCTTCTAAAATGTTGCTAGTGTATTTATAACCCCAAATTATATAACTAGTGGTTTATACAGTCCTTTCTTTAACCTAAAGGCTGCCTTTTATTTATTGCCTTCCTTAATTCTAATCTAATAGTACGCCTATCTTAGATCTATCTTTATAAAGATTTACGCATTACTAATCCTATTTTAGATTTCGCTAATTAAGGGTAAAGGATACCTATCCTTCCTAGTAATGCTATTTAACTATCTATAGTTAATATACTAGTAGCCTAAGTTTTCTATTCTTCTTTAGTATAAATAGTACTAGATATCCCGCTAATAACTATAATAGTCTAATATATCCTTTTTAAAGATTTTCCTAAACAAACTCCTTAAGTACCTATAACTCTTTTTCTATTAACTTATAAGTTGGGTAGAACCTTAAACTTATTCCTAGTTCTAACTCTATCTTATAGTCCTATACTATATACTTTAATAGCTTTTTACTTTCTAGTAACTATAGCTTCTTGCTATACTTATAGTATCTCTTTAGTATATAACTTAATCCTTAATTAGTTTCCTTATATATCGCTCCAACTTAGTACTATACTAACTTAGTTTATTATTGCATCTTATATTATTATATATCTCTAATATTAACCTAACCTATAACCTAATTAATCTTTAGATTATATTCTTATAACTAAGGCATTCCTAATACTACCTTATTATTCCTTAATGGTAATATATTAAAAGACATCTTAATTTATCTCCCTTTAATAGTTATCTAAATTAGTCCTGTTTTAAGATTAATAATGCCTCCTTTATAGGCTATTAGATCTCCTAAAATTATTACTAATAAATAAGGGTGCTCCTTTTGCCTATATAGTAGCCCTATCCTTTTAACTACTGCTAGTAAGATATAGTTTTATATCGCTCCACTATTTACTAATACTTTAAACTATTAATCTTACTAATTAACTCTTAGGTTTAGGTGTTATCCTTAAATTCCGTTAAGGGTCTAAGGCTCTATTACTAGCTCCCTCTAGTTCTATAGGCCTCTACTTTTCCTAACTATTAGCTACTTAATCCTATTATACTTAGCTTATTCTTTAGCTAATACCTAGTTTGCTTTTTATCTTTAATATACTATAAATAGGTATTCTCTAGACATTCCTACTATTATTATCTATCTAAGCATTCTTCTATAAGGAATCTTCCTAGTTAAAGTATTAAACTTCCTTTTTCTTAGACTTCTACTAGATGCCAGCTATATATATACTTAGTATTTCTATACTATTATTCTTTTATTATCTAGTATATCCTTATAAAGTATTTCTAGTTCTTTTCCTTTGGATTCTTATATATTTTATATATATTATCTATATATATAATCTATAATAGCGTATAGTATACTAGGTACTTTAGGTTAACTCTTAGCTTATCTTTATCCTTAAGTTTAAACCTTTATTATACTAATCTAAACATTATAACTTTATTTATAGGTACTAAGACGCGTCTTTTACTTCTCTAGTCCTCTAATTATTCCTCTAGATCCTTTAATATTATAATTAAGGCTCCCTTAATATAATTTATTACTTTTTCCATAATTAGGTAGTCTTAGATAACTTTTTCGTCCAACTATATATAGAAATCTTCCCACTTATTATTATGTCGTTGCCTATACCACTTTTAATATAGCTGCTAGAGTATATATAGTCTGTCCGTAAGGAAGTATCTTTTTATTACTACGTTATAACAGCCTTTTATATATTATTCTTTAAACCTAGTAGGAATCCCTAAATCCTCTTCTTATTCCAGTTTAGTAAGCTACTTAGCTTTTAGTATGCCTATCTTAGGTCTATTAGTAATTCTTTATACAGGTGCTCTATCCCTTATACGTCCTAATATACTAGATCTCTTATCTAGTTTCTATTCTTGCTATAAGGTAATTCTTACTCTAAATTTCTCTATGGTTTCTTTCTTTTTATATCTTATAAGTAAATTCTTAAAGTCTTCTTACTTCTTAATCTTAGTATTAAACTCTTAATTTTTAGTCTAAATATCTTATTTAACTAATAAGTCCTTTAGGTCTATATATCTATTTTCTAATCTAACTACTATTTATATTATAGATTCTCTAATCTATAGCAAAGCCTTTTACTTCTTTCTTATAGGTGTCCTAATTCGTTCTCTAAACTCTTAACCCCTTAAATTCTTTAATCCTAAGCTTGCTTNTAACTTAAGCTTNNCTNTAGCCTTAGTCTAACTAGGCTTTACTAGTATTCTTATCTCGTCTTAAAAGTCTTAAATTTTACTTATCTTATCTTAAGAATCTTATACTATTAGGAACACTTATCCCAAGCTTATTTATATATTTTAAAACTAAGCTACTACCCTATTCCATTAGTTTACATCCATTATAGGTCCTTAAGCATACCTTATCTTATCTTAAGAATTTTAGTCGTCTCTTATCTTGTCTTAAAAATCTTAAGCCTTTAGCCTTTTGCCTTTATTAAGTAGTAAGCTAGCACTAGCAGTTATCTACTTGCTTAATCGTCTCTAAATATTACTCTTTCCATCTTATAAAGTAATAGATGCCGTATCTAACGGTGTTATAATGCCCATTATTAAACCTTACTTTATAGCGGTCTTAGTCTCTACTTCTATTACGTTATTAAGATTTAAATACCCCCAGTTAGTTCCTTTACTATCCTCGTCGCTATTAATTAATAAGTACTCTAACTCTATTATTATTATTACTAATTATTATCTATATATTGCTATAATATCTTAATCTAGCTTATAGAGTTAATCTTATTCTTTATCTAACTTTTTAGCTTCTTTAAGTCCTCTTAACTCTAGCTCTTATAGCCAATAGCTTACACTATACTTAGCGTTTTTATAAATTTAGTATACGTTATTATAATAAAACGCAAAACTTCTAATTAAATATTCTTTTGTTCCTCGTAGTATACTATTATCCCTCTATACGTATATATTATATACTATTAATTTAGTTCCCTTTACTGCGTAATAACTCTAACTACTTCTATAGTCTCTAATAAAATAACCCTATATTCCGCAATTTATATAAGCTCCGTTTTTAAACCATTGCTTTTACTATAGAGTCCGCTTAAACGTCTTCTACTATTAAGATCCTTAGTTTAGCCTATACTCTTTAGTCCTATAATTACTTAATCCTTAACTTCTAGGTTTCTATAGTTGCTTTCCCTATCTCTTATAGGTTTTTTTAGTATTACTTAGGTCTATTAGCTCTGCGCTATACTATAGTTTTTAACTTAGCTTTAGTTATTATATGCTTTACGTCTTATATAACTATAAAACTTTATCCTAGCCTTTCTTAGCCTATTCCCTTTAGAAGATCCTATTATTAATCTTAATTGCTTAATCTATTAATTCCCTTAGGGTATCTATATCTTCTATCAGAATAATTATATCCTAGACTTTAGCCTTAAGTCCCTATTTATACTATACTATAAGTGCCTTATTATTCCATTTAACCTATATAGTAAGTATTTAAAACTATATTATATACTTAATTACTAAAGTTTGCTATATTAGGTCTTAAAGCTTTTTCTTTACTATAGTTATTACTTCCGGGTCCCTAAATATCTATATTAATCGTTCTGTAAATCCTACCTAGCTAAAAAATATAAATCGTACCTCTTAATTAGTAGTAGCTATTCCGTTAGTCTATATTTTTATTAANTAGGGTTTAAACTATTTAAGTGCCTAACCTGTTAGGAATAGTCCTATATAGGCTATCTAATCCATTATTATAGCTAACTTAGCCCCTTCTTGCATAACTTTAAAATATATTTATATTAGGAATCCTTTAAGCTTTAATCTTTCTCCTAAAAATCGTTTAATTAATAGTAACTTAACCTTTACTACTCCTATTCTATTAAGTCTTTCTTTAAGTCTTTAGTTATTCTTATTTAACCTATTAATAATTTCCTATAACTGCCCAACCGTAACTGGTTATAAGTTAGTATCTTATATACTTGTATCTCTACTTAATCTTAAAGTAGTTGCTGCCGTTAACGGCGTCATAGTGGCTGCTTTTAGTGGCATATTATTTAACTTCTTAAAACCGTAACTATGGTAGTAATTATATAACGGAGCCTTATAGCAAGAACTACGGTAGACTTATTAATAGGCTAGGTATATAGGTATTACTAGAAGTTAATAACGTAATAATAACTAGTAGAGTAGTTGCCTAATAAATTAACTCTAATTATATTCTAAGAATTACTATAAGAAAGGAACTATCTAGGTAGGGATTAAGGGTCCTTAAATACACAACCGTACTCCTATAAAATCCTCCTTGTATATAATATACGTAATATATATATTATACGTATTATACACCACATATACCACGTACACTGCGTATAATATTATATAACTCGCTTACTATTCTTCGTTATATAGTTTTACGGGTTCCATCCTAAACCGTACCTATATTAACTAACTAGCTTCTTCTAACTCTTCTTTAAGTAGTCGTAATATCGTACTTAAAGCGTCCGTAACACTAAGCTTATTCGTATATTACTAAACTAAGCTATTACTCTATTCTATCGGTTTTTATCCGTTATAGGTCCTTAAGCATACCTTATCTCTTCTTAAGAATCTTAATCGTCTCTTATCTCGTCTTAAGAATCTTAAGCCTTTAGCCTTTTACCTTTATTAAGTAGTAAGCTAGCACTAGCAGTTATCTGCTTGCTTAATCGTCTCTAAATATTACTCTTTCTATCTTATAAAGCGATAGATACCATATCTAACGGTATTATAATACCCGTTACTAAAAGTTACTCTATAGCGGTCTTAGTCTCTACTTTTATTATATTATTAAGGTTTAAATACCCCTAGTTAGTTTCTTTACTATCCTTATTGCTATTAATTAATAAGTACTCTAACTTTATTATTATTATTACTAATCTTTATCTATATGTTACTATAATATTTTAATCTAGCTTATAGAGTTAATCTTATTCTTTATCTAACTCTTTAGTTCCTTTAAGTCCTTTTAACTTTAGCTCTTATAGCTAATAGCTTATACTATACTTAGCGTCTTTATAAATTTAGTATATATTATTATAATAAAACGTAAAACTTCTAATTGAACATTCTTTTATTCCTTATAGTGCACTATTATCCCTCTATACGTGTATATTATATACTATTAATCTAGTTCCCTTTACTATATAATAACTCTAACTACTTCTATAGTCTTTAGCAAAATAACTCTATTTTCCGTAATTTATATAAGCTCTATCTTTAAACCATTACTTTTGCTATAGAGTCCGCTTAAACGTCTTCTACTATTAAGATCCTTAGTTTAGCCTATACTCCTTAGTCCTATAATTACTTAATCCTTAACCTTTAGGTTTCTATAGTTTCTTACTCTATCTCTTATAGGTTTCTTTAGTATTACTTAGGTCTATTAGTTCTATACTATACTATAGTTTTTAACTTAGCTTAGGTTATTGCGTACTTTGCGTCTTATATAACTATAGAACTCTATTTTAACCTCTCTTAGTCTGTTCCCTTTAGTAGATCCTATTATTAATCTTTATTACTTAATCTATTAATTCCCTTAGGGTATCCGCATCTTCTATTAGGATAATCGCGTCCTAGACTTTAGCCTTAAGTCCCTATTTATACTATACTATAAGCGCCTTATTATTCTACTTAACTTATATTACTAATATTTAAAACTATATTATATACTTAATTACTAAGGTTCGCTATATAATATCTTAAAGTTTTCTTTCTACCGTAGTTATTACCTTTAGGTCTCTAAATATTTATATAAGTCGTTCTATAAATCTATCCTAGCTTAAAAACATAAACCGTACTTCTTAGTTTGTAGTTATTATTCCGTTTACCTATATCTCTATAAGGTAAGGCTTAAACTATTTAAGTACTCTTCCTGTTAAGAACAGTCCTGCATACACTATTTAATCCATAGGTATTGCTAGCTTTACTCCTTCCTATATTATCTTAAAGTGCATTTATATAAGGAATCCTTTAAGCTTTAATCTCTCTCCTAAGAATCTTTTAATTAATAGTAACTTAACCTTTACTACGCCTATCCCATTAATCTTATTTTTAAGTACTATATTATTTTCTATTAACTAGTTAACTATTTCCTATAATTATTCTACCGTTATAGATTATTGCGAGTTAGTGTCCGCCATACTAGTGTCACCCCCTAACCTTAAAGTAGTTGCCGCCGTTAATGGCGTTATAGTAGCTGCTTTTAGTAGCATGTTATTTAACTCCCTATATTTAATACTATAACCATAGTAGTAGAAACTACAATAGGTTCTATTAATAGGCTAGGTGTATAGGAAATGTAAAGACAGTAGTTAACAACGTAATAATAACTAGTAGAGTGGTTGCCTAATAGATTAACTCTAATTATATTCTAAGAATTACTATAAGGAAGGAACTATCTAGGTAGGGATTAAGGGTCCTTAAATACATAACCGTACTCCTATAAAATCCTCCTTATACGTAATATACGTATTATACGTGTTATACATAGGCGTATACCGCGTACACTATATATACTACATATAACGTTATATAACTCGCTTACTATTCTTTATTACATAGTTCCACGGGTTCCATCCTAGACCGTACTTATATTAACCAACTAGCTTCTTCTAACTCCTCTCTAAGTAGTCGTAACATTATACTTAAAGCGTCCGTAATATAAGATAGCTAAATAAGCCCTAATACCTAGATACTCTAAGAGCTCAAAGACTCTTATATACCTATGGTTACTACTAAGAAAAATATAGATACTATTTATAACGGTTATAACGCTGCTAGAGGGTAGCTAGAACCCCTCTAGCTCTACCTAGGCTAATTAAAAGATTAAGCACTAGAGGTAACTTTAAAATCTTCCCCTAAGCTAAAAATGCTAAAGGAATATACTAATATATCTAACTAGGGAATTAACTAAAACCCTCCTAAAAGACCATTAGCCTATAATTAGTATAGTGGCGGTATATAAACTGCTTATAAGCTAAGCGGGCTTACCCCTTTAGGTAATTTAAACTAACTACTAACTTAAGACTTAAGCCTTATAGGGAAATCTATACTAGCTATTAGTACTAATACTACCTCTATAGCTAGAGCTTTCTTAAGGCTGTTACGGCTCCGTAACGGATCTAGTCAGGGGGCTCGCTTAAGCCTTGGCATATATATAGACGTGTCCTTTTCTACCTTCTGCTCCTTATCTTAATATCCGGGTCTATAGACATTCTAATTGTATAGGCTTGCATACGTTCTTTACGGCGCTCGTGCCTCAATTAATTAAGTCGCTATGATATTGCTAAGGTTAGAAAGTTAAAAGCCCTAAACTAATGTTCTTTAAGATGGATATTAGGAAGCTGCTATAAGGCTCTTAGAAGTTATATAGAAAGGAGCCACTAATAAATATATTAAAAACCTTTAGGGGTAGGTCCAGATCTAGTAGAGCTTAATTTAGGCTAGATAAAATCTTTTATAACCTAGTTAAGGCTAAGGGCTTCCTAGAAGCTACCTAGTACCTACTTAAAGCGTAAAAGACTTAAAGAGTTATTTACGCTATAAACGGAAAAAGGATATAGACTAACTAGCTAAGGCCTTTAGTAGTTAGACAATTAGGTTTATAAGGTAAATAACCTTTTTAAGATACTAATAATACGAGATAATACTAAAGAGCGTATATACTAGATTATTAGTAAGATTAAAGACTAATCGCTAAACTAAATTATACTTAATTAGCTTAATAAAGAGTAAATTATTATATGGCTATAGCTGCAAACCTTTTTAAAGAAATGGACTTAAGATCTGTATATTATATAATATAATAATATAGAGCTATTCTAGAATAGGATATAGCTTAACCGCTATAACTTCCGCTAGTTTATAAACTTTATAGAAACTTATACTTAATAAATAGATTTAAAGCTCTTTAAGAATAAGGACGGTAGTATTTATAAAAAGGAGAAGATTGGGTTTATCTAGGCTAGAATTAAGCTAGTAATTTATAACGAAATAAAACGCGTAAGAGCCCTATTGCGGATTACTATATATATGGATTTTAAATAAGCGGTCCTAAACGCTAAAGATACAGTAAGGAACTAGACCTCTTTTAGTAGGAAGCTAAGGGGTTACTAAAAGCATAGGCACTTTAATAGTAATATAGGGTAGACTTAACCTTTAAAGAAGCCGTTTTTAAAGAAAACTTTAAAAGGGTTAAAGTTAGGGGCCTTAAATAACGGGAAAGACTCATAGGGCTAATCTAATACCTATTTAGCACCTTTATAGGAACACTTTAAGAAGTTAAAAGAAAACTCCGGAGGTAGATCTTATTAGAAAAATAAGTAGGGCGATAACTATACTAATAATCTAAAAAAAAAGCCCTAGTCGCGGACCTCTTTTAGCTGCAATTAGGGTAAGATATAAAAGAAGAGACTCTCTATATTGCTATTAAGCTAGAAATAATACTCCTGTTACGGACCTTATATTGGCAGTAGTGTAACTACTAAGGATAGATATAAACGGGTTAGTTAAGATAGTACGGGAGGCGCTAAAACCGATCGAGCTATAGGATAAGGGGTAGCCAAGTTATATAGCTAGTCACGTTATAAGTTTAAAACGTAGGAACGTAGAAATATAGGAATGTAACGTACTAATATACTAATGTACTAACGTACTAAACCCTTTACTATGGGGAGGAGTTATATATTTAAGGACGTACGGTCTCTATAAATAGTTTCTCTTCTTTATAGTGAATCTTAGAATATAATTAGAGTTAATCTATTAGGCAACCACTCTACCAGTTATTATTACGTTATTAACTTCGTTATTATCTATATACCTAGCCCATTAATAAGTCTACCGTAGTTCCTGCTATAAGGCTTCATTATATATTTACTACTAAGGTTATAGTATTAATAAGTTAAATAATATACCACTAAAAGCAGCAGCTATAACGGCGTCTACAGCGGCAACTACCTTAGGATTAGGTAATAACACTAGTATAGTAAATACTAACTCGTAACTAGTTACTATTAAATAGCTATAGAAAATAGTTAATTAATTAATAGACAATAATAGGATACTTAAAGAAAGGATTAATGGGATCGGAGCAGTAAAGGTTAAGTTACCCTTAATTAAGCGATTCTTAGGGGAGAAGTTAAAACTTAAGGGATTCCTTATATAAATGCACTTTAAGGTTACGTAGGAAGGAGTTAAACTAGGAACACCTATAGATTAAGTTACTTACGTAGGATTATTCTTAACGGGAAGGGTACTTAAGTAGTTTAAGCCTTACCTTATAGAGGTATAAGAGTATAGTATAACAACTACTAACTAGAAGGTGCGGTATATATTCTTAAGTTAAAACGGGTTCGTAAAACGCTTAATATAAATGTTTAGAGACCTAAAGGTAACTACTATAGCGAAACGAAAACTTTAAAACCTAGTATAAAAGACTTTAGTAATTAAGTATACGATATAGTTTTAAATATTAGCAATATAGGTTAAATGGAATAATAAGGCGCTTATGGCATAGTATAAGCAAGGACTTAAAGTAAAAGTCTAAGATATAATTATCCTAATAGAAGATGCGGATACTCTTAGGGATTTAATTAACTAAGCAATTAAGATTAATAATAGGATTTACTAAAGAGAGCAAACTAAGAAGGGTTAGGATAGAGTTCTATAGTTATATAAGGCGTAGGGCACGCAATAATAAAGTTAAAGTTAGAAACTATAGTATAGCGCAGAGCCAATAAACCTAAGTAGTACTAAAGAAAACTAAAAATAGAATAAATAACTATAGAAACTTAAAGGATAAGGATTAAGTAATTAAAGGTTTAAGGAGTAGAGACTAAACTAGGGATCTTAGCAGTAGAAGACGTTTAGGCGGACTTTATAATAAGAAAAATAGTTTAAAAAAAGAGCTTATATAAATTGCGAAAAATAGGGTTATTATATTAAAGACTATAAGAGTAGTTAGAGTTACTATATAGTAAAAGGAACGAGACTAGTAGAAGATATATATATATTGAGGGATAATAGTATACTGTAAGGAATAAAAGAATATTTAATTAATAGCTTTGCGTTTTGCTATAATAACGTATACTAAATTTATAAGGATACTAAGTATAGTATAAGCTATTAGCTATAGGAGCTAAAATTATTAGAGTTTAAAGGAACTAATAAATTAGTTTATAGATTAGATATTAAAGGTAATAAGTTTAATATAGGCGAAATATTTAGTGATAATAAGGTAATAAAGGTAGCTTACTAGGAGTATATAGACCTTAGAGATGTTATATAAGAGGTAGAGGATAATTCCACTATAGAATAGGGAATATTAGTAAGGATTAAGACTCTACTAGATATAATATCTATCGCTTTGCAAAACGTAAGAGAAGTAGGATAGTGAACTACTTTAGCACTTAATAAAGGCAAAATACTAAAAACTTAAGATTTTTAGGAACAAATGCGAGACGTTTAAGATTTCTAAGATGGGATAAGATAAGCTTAAGGACCTATAAGGAATAATAACTATAAGCTTTTACAGTGTGTGGGAATTGAACAAGCAACTTAATTGTAAATCTATGGGTATCAAGAGGTATATATACATAAAATGGTAGCTGAAATGGAAACAGTAATCTGCAAGCAATATTGATCTGCGATCAATATGTTGGGTGGCGTTGAGGCTGTCTCGGCAGCACCGTAGTCGGTTACAATAACCGATAGAGTAGAGTAATGGCTTAGTTTAGTAATATATAAATAAGCTTAGGACAAAGTTTCCTAAAGGCATAAGATTCTTAAGATAAGATAAGTAAGATTTAAGACTCTTAAGATAAGATAAGAACACTAAAAAAGCCTAATTAAACTAAGGCTGGAGCTAAGCTTAAGATAGAAGTAAGCTTAGAATTAAAGATCCTATAGGATTAAGATTTCTAAACACGAATAAGGACTATTAAATAAACTAAGATTAAAAAGTAAGAAGACTTTAAGGATTTATTAATAAGATATAAACTAAAAGAAACTATAGAGGAATTTAGGTAAAGAATTATTGTATAGTAAGAATAGAAACTAAATAAGAGATTTAGTATACTAGGCTATATAAGGGACAGAGTACCTATATAAAGAATTACTAATAGGTTAAGGGTAGATACGCTAAAAGTTAAGTAGCTTATTAAACTAAAAAGCAAAGAGGATCTAGGGATCCCTACTAGGTTTAAAGAACGATATATAAAGGGCTATTATAATATAGTAATAAAAAAATATTTCCTTACGGATAAGCTGTATATACTCTAGCAGCTATACTAAAAGTGGTATAGGCAGCGATATAATAATAAGTAGGAAGATTTCTATATATAGTTAGATAAATAAGTTATTTAAAACCACCTAATTACAAAGAAGGTTATAACTCACATTAAAGGAGCCTTAATTATAACGTTAAAAGATCTAAAGGAACAATTAGAGGACTAAAAAAGCGAGAAATACATCTTAGTACCCGCGAATAAAGTTATAACGTTTAGATTAACACGGTAAAGGTTTAAACTTAAAGATAAAAATAAGTTAAGAGTTAACCTAAAGCACCTAGCGTATTATATATTATTATGGATTGCATATATAGATAATATATATAAAATGCATAAAAACCTAAAAGAAAAGAATCGGAAATACCTTATAAGGATATATTAGGCGCTAGATAAGTAATAATATAGGAATACTAAGTATATATATAGCTGGCATTTAGTAGAAGTTTAGGAGTTAGGAGACTTAATACTTTAACTAAAAAGATTCCTTATAGAAGAATGCTTAGATAAATAATAGTAGTAGGAATACTTAGAGAATATGTGTTTATAGTATATAGAGGATAAAAAGCGAACTAAGTATTAGCTAAAAAGTAAGCTAAGTATATAAGGATCTAATAGCTAATAGTTAGGAAAAGTAGAGGCCTACGGGACCAGAGGGAGCTAGTAGTAGAGCTTTAGACCCTTAAAGGAATTTAAGAGTTAAATAGTAAGATTAGCAGTTTAAAGCACTAATAGATAGTAGAGTAACGCGAAACTATATCTTATTAGTAGCAGTTAAAAGAATAGGATTATTTTATAGATAGAAGGAACAATTTTACCTATTAGTTATAATTTTAGGAGATCTAATAGCCTATAGAGGAGGCATTATTAATCTTAAAATAGGACCTATTTAAATAACTATTAAAAGAAGATAAGTTAAAATGTCTTTTAATATCCTACTATTAGGATAGGATAAAGCAGTATTAGGAATGCCTTAGTTATAGAAATATAATCTAAAAATCGATTAGATTATAGGATAGGTTAATATTAAAGATACTTAACGCCGTAAGATGCGATAATAGACTAAGTTAGTATAGTACTAAGTTAGAGCGATATATAAAGAGACTAAGCGAGGCTTAAGTTATATACTAAAAAGATACTATAAGTATAGTAAAAAACTATAAAGTCTAAAAAGTAAAAAGCTAGTAGATTATATAGTATAGGACTATAAGATAGAGTTAGAACTAGGAATAAGTTTAAGATTCTTTCTAACCTATAAGCTTATAGAAGAGGAGTTAAGAGCACTTAAGAAGTTTGTTTAGGAAAACTTATAAAAGGGATATATTAGACTATTATAGTTATTAGCAAAATATCCAATATTATTTATACTAAAGAAGAACGGAAAACTTAGGCTATATATTAACTATAAATAGTTAAATAGCATTACTTAGAAGGATAAGTATCCTTTACCCTTAATTAGCGAAATTTAGAATTAAATAGGTAACGCGTAAATCTTTATAAAGATAGATCTAAGATAGGCGTACTATTAAATTAAAATTAAGGAAGATAATAAATAGAAAGCAGCCTTTAGGTTAAGAGAAGGACTATATAAACTATTAGTAATGTAATTCGGATTAATAAATATGTTGGGAATATAGGCAAGTTGCCGTCACGTGTCGCCGCGGCACTAGCGTGGCGAGGAGCCTTAAGCTCCTTGCCCTCCCTTAAGCAAAAAAGAAGAACAATTATCATACTATCTACGAACCGTAGCTATGTGATATTACCTTGTATAACTAACACTAATTAGTAGTTAACTTTACTGTTATACTATAGAGCAGCTAGGTATTCCACCAAGAAGAGATAAGCTACTATACTAGTGCTACTCGCGCTAAAGGGAGCTGTCTTTAAAGGTCAGAACTGGTTTTAAACCTTAAATAGAACTCTTCTACAAATATAAGGATCTAAAGGCCAGAACTAGTCCTAAGCCTTTCTAAGATTATGGATTCTTGCGTCTATTACGCAAAATAATACGCTTTATAAGTCTTTGCGATTTAAGGCTAGAACTGGTCCTAAGCCCTATAATTGCAAATATACGTTATAAACGCGTACTAAACGACAAATATACATTACAAACGCGTACTAAATGACAATCCCTATACTAATAATACTTCCCTCCCTCTAAAAATATGGCTACGCCTACTTTAAACAACTAGGAAGACTTTTTACTATTAGGGGTAGCTGCGTATACGAAATTTATTAATAAAAATTAGGATGAATTTACTATTAATATAACAACTTATACCGCAAAATAAGTTAATAGCTTTCTTCTACACTATATCCTATTTTACCGAAGTAGATATTATACTAATTTATAACTGTGGGAATATTTTAGGGAGGATTTCGTAGGATGGACCGCCGACACTTAGACACTTAATAATGTTAATATTGTTCGGAATTTCCGAGACTTCCTTTATAGGAATGGGGTATACGTTACTAAGAATAGTAACCCAATTGCTAGTAATATTTAGGCCATTATTATTAGTATAGAAGAACTAGTATAGATGGAAGCTAAGATTATATATTAACTACGGAAACCTAAAACCAATCTATATTCTTTAAAAGGCAACTTTAATTTATATTAAAACCCCTAGAACGCTAATCCCCTACTTAGAGGTACTCTTCTACTAGGAGGTGCTCTCCTACCTAGAGGTGCTCTTCTACTACCCCCTCCGCTACCTCTACCCCCTCTATTCTAGCTAACTAGTAAGCCTTTACTATAAGAAGTTATAAATCTAATAAAGGTATATTTAGACGAAGAGAAGAAGTTTAGAGGAGAATTATATAATATACTTAGAGCAAAACTATAGGTCTTCTATAACTGTTATAATAAGGTTAGAATTTAATACTACTAGTACTACTACGCTTTCTCCATTATGTTAAAGGGATAAGCAGTAATATTCTATTACGACTATATTATAGGTAAAAACTATAGCTTTAATATAATGCTTTAGCTTATTAGAGCCTACTTTAAAACTAATAAGAATTGCTAACTTTATATATCCGAATGGCAAGAGACTATATTTTAGAAAGTTATTACTTCTAACCTAATAAAGACTTATTTAGAGTGCCTTTAACTACTCTTTAATAAACTTTAGAAAATCTAATATAGCCTTACCGAAACTTACTAAAATGAGAACAGCCTAAGGGACTAGGTTATCTTAGTATACTATAGCGTTCTTAAGTGCAACTTAGCGCTATATAAACCTATAAATACATTTAAAGGAGTATATACTAAGCTATGCTTTGCTATAGGTACTATAATATAAATATAAGAATCTTAATAGTTCTATACCGAAAACCCTACCTAACTAAGTATTTCTAACTAATATAATTATAACTAGACTAACCAAATATATAGCGGCCGTGGTAGGGAATATAGTAAAGGGTATAATTAACGTTAACTATAAGGTAATTATAAAGGTCCTTATAGAGGTTTATTTTAAAGTAATTGCTAAAAGAAGTGCTATGTTTATAAGAAGCTAAATTACTAGTTAACTAGACACTCCCTTAATAAGCGAAAGGAGGTATATAATAAGTTCTGTTAGAGTATAAAAAACATTAGAAATTATAAGGTTATTACGGCCTACTTCTAAAGCTTTCTAGTTTAATATAAAGGCGTTATTACGGGACACCCCTATAACACCTTATACACGTCCACCTGTTTCCACCGACTTAGCAACTAAAGACTGACCACGAGACGGCAATTTGTGGTAATCTGACGGCAATCTGCCATATTCTGCTATATTCCGCTAAGTTCCACTAAATCCTACTAAGTTCTGCCAGGACTACCACCTAAATCCTATTCTGCTCCGTGTATATATTGACTAAGCAACCAAGCTAACGATATATACCCTTTCTTCCCATTTCCCTACCTTTTCTCCTTACGTAACGTCTTGACCTTATTATACAGTTTATATATATAGCTTAATAGTATCTACTTTGCTATATATTATTACCGCTTATACTTACTCTGTAACACTACGTTGCGTTAACTACCTATACTACTGTTAAAATGCAGACCGAACCCGAAGCCCCTATAATAACCACCGGTATTATATCCGCACTCTAAAAATAATTGGCAGAAATACAGAAGTTTTTTATAAACGCCCTCGCATAGAACTAAGCCACTTTAAATTAATAATAAGCTGAATAAGAAGCACGATACTAATAATTAATTAAGGACCTCTAAGAAGAAGTCCGCACCCTTAAGATGCCTATACTAGGACCTTAAGACTAAACGCCGTCTCTGGAAATGAATACGCGAAACGCGAGCCCCAAACCTATAGTAGTTACTTACCCCGAACTAACTACTGCACCATAATGATCTGAACGACTACTAGACCCTCCAATATTTACTAGCAAACGACGAGAACTCTAATTATTTCTAAGCTAGCTTAAAAATAAGCTAACTAGTAATGCTAACCGCTACCTAACCAAAGCCAACCGACTCTGCTACGCCTTAAGTTAACTAGGAGGAGACGTAGCTAACCTTATTAAACCCCTTTAACCGAACTTAGTACTAAGTCTAGTTATACTTCTTAAAGCTATATATAGTAACCCGAACCGCTAAGCTACTGCTTAAAAAAAGATAAACTATATAACTTAAGGAATGAAAAGCTTTCTAGTATACTTCTCTAAATTTAACCGTTACGCAAAGGAAATAGGCTAAAACGACTCCGCACTAATTAATAGCCTTATTAAATCCTTAAGCTCTGAACTAAAAACCTTCCTAATAGGCGTAGACCTACTAGGAGCCCTTAATACCTACGTAAACGTTATTAATAAACGATATAATAATATACTACGCCTAATACCGAAGCCTGCCCCCTAATATAATATGATAACCCTATAAACGTTTATTAAGTTATCGTCTCAGCCTAAGCACCCTAACGCTATAGATATTGACACTGGAATCCTGGATTACGCCCTACTAGGGTCCTCTAAATAAGAATAACGCCTTAAGCTAGGCCTCTACTTTAAATGCGGAAGGAAGGATTATATTTTAAAATACTGCCTTATCCCCCTACCTACGCACTAAAACGATCTACAAACGGCTAATACTAACAGCCGTTTACCGTATTGATCTTCTAGTTACCGTCCCCGATCTTCATTTAGTTCTAGCCCCATATCTAGTAAGTACCATTTATGAGGATAAAGCTCCAACCGACGCTCTATAAGAACCCCGCCCTAATCGCCTCTAAAAGGAAGGTTTTAGAGCTAAGTTGCTCTCTGAGACGGCTCTGCCTTAGGATCTCATTAAACGTATTTAACGTTACGAACTCCGACTCTTAGGACCGTAGCATAACTATTAACTGCCGTCTTTGGCAGAATGGTTAATAGGCTAACGCTTGAATTTTAATTAATATAGGAGCTAGCGGTATAGGATTTATTAATAAGATCTTTGCGTAAGATAATGGTTTTACCCTAACCCCCCTTAACCGGCATATTAATGTATTTGGATTTAACGGCAAACGCACCATCTTAGGCTGTATTACCTACGTGGCAGCCCTAAAACTCTAATACCTAAACTACAAAGAACTGATTAAGCTTTTTATTACCACCTTGGGTTACCCGGTAATTCTTAGATAACCTTAAATAAAGCTATATAAGGTGACTATTAACTAGAATAACCTTAAGCTTCTATTTACCGCCTCCCGTTGCAAGTAGAAGTGCCTTATAACTTGCTGCCCTAACCCTAAACTAAAACCTAGGAAATCCACTAAGATCTACTAGCCTAAGATTTCTACTGATGTCCACCCTACGCCTAAGGAATCTACCAGATTCTACTAACCTAAGAATTCCACCAAATTCCACTAATATAAGATTTCCACCGATATCCACTAAAGATCTGAAAATCCTACTGAACCCTATAAACTAACCCTAACTACTATACCACCCCAAACTAAGCAGAAGCTTAAGCTTAGTATACGGGAGTACCAGAAGAACTGGTACCCTATAATAAAAAGAATACTTAAAGAACCTAAACCTAAATCTGATACTGACTCTATACCTGATACTAAACTTAAACCTAAATAAGAAACTATGTAAGAGACTATAGACGATCCGAGAGAGCTCGACACCCTAGATATCTGCATAATTGGAGCTACTCCGCTAGCTTAGCTTGCTAAGAAGCCTAAATATACGATTTTTGCTATCACGATGGCTGATATTAAGAAAGCCTTGGCACTAAAGAAGTATACTGACTCTATTACGAAGGTACTAGTAAAGTACTATTACCGCTTAGACGTATTCTTATAAAAGGAAGCCGATAAGCTACTAGAATACCGACTATACGACTATAAGATTGTACTCGAAGAAGGAAAGCAGCCTGGATTTGGACTTCTGTACGGAATGTCTTAAAACGAACTCTAAGTACTATAAAAGTATCTAGACAAGAACTTAAGTAAAGGATTTATTAGAGCAAGCTCTTTACCTATAGCCGTACTAGTAATCTTTATTAAGAAACCTAGCGGCGGTCTGCGCTTCTGCGTAGATTACTAAGCCCTTAATGCCGTTACTATTAAGAACTAATATCCGATCCCGTTAATACAAGAGATGCTAAACTAACTAAGTAAGGCTCGCTACTATACGAAGCTTGATATTATCTCTGTATTTAACCGCCTCCGTATAGTAAAGGGAGATAAATAGCTTACCGCATTTTGTACTTAGTATAGATTATTTAAATACTTAGTGACGCTATTTGGCCTTATAAATGCTCCAAGCTCGTTTTAACATTACGTAAATAATACCCTGCGCCCCTACCTGGATATCTTCTGTACTGCTTATATTAACGACATCTTAATATATAGTAATAACCTAATTAAATATTGGAAATACGTTAACCTTGTCCTATAAGCCCTGTACGGAGCTAGTCTATAATTGGATATAGATAAATGCGAGTTTTATAAGACGGAAGTTTTATACCTTGGGCTTCTTATTTCTATAGACGGTATATAAATAGACCCGAAGAAAATTGAAGCAATTATAAACTGGCAAGAACCCGAGAATGTTAAGGACGTAAGAGCCTTTATAGGATTTGCCAATTTCTACCGACGGTTTATTAACAACTTCTCCGCCCTAGTTTTACCCTTTATAGCTCTAACCTAAAAGGATAAAGCCTTTATCTTTAATAAGGAATATAAGAAGGCCTTTACTTATCTAAAGGTTATATTTACTACCGCGCCTGTGCTTTAACACTTTGACCTAAACTAAATAAGTATTATAGAAGCTGACTTATCTAACTACGTCACTGAAGGCATCCTATCTTAATATAATAAAGAGGGAGTATTATACCCTATGGTATACTACTTAAAATAACTAAGCCTAGCTAAATGTAACTATAAGATCTATAATAAGGAACTGCTGGCTATTATTAGATACTTTAAGCAATGGTGACCCGAACTAAAAGGCGCTAGATTCCTAATTAAGGTCCTTAGTAATTATAAGAACCTATAGTACTTCACGACTATGAAACAGCTAAGCCACCATTAGGCCCGCTAGTTAGAATACCTATCTTGTTTCTAATTCTTAATCACGTACTATCTAGGCGTTTAAGGCTAGAAGCCTAATACCCTAACCCGACGCTTATAAGACGCGCTAGTACTAAAAGAGGCACGTTTTTACTAAAATTAGACCCTACTTCACCCTAAACTATTCAACCCTCCTACTAAAGATCTTACGGTATAAGTCCTTAAAATAACTAATTAATCGATTAAATAGATTATAACTAATAAATACCCGAATAATGAGTTTATCTAAGAGACGCTTAAGCTAATTTAAGATAGCGTTAGACGCTCTAAGAAGATCTCTCTAAGTAAATATAAAGCTTATGGAAACTGCTTATATTACCAGAACTGTCTAGTTATCCCTAATTACAATAAACTTAAGCTTAAGCTCCTTAAACACGTATATAACCTACTAGTAGCTAGCCACCCAGGCTAAGAAAAAACCCTGGAGCTACTCTAACGGGAGTACTACTGGCCGAATATGTATAATATAACATAAAGGTATATCTCTAGCTGTTATATCTGCTAACGAGCTAAAGCTTTATATAAAACATATAACGGCCTTCTAAAGCCACTGCCTGTTCCGGACCGAAGATAGAAGGATATCTTAATTGACTTTATTATTAACCTCCCTATAAGTAAGGGCTGCACGAATATTATAGTAGTTATAGACTGACTATCTAAGATAAGACACTTAATCGCCTGCCCTAATATATTAATACCTACCGTCACCTAATTATTCCTGGACTATATATAGAAACTCCACGGACTCCCTAAAACGATTATCTCCAATAAAGGCAGCTAGTTTGTCTCTACATTTTAGAAAAAACTAACTACCCAACTCCGTATTAAAGCACTGTTGTTTATAGCATACTACCTAAAAACGGATGGTTAAACGGAACGTGTAAACGCTATAATGGAATAGTATATTCGGATATACACGTTATACTTATAAGATGACTAGATTAACTGGCTTACATTCGCCGAGTTTACCATAAATAATTCCGTTTTGGAAACTATAAAGGTCTCCCTATTTCTGGCTAACTACGGCTAGCATCCATAAATAGGTTTTGAACTTTTTAGTAATATTCCTTGCCCTGCTCGTTACGCCTTATAAGTTACAGAAGTAAATAAATTTGTAGAGAAGATAGAGGAACTATAACAGTTTCTTGCTAATGAAATAATATGGGCTTAATCTGTCTATAAAGCCGCAGCGAATAAGAAACGAACCCTAGCACCGGCCTATTAAATTAGTAACTTCGTCTGGCTAGACATAAGAAATCTAAACACAAAATGACCTGCTAAGAAGCTTAATTGGAAGAACACTGGCCCTTATAAGGTTGAGAAGGTTATTTCCTCCTATGCCTACTAACTAAAGCTCCCTAATACGGTTAAAATCTACCCCGTATTCCATATGTTAGTCCTTTACCCCACTACTCTTACATTAGACGCCCTGCCCGGATAGATATAAGACCCTCCCCTACTAGTTAAAGTGAATAGTAAGAATAAATACTTTGTTAAAAGAATTAATAACATTAAGTATAATAAACGGAAACGTTAATATATATATCTTACGAAATAGAGAGGCTTTATTAAGCCCTTATAGGAACCTGTTAACTCTATAGGACTTATATAAGCTACAGAAGACTTTTATAAACTCTATTTAGAACTACTACAGCCCTATCTCGCAGAAGCTCAAGTTTAAAGGGGGGGTACTATTATAAGACATCCCCGTGACACCTTATACACGTCTACCTATTTCTACCGACTTAGCAACTAGAGACTAACCACGAGATGGCAATTTGCGGCAATCTGACGGCAATCTGCCATATTCTGCTATATTCCGCTAAGTTCTACTAAATCCTGCCAAGTTCTGCTAGGACCACTACCTAAATCCTATTCTGCTCCGTGTATATATTAACTAAGTAACCAAGCTAATAATATATACCCTTTCTTCCCGTTTCCCTGCCTTCTCTCCTTACGTAACGTCTTGACCTTATTACACAGTTTATGTATATAGCTTAATAGTATCTACTTTGCTACATATTATTACCGCTTATACTTACTCCGTAACAGGCGTAGAATATCTTAAGGGTAAGGTTAATAAGACCGAATAGCTCCTTATAAATATAGAAATTAAGAACTACTCTCTTAACTAATACTTCACTAAGTATAGTGAGGTAGATGGTATATAAACTGTTACTATTCTTAATAACCAATCTACGCTCTATTCTATTATAAAGTTAGATATCTTTAATAAGCTAAAGGAGGGCTCCGCGTTCTCCTTTAATAATAGATACTTAGTAAACGTCTTCTATAGTATTATACCAGATACTAGAGCCGTAAAAGTATCTATAGTAGGAGAACCTTAAGTTAAAGCCCTTTAATAGCTTAATAGCTCTATTTAGATTAACTATTTAATAGTAGGCTAATACACGATTCGTTTTAGCAAGGGTACTATAATCTCTCTTAGCATAATTAGGGTTAAAACCCCCTTAGGGTATATTACCTTATTGGGAAAATATTCGCAGGATGAGATTTAAGTAGACTTTAGTTTTCGCGTTTTACGTAATTGACATGCAATTTAACCAACTCGACACGCAATTGACTAACTTAACACGTAGTTGACCTACTTAATATACAATTTAACTAACTTAATACGCAGTTAACCTACTTAATATATAATTTAACTAACTTAATACGCAGTTAACCTACTTAATATACAATTTAACTAACTTAATACGTAGTTGACCTACTTAATATGCAATTTAACTAACTTAATACGTAGTTAACCTACTTAACATATAATTTAACTAACTTAATATATAGTTAACCTAAACCTTTACCACACATGCAACCTTACCAAAAGGTAGCGCCACACTCCAAAACTTACGCATACCCATCTTACCATCAAAAACAATTGATTTTCTAACTTTCAAGACCTAATTCCTACTGCCTAGCGAGCTAGAGGTGGATTTATTTGTCGTTTTACCTCCTTTTCCCAACAGAAAATTTTCTCTAAGGGTGGCCCTAGCTTATAAGCGAGGCACGGACAGGAACACTAAACCTACTACCACTACCACTAATACCAAAACTATAAAATAGGGGCTAGTTTCTCTACTACCTCTTAGCCTAGTCTCCCCAGAAATCTTCTAGTAGGATTAGTAAGGAGAAAGGGTATAAGGATAGTAAAAACTAGGAAACCCCCCTATAAAATGCCGAAGCCTAGTAGGCTAAAAAATAAACCTCCTTTAGAAATAAGTGATTATCAGTCTAATATATTTACTTTTTCTCTCCCCTCTTCTTCTTCTTCTGGCCTATTTAGGGTAGGAGAAAAAAGAGAACATCCTTAGTCTTCTCCTGAAAATAAAAACCAAAATAAAAAACCTACAAAAAAGATAACAAAACTAACAACTACTACGGATAGTATACCTAGCATACCTTTCCCTCCTCTTTCTCCAAAACAACACCTATAAAAAGCTTTAGAAAGCCTAACTCAGGCCTATAAAAGGCTAGAAGAAGAAGAAAAAGAAGAAAAAGAACAAGTTAAATAGCTAGAGGAACTACATACGGAGTATTCTAGCAGGAAAAACCCCCTTATACAAGGAAAAGAAAAGGCAAAAGAATGTCCTAAGAGGACTAGGTAGAAGAAGTAAGAGCTCTCCGTAAGGAGGTAGGCTCCTACTAAGGAAACTTACGCAGAGAGGCTAAAGAAGAGACCGTCCCTTCTTCATCCTCCCTACCCTCCTTATTATTAATCACCACCACTACCTTCTACCCTTTTCTTTTAGTAGGAGTTCTACTTCTACTCAGAAGTAAGAAAAAGTAGCTATAAGAAAAAGGAAGCTAGTCCTAATTAAGTAGAACCGAAAAGGAACAAACCGCTAGATACCTTCTCTATATAAAAACAAAGTCAATTAACTATTTGCATTAAAAACTGTAAGTAGAAAAAGCCAGTACTAGCGTCTATAGCTAGAACTAAAGGAAAATAAAAATATTCTCCTTATAAACTATAAGAAGAGTATAATGCGGATTTCCTAGTCAAATATAAAAGGATATCTGGCGTAACTGCTTTACCTTTTTAAAGAGAACAAAACTACAAGAACCCTGGGTTCAAATCATAGCCTATAGGGTTCCCACCCTAAACCTTTTTTAGGAGAGGGGAGGCTCTAAGACTTCTAAAAGAAGAAATTGAGA
This sequence comes from Cenococcum geophilum 1.58, assembly GCF_001692895.1. NCBI lineage: Eukaryota > Fungi > Ascomycota > Dothideomycetes > Gloniales > Gloniaceae > Cenococcum > Cenococcum geophilum. The sequence continues at coordinate 2,912,411 of NW_027137568.1, forward strand.
CCTTTAATCCTATAAAGATACAAGGACTGTACCTAGATAGATCTTAATCTTAGTGTAAAAAGACACAATCCGCAGACTTAGATTTGGCTCTATAGTTTTTAACTAATAGAGAATAAGGAAAAAAGACAAGAAATCCTTAACCAAAAAGAGATCTCAATTGCAGGTACAGCTACTAAGGTAGTAAAATACCTCGAAGTCTCTCCTACTACGCAGTGCACTAGCTGCCAAAAATTTTGGCCATATAGGAGAACAGATGCTCTAACCTAAGACCTGTAAGATTCTGTGCAGGGCGCCTACAACAATTTAATCAAAGACCAACTGCTGTCCTACCTGTTTAATATCAGGTAGGCCTTGTTAAGCACTACTACCCCTTCTTTATAGTTGATATATAAGGAAGAAACACTTTGGCCAATAGTAAAGAACTAGCAAGAATCATTAAAGTAGCTAAACTAGTACATGAATAAAACAAGATAGGAATTCTAGAAGGGGGTAACTCATACTAGGCTCTTGGAAAAGATAATAAAGAGCAAAAGAAAAGAAATAAAAATTTGCAAAAAGGACAGGGATAGATGTTAGGATTCCTAGTGGTTTTTTTCCAAAACAGTCTTTCTATATAACCTAGGTAGTTAAAAAATAGCAACTTAAGTATCTTTAACTAAAGGAGCTATAAACCCTTAGGGGTTTAATAAACTATTAGGAAAATAGGCTACTTAGTACATGTTAAACTGCCTAGAAAAGGATTCATGTATATAGAAACTATAGCGCCATAGCCCAGAGGCTGCATGCGGCAGTATTGTACGTACGTAGTATAAACAACGGATAAAAAAAAAAAAAAAAAAAAAAAAAGGTTAACCTACTTAATAACTTTTAAAAGCTAACTGGCATATCCTTTAACACGTTAGTTAACCTACTTAATAACTTTAAAAGCTAACTGTATATTTCTTAATTGTGCGATTAAGGTAAAGTTATATATTATATATTTAAACTATTAATATAATCTTATATAATCTTATATATCTCACTTCACTCATACCAATCTTATAGTTTTATTACTTGGGAGGCTCTGCACGAGGCTCTCTATACGTAAGCTTCCACGTATAGATAGGCTCTGCACAAAGCTCTACGCATAGAGGCTCTACACGAAGTTCTATACCGAAGCTCTGCGTAGCAGAGGCTCTGCACGAAGCTCTGCGCAATAGAGGCCTTTACACGAAGCTCTATAACAAAGCATCTGCGTACAAAGGCTCTGCATAAAAGCTCTGCGCCATAGAGGCCCTGCACAAAGCTCTGCATGAAGCTACCGCATAAGGCTCGACATCGAGGTCTACACGAAAGCTTTGCGTAACAGAGCTCTGCACGAAGCCTCTGCACGAACCTCTGCACGGAGGCTCCTGAGCGAAGCCTCTGCACGAAGCTCTGCACGAGGGTCTGCGCGAGGGTCTGCGCGAGGGTCTGCGCGAAGCTCTGCGTATAGAAGGCTCTGCACGAGGCCTCTGGCGAGAAGCTCTGCGTACAGAGGCCTCTGCACGAGGCTCTGGCGCGAAGCTCTGCGTACAGAGGCGCTATCACGAAGCTCTGCATCGGGTCCCCGCTATATTCCCGATAGCCTCTATACGTGCCTCTACCACTATATAAGCCACCTTAATTTTTTAACCTTCCTTCCTTCTTTATATCCTCCCCCTACCTAGGGAGGCACACAGAACGGCAGCCAGTTAGAGGACCGTTGCCTAGAACTAGAACGACCGTCGCCAGAACTAGATGAACGTTTACCAGAACCAGAACAGAACCATCGCTAGCTAGACGACCGTCGCTAGAACTAGATAACCGTTGCCTAGAGCCAGACGATTAATCGCCAGAACATAGACACAACGTCCCAGCCAGACGACCGTTACCAGAACTAACGACTGTCGCTAGCTAGACGACTATTACTAAGACACCAACGACTGTACCCAAATAGATAACTGTTACTAGCTAGACGACCGTTACTAGAACCAAGACATGCGCTAGAATAGAGCGACTCTTGCTAGCCAGACAAGACGTTAACTAGAACTAGACGAACTGTTGCCAGAGCTAGACGACCAGTCGCTAGAACTAGACGACTATTAACCAGAACCAGACGAACACGTGCCCAGAACTAGACGACCGTCGCCAGAACTAGACGACCGTTACCGAACACACCGTTGCCAGAGCCAGACGACCGTCGCTAGAACTAGACGACCGTTGCTAGAGCTAGACGCACCGTCGCCAGAACCAGACAACCGTCGCTAGCTAGATGACCGTTACCAGAATAGACGACCGTTGCTAGAGCTAGACGATTGTCGCCAGAACCAGCAACCGTCCGCCAGCCAGACGACCGTTACTAGAACCAGACGACCGTTGCAGAGCTAGACGATTTGTCGCAGAACCAGACGACCGTCGCCAGCTAGACGACCGTTACCAGAACCAGACGAAGTTGCCAGAGCCAGACGACGTCGCCAGAATAGACGACCGTCGCAGCCAGACGACCGTTACCAGAACCAGACGACTGTCGCCCAGAACAGACGACTGTCGCACAGAACCAGACGACTGTCCGCCAGAACCAGACGACCGCGCAGCTAGACGACGTTACAAGAACCCAGACGACCCGTTGCTAGAGCCAGACCGATCGTCGCCAGAACTAGACGACCGTCGCCAGCTTAGACGACCGTTACTAGAACCAGACGACCGTTGCCAGAGCCAGACGATTGTCGCCAGAACTAGACGACCGTCGCCAGCCACAGAACGACCGTTAACTAGAACGCAGACGACCGTTGCCAGCTAGACGATCGTCGCTAGAACTAGACGACCGTCGCCAGCCAGACCGACCGTTACTAGAACCAGACGACCCGTCGCCAGAACTAGACGACAGTCGCCAGAACCAGACGACCGTTGCTAGCTAGACGACGTTACCAAGAACTAGACAACCGTCGCCAGAACCAGACGACCGTTACTAGAACAGACCGACCGTTGCTAGAGCTAGACGACCGTTGCTAGAACTAGACACCGTCGCTAGAACTAGACCAACCGCGCCAGAGCTAGGACCGACAACGACTAGCCAGCCAACACTATAAACGATTTAATCGATTATCGAATTAAGGTAGTATAGACAGGTAGGTATAAACAGTAGATACTAACGGGTAGGTAGAATAAGATAGGTAGGTAGATGCAGACAGGTAGTAGATTAATAAGGAGGTAAATATAGATAGGTAAGTAAATATTAGATAAGGCAAGCAGATATAGGATAGTAGGTAGATGCTAATAGGTAGGTAAATATAGATAGGTAGGCAAAATATAGATAAGTAGATGTAAATAGGTAGGTAGATATAGATAGGTAAGCAAATATAAATAGGTAGATAAATACTAACGGGTAGGTAATATAGATAGGTAGGTAGATATAGATAGGTAGGCAAATATAAATAGGTAAATATAGATAGGTAGGTAATGTAAATAGGTAGGCGATATAGGCAGGTAGGTAAGTTAATAAGGTAGATAGGTAGAAGAGAACCATTGCTATATTATATTAAATTATCTAAAATAATAATATATATTTTGCTAGCCTTATAAATAGCTTTAAAATAGCTTTTATTTATTTAAAATATATTATTAGTATAAAAGAGGTAAATATAATTATGGTTGCCAAATATATAGATTACTGGTAGGTTACGCGCAGGTTACGCGTAGGCTGCGTGTTAAAAAAACATAATATAGGCTAGTCGGTCGAGTTGCCAAATGCCCTTAACTGCGCGCCAATTGCGTTAACCACTAACCATTGAGGCCATTTAAAGGGTACTATATTTTGCCGATGCTTCTATATTGTTCCTATAAACACTCCATTTCTATTTTACATTAAAGATATAAATAAATTAGGCGTTAGGCTTAATAACCTTAAGAATATACTTATTTAGGGAAATAATTGGATGCCCGTTATACGCAAGTAGGGTTACCCCTAGTTGCTCCTTTATTAACTAGAAAAGAGTATTACTTAAAGCCACTTAACTAAGTTAGAATTACGCTAACTATACCGTCGTTTTGGCTACCTATCCGTTTATTAATTACTTAGGGTTCTTTAGCAAGTAGGCTATAAAGTTAAAGTTAAGGTAATTAAGCATCTTATAAAGTACTACTATTACTACTAAATAAACCAGAAGTCCCCTAGCCGATTTAAGTTTACCCTTAAGGATAACTACAACTTTAACTTCTATATTATTATTAACGTTATATATCTTAGCGGTAAGCCAGTACTTTAAGTTATTAACTTTTTAACCTCCTTCTAAGCCGCGCGTTTCTTAAAAGATATATTAGCTAAAAACGCATAGGATNCCCTTTAGTTATACTGGATTAATATCTATTTAGGACCCCCTAATTAAATCGTCTATAACGTAGGAAAGAACTTCTTATCTATAGAGTTCCGATAATAGATAAAGGCAATGGCAATTAAGGTTAAGGAAGTCCCCGTTAAGGCATATAATAGCATTAAAAAAGTAGAGTAATATTATACGCTATTACGCCGCGTATATAAGATTATCTCTTTAGAACTAAAGGATGTTAGTAAAAAACTTACCTTATAAATAGCTGTTAAAGCTATTAATAATTCCGCTAGCCCGGATAGACTTATACCTATATTACTAGTCTTTAGTACCTACCCTTAAATAACTAATAATTCTCTACTAGGGGCCCTAATATAAAGGCCCTATTAGAGAGAAAGGAGCTCTTGCTATACCTGGCCTAAAAAGACTAAAACCAACTAAAAGAACCCTGAAAAACACCTAGAGAATCCCCCTAAGATACATGCATCGTAGGGAAGGCACACGCTAAATGACAGTGGTTTGTACTCGCGCGCGTCCACCAGAACCACGCCTAGTAATAGCCCTCTATAATAAGAATGGGCGAATACTACACTATAAAGCGGGAAGACCTCTATTAAGAAGGCATCTAATAAAATATAAAGCTTATTAAACGTGTTTAGTATCCGTAATTATAGGGGAGTAACTATTAGCTATAACAAACTAATATAGCTAGTAGAATGGCTCCGCTAGTTTAGTAAACCTTAGGCGCCCCTCTAGTAAACCCTTAATTAAATCCTCTAACAGCTAAGTAAAATTAAAAATAAATAAAACCCCTCTTTACCGACGAACCGCACCTAGGCCGCCGTAGCTATATATCTATAGCATAGGGAACCTACCCCCTTAAAGATAATATCTGGGTATATAATTATAATATAACTAAATATAAAAAAAGTAAAGGGGCTTAGGGGATAATTAGAAATAGAAGTCCTTACGGAGATTCGCAAAGAGGTTTATAACGCTGTTATAGTCTAATACCTTAGGAGTAGAGATATTAGAGTTACCCTAAGGGACTAATAGGTAAAGGAACAAGCCGTTAGGGTAGGGGATAGGCTAGGAGAACGTATTGGCATAAAAGTGCTCTATAAAGATTACCTAGTTAAAGTCCTAGTGGTTCCCCTAAGCCTTAGGGTAAAAAAGGGACGTTAGGCAGATAATATAGCAACTATATATAAGATAGTAAAATAAACGGAACGCCTTATACTAGGACTTAAGATTACCTAAATCTAATAGCTTTAATAGGAAAATGCAAACTAAGTATATAATAAGAATAATAAAAGAATATAAGGGTCGCTAGAGACTTGCTAGGGAAACGCCAGTTAAACGTATAGCTCCCTTATTGTTAGTATATATATACTAGGAATGCAAAAACTCCTTATTTAAAAAGGTATTATTATAAATGGCCTTATATACAACATAAGGCTCTATAACTACAGACTCCGCCTAGAATAATATTATCGCTATATATAATAGGGGCACACCTAATTTATATGCGCAGTATAGGTATGCTATAGCTACTATACAGGCCTCTATAATATAAGACAATGCTTAAATTAAGACTAAATAAAATGTATAAACTGCCACTAAAGTATATATAAGGCGTGGGAGAGAGAAGACTGCATTAAATATAGGAGACGAAAGGTAAGGGCTTAATAGCTGCGGAAATAACTATATGCTAGGTTATATAAATGGAAATAATAAGCAATAAGCTAGGGGGGCGTAGGTGCCTTTCTAGCGTTTCCTACCTTTAATACTAGGGGGCTAGGCTAGCTATCCCAAGCCTTAATAGGCTAGAAGCGACGCTGTGTAATATTATTAGACTGTATAGGGATATAAGGGTCACAGGGGATATAAGGAAGAGGACGCCCTATAGGAAGACCCTTATAGATAGCTATAGCAAGTTTAAGACCGGGATAATTAAGAATTAGACTTAATGCGGTAAATATAACATTTATAGCTAACTCTTAAAGGGTATATAGCTAACTAGTAAGAATAGGGAAAGAACTAGAGATAATAATAGATTTAGATATAGAAGCGCTAGTAGGTGTAATAAAGCCTTATAGTAGGAACTACGGTAGACTCGTTAATAGGCTAGGTATGTAGGTATCGAATAAAGTCAATAACGTAATAATAACTAGTGGAGTGGTTGCCTAATAGATTAACTCTAATTGTATTCTAAGAATTACTATAAGGAAGGAACTATCTAGGTAGGGACTAAGGGTCCTTAAATACATAACCGTACTCCTATAAAATCCTTTTTATACGTAATATACGTGTTATATATAAGGTACGTAAGTTCCTCTTATTCCTCTTATTTAATATATAGCACGTTATATAACCTTAGCTACTATTCCTCGTTATATAGTTCTACGGGTTTTATCTTAAACTATACTTATATTAACTAACTAGCTTCCTCTAACTCTTCTTTAAGTAGTTATAATATTATACTTAAAGCGTCCNTAANACTATCNCCCTNNTTTTTATNTTTATNCTTAAAGATNCCTANTATCTCTAAGTTGTTTNNTAGAGGTATAATATCCGTCTAATTAATTTAGTTAATATTATTACTTATAATGCCTAAAGCCTCTTCTTCTTTATACGCGTAACGTTGTGCTCGCACTATTACTATAATTTTGTCGCTTAGTAAAATAATACTATCTCTATATTCTTATTATATAAAAGAGGGGTTAGTTTATATTACGTTGGCAAGTCCTTTATCTTAACAGCCCTCTTCCTATTTAGAGTATACTAGAGTAAACGTTTAATTGTTTTATAATATTCGCTCTACTTCTAACGCTAAATATACACGTCTTATAACTCTTAATAGTCTCTAAGTTCCCTAAGTAATTTATTATAGGGTCTTATGTTTAATCTGCTACTATAAAGCTTAATAGTAACCTAGTATAGGCCCTTATAAAGCTTAAGTATTCTTAAGATACGGAACAGAAGGCCCTAGATGCCTATATTACGGCATCTACCTATTTACTTCGTCTTAAGAAAGTTTGTAAGAAGGTTTGTTTTAAGGAATAGAAACTTATAAAATAAGGTTTATAGGAACTTAATAATAAAAAAACGGATTCTCTTCTAATAGAGGAGAAAATAACTCCGAGTAGTTTAGCAGTCGTTCTTCTTAGGTCCCCTTTAGGTAACTTATTCTTTAGCGATTTTTCTTTATTAATATTACTTAACCTTTTCTCTTTTAATACTCCTATATCTTTCCTATAGCATTTTTTAGGTTCTCTAGTAGTTCCTAGGTAGTCTTATTATAGCCTATTTACTTTACTTTATACTATATTTTATTATCTATATCCTTATAACTAATAATCTTTAAAACTTGCTATTTATCTTCCTTTTATCCTCTATACGTGTCTGCTTTATAGGCTAATAGCTTAACATTCCTATATATTAGCTTTAGTATTATAATATACTATATAGGGTAGATCTTTATCCTAGTTAGTAGGTTTAACTTAAATATAACTAATAAAATTTTCTGCGTAATTTTAAAAGGTCCTAGTTTAATATAGTCCAACTTCTTACTTAGTTATTAACTCTTAAAATTTTTATATAGTAGCTATACTTTATTTCCCTCCTTAAAATCTAGTCCCTTAGATCTCTTAGCATTATAGTACTTTTTTATCTTTTACTATACCACCTTAGCTATTTCCGTAAGGTCTATATAAAGATTTATTAAGCTCTTTATTCTTTACTTAGCTATACTACTTATTTTTTTTACTTAATATGGCGATAATAAGGTTTTTAGCTTATATCCGTAATTCGCCTTAAATAGTAACATGCCTATTCCTTCTTATAGTATTATATTATATATAAACTATATAACTAGTAATAGTAATACCTAATTATTCTATATATAATTAATATAATGCCTTAGATACTGTTCTAGTGTTTAATTTAATCTTTCTATTTAACTGTCTGTCTATAAATAATATACGGTAGAAGTTACTGCTTAAACTCCTTACTCTACTAAGAATACTTCTTAGAATACTATTATAAATTTTAGATCCCTATCTAATATAATCTTATTTAGTGCTCTATATCTTATAAATACTTCTTTAATATAGATTCTAGCAATATCTTCTGCTAATATTTCTTCTGTATATACTATAAAGTATCCCTACTTTATAAGCTTGTCTACTATTACTAAGATCGCGTTATGATTTTATCTAGTAATAGGATCTCTTAACTTTAGTAACTTAATAATAAAGTCCTATAATATAACCTCCTATGGTCTCTCTAGTATTTTAATAGGTTATAGCTCTCTATATAGCTTATGCCTTATTAGTTTATTTCTTTAGCAATTTAGATATTCCTTAATAATTTTCCGTGCTAAACCCCAGATTCTATTAATAATATACTCCTCTTAAAGTCTTAACACTAAGCCTATAGCTCCGTTATATCCTTAAATTGGTCCTTTATAAAATAACTTAATAAACTTCTTTGTAATAGATCTTAGTATATACATCGCTTCTTAATTTTTATACTACTTTAAGTTTAGATCCTCTGTTTATACGTTTAGGATCTTTTATATTTAATTACTCTCTAGTAATTTATGGATCTTCTCTTCTTATATTACTACGATTTTTGGATAATTATATCTAATTAATCTATTTATATCCCTTTGCAATAAAGCCCCTAATGGCTTTTTATTATTTTATAGTTTAGTCTTTTTACTTAAAGTATTTGCTCATGCATTTTCTATACCCTTAGTATACTAAATCTTAAAATAGTATTCTATAAGTATCTCCGCCTATTTAACCTGTTTATAATTAAGTTCTTTTATTATTAAGAACCCCGTTAGGTTCTTATAATCTGTTTTAACTATAAATAGTTTTTCTATGCCTTATAAGAATAATCTCTATTTCTTTAGTACTATAACTATACCTAATAACTCCTTATTATAGATATTATAGTTTAGTTCTAGTAGTGTTATCTTTTAACTATATTATACTACTAGGTGCTATTTATCTTTATATTTTTATAGAAAGTACGCTCCTAATATATAGTTTAATATATCCGTTTTAACTACTGTCTCTAACTATAGTTAATAAATTTTAAGAACTGGCTCCTAGGTGAACAACTATTTAATTTTCTTAAATAGTTTCTTTTATTCTTTTCCCTATACCCATAGTTCTTCCTTCTTTATTAGTTTTATAAGTGGCTTAATATCCTTTAACTATTAAGCTATAAACCTTCTACAGTAGTTGCAGAACCCTAGAAATAACCTTAACTATATTATATTTTCTAGTTTTTACTAATTTACTATGGCTTTAATCTTCTTTAGATCTATACTAAGTTGGCCTAGTTTAATAATAAATCTAATAAAATCCGTCTTCCTAGTAAAGAACTTATATTTCTTAATTGCTACTAGCATCTACTCTTNCTATAGTCTCCTTAAGACCTATTTAATATATTCTCTATATTCTTCCTTACTTATTAAGTAGATAATAATATTGTTAAGATATACTATAATAAATTTATCCAAGTGTTTTCTTAATATATTATTAATACGCTTCTAAAACGTCGCTAGTACGTTTATAAGCCCGAATTATATAACTAGTAGTTTATATAGTCCTTCCTTTAACCTAAAGGCTGCCTTCTATTTATTGCCTTCCTTAATTCTAATCTAATAGTACGCCTATCTTAGATCTATCCTTATAAAGATTTATATATTACCAATCCTATCTTAAATTTTACTAATTAAGGGTAAAGAATACCTATCCTTCTTAGTAATGCTATTTAACTATTTATAGTTAATATATAGCCTAAGTTTTTTATTCTTCTTTAGTACGAATAGTACTGGATATCCTGCTAATAACTATAATAGTCTAATATACCCTTTTTAAAGATTTTTCTAGACAAACTCCTTAAGTACCTATAACTCTTTTTCTATTAACTTATAAGTTAGGTAGAACCTTAAACTTATTTTTAGTTTTAACTCTATCTTATAGTCCTATACTATATACTCTAANAGCTTTTTACTTTCTAGTAACTATAACTTTTTGCTATATTTATGGTATCTCTTTAGTATATAACTTAATCCTTAATTAGTCTCCTTATATATCGCTCTAACTTAGTACTATACTAATTTAGTTTATTATTATATCTTATATTATTATATATCTTTAATATTAACCTAACCTATAACCTAATTAATTTTTAGATTATATTTCTGTAACTAAGGTATTCCTAATACTGCCTTATTATTCCCTAATAGTAATATATTAAAAGACATCTTAACTTATCTCCCTTTAATGGTTATCTAAATTAGTCCTATTTTAAGATTAATAATGCCTCCTCTATAGGCTATTAGATCTCCTAAAATTATTACTAATAAATAAGGGTGCTTTTTTTGCCTATATAGTAGCCCTATCCTTTTAACTGCTACTAGTAAGATATAGTTTTATATTACTCTACTATCTACTAATACCTTAAACCGTTAATCTTGCTATTTAATTCTTAGATTTAGGTGTTATTCTTAAATTCCTTTAAGGGTTTAAGGCTTTATTACTAGCTCCCTTTAGTTTTATAGGCCTCTACTTTTCCTAACTATTAGCTACTTAATCTTGTTATATTTAGCTTATTCTTTAGCTAATACCTAGTTTACTTTTTATCTTTAATATACTATAGATAGGTATTCTCTAGATATTCCTACTATTATTATCTATCTAAGCATTCTTCTATAAGGAATCTTCCTGGTTAGAGTATTAAACTTTCTTCCTCTTAGATTTCTGCTAGATGCTATCCGTGTATATACTTAGCATTTTTATATTATTATTAATCTATTATCTAGTATATCCTTATAGGGTATTTCCGGTTTTTTTCCTTTAGATTCTTATGTATCTTATATATGTTATTTACGCATGCAATTTATAATAGCGTATAGTGTACTAAGTGCTTTAGGTTAACTCTTAACTCGTTTTTATCTTTAAGTTTAAACCTTTATTATACTAATTTAAATGTTATAACTTTATTTATAGGTACTAAGATGCGCCTTTTACTTCTTTAGTCCTCTAATTANTCCTCTAGATCTTTTAATATTATAATTAAGGCTCCCTTAATATAATTTATTGCTTTTTCCGTAATTAGGTAGTCTTAGATAACTTTTTTTATCCAACTATATATAAAAGTCTTCCCACTTATCATTATATCGTTGCCTATACCACTTTTAGTATAGCTATTAGAGTATATACGGTCTATCTATAAGGAAGTATCTTCTTATTACTGTATTATAATAGCCTTTTATATATTGTTCTTCGAACCTAGTAGGAATCCCTAAATCCTCTTCTTATTCTAGTTTAGTAAGCCACTTAGCTCTTAGTATGCCTATCTTAGGTCTATTAGTAATTCTTTATACTAGTACTCTGTCCTTTATACGTCCTAATATGCTAAATCTCTTATCTAGTTTCTGTTCTTGCTATAAGGTAATTCTTACTCTAAATTTCTCTATAGTTTCTTTCTTTTCGCGTCTTATAAGTAGATCCTTAAAGTCTTTTTACTTTTTAATCTTAGTATTAAACTCTTAATCTTTAGTCTAAACATCTTATTTAACTAGTAAGTCCTTTAGGTCTATATATCTATCTCCTAATCTAACTACTATTTATATTATAGATTCTCTAATCTATAG
>NW_027137568.1:2924438-2950602 GCF_001692895.1 Cenococcum geophilum 1.58
GAATCAATCATCATTCCTACAATTGGTCCATTGAAGATTGGCATATAATAAATATCTGTCTGTCAATTTATCTTTTCTAATTTAATTTGTGATTTTTCATAGATTCCGTAAATATATTTAATTATTATATCTTATTAATCCATTAATGATTATGATCAATATATCCAAATATATATTATATTATGATATTTCTTTCCTTATCCGGGTACCATGAGTAAATTCCGCTTTAATTGCCTATATTCGGATTTTGGAATAATAGCGGTATAATCTCATTTTTTATTCATTCCCATATCGATTCATTTCTATTTTCTCGAATTATTTAGAAATATATCTTGGTGAAATGCCTTTATCGATTCCACCATATCATTTTTCTAGTTTTTTCATTAGGCTATTACGGATTCTCTCTTAGCCATTCCCTTGATCTCAAGAATTCCTCCCTTTATTTCCATAATCGGATGATCATATTTTAAAATTCTCAATTATTCGGGATTCATTTCTTCAAAACCTGATATAATTTGATCCTGGAAAATTTTAATGCGTCTTTTTAAAAATAATCAATATAAATTCAATTTGGATGATTGATCCTATTTCTAGATGGGATATTTATCATATAATTATTATGACTTTTCGATTATATAATCCTTACAATTCGAGATAATCGGATATTTCGGGTTCCCTGTTGCATATCTCTCCTATTTTCCTTTCTATTTATCGTTCAAAATTTTCTAATAATCAATATTCCTATATCTATTATTTTTATATCATATTTATCAATTTCATTTATCGGATATTATACTGATTTGATCCTTTGATGATCTCTTGGATTTTTTACGATATCCTTTCTTATATCCTCATAATTTTCTCTTTTCCAATTATTATAATTTATTTCCTTTTTAGCGATTTCTTATTCAATTGGATTTCCCCCTGGATTTTTCTTGCTCGACGATTTGATCGAGCCTCAATAAAAAGAGGACGATTAATCCTTCTCTTAGGGCAAAAAAATAATAATTTCAAGGATATATTGGAATTAAAATATTCAAAAGATAGGAATTTTGTTTGGAAGAATGTTTTGAAAGAATTCTTGCTTCATTTTATCCATCTAGGCATTATTATCCTAGATCCCGGGAAGACAAGGCATAGAATTCTTATTGAATTCTCCGAATATTCCCGGATATGATTCCAATCCGATAACTTCCGAAATATGCATCCGTCTATTTTGTATTCTGCCGGATATTATTAATCGAATCCCTTCGAATCTCTGAAATTCTCAATATTCTGCACATATAAATCGCAATCTTCATCTCGTAATATGGGCTGCTATGAGATTTTATCCTTCTCCCGACAATTCTATTTCCTGAACGGTTTGTCATTATATTTGATTGGGGAGAAATATATTATTCTTATATCTCTATCATAATAAAATGATTCGCTGTTTTTAATATCATTATCACGCTCGTTGTTGCAATCGCGCATATTTCTTCTTCTCCCTGAAACCGTAATATTCATTATTATATTGATTTAATTACATCTGCCTATAATATGAGATCTTTGGTTGAATCTCTATGATCCATAGAAATTCCTATTTTATTTTTTCTCCCTCTATCACAATGCGCTGCTAAATTCATATTATAATATTGATGGAGGATGTTCTTCTCAATCTCTTCGATCAAATCAATTATATTCATATCTAAATTCTATTTTGGGCATCTTGATATATCATTGCTCCGTATCATACGATTTTCCAATATATTGCACCGAATATAATTATATTCTCCTTATTCTCCTTGAATGCATCGGAATATATGATTGTGCATATAATGCATATTCTTTTCCTAAAATATCCGCATGCCAATACATAAATTCCTCGGGGAATCAGGGGATGGATCTATCAAGGAAGGAATATCATTAAGAATCTTAATCGTTAATCGCAATAATAACCGTTGGTGAGTAATACTTCTTAGAATACTACTATAAATCTTAGATCCCTATCTAATATAATCTTATTTAGTGCTCTATATCTTATAAATACTTCTTTAATATAGATTCTAGCAATATCTTCTGCTAATATTTCTTCTGTATATACTATAAAGTATCCCTACTTTATAAGCTTGTCTACTATTACTAAGATCGCGTTATGATTTTATCTAGTAATAGGATCTCTTAACTTTAGTAACTTAATAATAAAGTCCTATAATATAACCTCCTATGGTCTCTCTAGTATTTTAATAGGTTATAGCTCTCTATATAGCTTATGCCTTATTAGTTTATTTCTTTAGCAATTTAGATATTCCTTAATAATTTTCCGTGCTAAACCCCAGATTCTATTAATAATATACTCCTCTTAAAGTCTTAACACTAAGCCTATAGCTCCGTTATATCCTTAAATTGGTCCTTTATAAAATAACTTAATAAACTTCTTTGTAATAGATCTTAGTATATACATCGCTTCTTAATTTTTATACTACTTTAAGTTTAGATCCTCTGTTTATACGTTTAGGATCTTTTATATTTAATTACTCTCTAGTAATTTATGGATCTTCTCTTCTTATATTACTACGATTTTTGGATAATTATATCTAATTAATCTATTTATATCCCTTTGCAATAAAGCCCCTAATGGCTTTTTATTATTTTATAGTTTAGTCTTTTTACTTAAAGTATTTGCTCATGCATTTTCTATACCCTTAGTATACTAAATCTTAAAATAGTATTCTATAAGTATCTCCGCCTATTTAACCTGTTTATAATTAAGTTCTTTTATTATTAAGAACCCCGTTAGGTTCTTATAATCTGTTTTAACTATAAATAGTTTTTCTATGCCTTATAAGAATAATCTCTATTTCTTTAGTACTATAACTATACCTAATAACTCCTTATTATAGATATTATAGTTTAGTTCTAGTAGTGTTATCTTTTAACTATATTATACTACTAGGTGCTATTTATCTTTATATTTTTATAGAAAGTACGCTCCTAATATATAGTTTAATATATCCGTTTTAACTACTGTCTCTAACTATAGTTAATAAATTTTAAGAACTGGCTCCTAGGTGAACAACTATTTAATTTTCTTAAATAGTTTCTTTTATTCTTTTCCCTATACCCATAGTTCTTCCTTCTTTATTAGTTTTATAAGTGGCTTAATATCCTTTAACTATTAAGCTATAAACCTTCTACAGTAGTTGCAGAACCCTAGAAATAACCTTAACTATATTATATTTTCTAGTTTTTACTAATTTACTATGGCTTTAATCTTCTTTAGATCTATACTAAGTTGGCCTAGTTTAATAATAAATCTAATAAAATCCGTCTTCCTAGTAAAGAACTTATATTTCTTAATTGCTACTAGCATCTACTCTTNCTATAGTCTCCTTAAGACCTATTTAATATATTCTCTATATTCTTCCTTACTTATTAAGTAGATAATAATATTGTTAAGATATACTATAATAAATTTATCCAAGTGTTTTCTTAATATATTATTAATACGCTTCTAAAACGTCGCTAGTACGTTTATAAGCCCGAATTATATAACTAGTAGTTTATATAGTCCTTCCTTTAACCTAAAGGCTGCCTTCTATTTATTGCCTTCCTTAATTCTAATCTAATAGTACGCCTATCTTAGATCTATCCTTATAAAGATTTATATATTACCAATCCTATCTTAAATTTTACTAATTAAGGGTAAAGAATACCTATCCTTCTTAGTAATGCTATTTAACTATTTATAGTTAATATATAGCCTAAGTTTTTTATTCTTCTTTAGTACGAATAGTACTGGATATCCTGCTAATAACTATAATAGTCTAATATACCCTTTTTAAAGATTTTTCTAGACAAACTCCTTAAGTACCTATAACTCTTTTTCTATTAACTTATAAGTTAGGTAGAACCTTAAACTTATTTTTAGTTTTAACTCTATCTTATAGTCCTATACTATATACTCTAANAGCTTTTTACTTTCTAGTAACTATAACTTTTTGCTATATTTATGGTATCTCTTTAGTATATAACTTAATCCTTAATTAGTCTCCTTATATATCGCTCTAACTTAGTACTATACTAATTTAGTTTATTATTATATCTTATATTATTATATATCTTTAATATTAACCTAACCTATAACCTAATTAATTTTTAGATTATATTTCTGTAACTAAGGTATTCCTAATACTGCCTTATTATTCCCTAATAGTAATATATTAAAAGACATCTTAACTTATCTCCCTTTAATGGTTATCTAAATTAGTCCTATTTTAAGATTAATAATGCCTCCTCTATAGGCTATTAGATCTCCTAAAATTATTACTAATAAATAAGGGTGCTTTTTTTGCCTATATAGTAGCCCTATCCTTTTAACTGCTACTAGTAAGATATAGTTTTATATTACTCTACTATCTACTAATACCTTAAACCGTTAATCTTGCTATTTAATTCTTAGATTTAGGTGTTATTCTTAAATTCCTTTAAGGGTTTAAGGCTTTATTACTAGCTCCCTTTAGTTTTATAGGCCTCTACTTTTCCTAACTATTAGCTACTTAATCTTGTTATATTTAGCTTATTCTTTAGCTAATACCTAGTTTACTTTTTATCTTTAATATACTATAGATAGGTATTCTCTAGATATTCCTACTATTATTATCTATCTAAGCATTCTTCTATAAGGAATCTTCCTGGTTAGAGTATTAAACTTTCTTCCTCTTAGATTTCTGCTAGATGCTATCCGTGTATATACTTAGCATTTTTATATTATTATTAATCTATTATCTAGTATATCCTTATAGGGTATTTCCGGTTTTTTTCCTTTAGATTCTTATGTATCTTATATATGTTATTTACGCATGCAATTTATAATAGCGTATAGTGTACTAAGTGCTTTAGGTTAACTCTTAACTCGTTTTTATCTTTAAGTTTAAACCTTTATTATACTAATTTAAATGTTATAACTTTATTTATAGGTACTAAGATGCGCCTTTTACTTCTTTAGTCCTCTAATTANTCCTCTAGATCTTTTAATATTATAATTAAGGCTCCCTTAATATAATTTATTGCTTTTTCCGTAATTAGGTAGTCTTAGATAACTTTTTTTATCCAACTATATATAAAAGTCTTCCCACTTATCATTATATCGTTGCCTATACCACTTTTAGTATAGCTATTAGAGTATATACGGTCTATCTATAAGGAAGTATCTTCTTATTACTGTATTATAATAGCCTTTTATATATTGTTCTTCGAACCTAGTAGGAATCCCTAAATCCTCTTCTTATTCTAGTTTAGTAAGCCACTTAGCTCTTAGTATGCCTATCTTAGGTCTATTAGTAATTCTTTATACTAGTACTCTGTCCTTTATACGTCCTAATATGCTAAATCTCTTATCTAGTTTCTGTTCTTGCTATAAGGTAATTCTTACTCTAAATTTCTCTATAGTTTCTTTCTTTTCGCGTCTTATAAGTAGATCCTTAAAGTCTTTTTACTTTTTAATCTTAGTATTAAACTCTTAATCTTTAGTCTAAACATCTTATTTAACTAGTAAGTCCTTTAGGTCTATATATCTATCTCCTAATCTAACTACTATTTATATTATAGATTCTCTAATCTATAGCGAAGCCGCTTACTTCTTACTTATAGGTGTCCTTATTTATATCCTAAACTCTTAACCCCTTAAATTCTTTAATCCTAAGCTTGCCTCTTTTTTAAGCTACGCTCTAGCCTTAGTTTAATTAGGCTTTACTAGTGTTCTTATCTTATCTTAGGGGTCTTAGATCTTATTTATTTTATCTTAAGAGTCTTATACCATTAGGAACACTTATCCTAAGCTTATTTATATATTTTTAAACTAAGCTATTACCCTACTCTATTAGTTTACGTCTATTATAGGTCCTTAAGCATACCTTATCTCCTCTTAAGAATCTTAGTTATCTTTTATCTCGTCTTAAGAATCTTAAGCCTTTAGCCTTTTGCCTTTATTAAGTGGTAAGCTAGCACTAGCAGTTATTTACTTACTTAATTGTCTCTAGATATTACTCCTTCTATTTTATAAAGTAATAGATGCCGTATTTAATGGTATTATAATACCCGTTACTAAACCTTACTTTATAGCGGTCTCAGTCTCTACTTCTATTACGTTATTAAGGTTTAGATACCCCTAGTTAGTTTCTTTACTATCTTTATTGCTATTAATTAATAAGTACTCCGACTCTATTATTATTATTACTAATTATTATCCGTATATTACTATAATATCTTAATCTAGCTTATAGAGTTAATCTTATTTTTTATCTAACTCTTTAGTTTCTTTAAGTCCTCTTAACTCTAGCTCTTATAGCTAATAGCTTATACTATACTTAGCGTCTTTATAAATTTAGTATACGTTATTATAACAAAATATAAAACTTCTAATTAAACACTCTTTTGTTCCTTATAGTATACTATTATCCCTTTATACGTATATGTTATATACTATTAGTCTAGTTCCCTTTACTATATAGTAACTCTAACTACTTCTATAGTCTCTAGCGAAATAATTCTATTTTCCGCAATTTATATAAGCTCCGTCTTTAAACTATTACTTTTACTATAGAGTCCGCTTAAACGTCTTCCGCTATTAAGATTCTTAGTTTAGCTTATACTCCTTAATCCTATAATTACTTAATCCTTAACTTCTAGGTTTCTATAGTTACTTTCCCTATCTCTTATAGGTTTCTTTAATACCACTTAGGTCTATTAGCTTTGCGCCATACTATAGTTTCTAATTTAGCTTTAGTTATTACGTGCTCTACGTCTTATATAACTATAGAACTCTATCCTAGCCTTTCTTAACCTATTCCCTTTAGAAGATCCTATTATTAATCTTAATTGCTTAATCTATTAATTCCCTTAAGGTATCCGCATCTTTTATTAGAATAATTACATCCTAGACTTTAGCCTTAAGTCCCTATTTATACTATACTATAAGCGCCTTATCATTCTATTTAACCTATATAGTAAGTGTTTAAAACTATATCGTATACTTAATTACTAAAGTTCGCTATATTAGGTCCTAAAGCTTTCTCTCTGCTATAGTTATTGCTTTTAGGTCCCTAAATATCTATATTAATTATTTCATAAATCCTACTTAGCTAGAAAACACAAATCATACCTCTTAATTAGTAGTAGTTATTCCGTTAGTCTATATTTCCGTTAAGTAGGGTTTAAACCATTTAAGTGCCTAACCCGTTAGGAATAGTCCTACGTAGGCTATCTAATCTATTATCGTGGCTAACTTAACCCCTTCTTGCATAACTTTAAAATGTATTTACCTTAGGAATCCCTTAAGCTTTAATCTCTCCCCTAAGAATTATTTAATTAAAGGTAACTTAACCTTTACTGCTCCGATTCTATTAAGTCTATTTTTAAGTACTATATTATTTTCTATTAACTAGTTAACGACTTCTTATAATTATCCTACTATTACAGGTTATTACGAGTTAGTATCCGCTATACTAGTGTTACCCCCTAACCTTAAAGTAGTTGCCGCCGTTAATGGCGTTATAGTGGCTGCTTTTAGTGGCATGTTATTTAACTTATTAAAACCGTAACTATAGTAGTAATTATATAACGGAGCCTTATAGTAGGAACTACGGTAAACTCGTTAATGGGCTAGGTATATAGGTATTAAATAAAGTCAACAACGTAATAACAATTAGTGGAGTGGTTGCCTAATAGATTAACTCTAATTATATTCTAAAAATTACTACAAGGAAGGAACTATTTAGGTAGGGACTAAGGGTCCTTAAATACACAACTGTACTCCTATAAAATCCTTCTTATACGTAATGTACGTGTTATACATAAAGTACGTAAGTTCCTCTTATTCCTCTCCTTTAATACGTAGCACGTTATATGACCTTGGCTACTATTCCTCGTTACATGGTTTCACGGGTTCCATCTTAAACCGTGCTTATATTAACCAACTAGCTTCCTCCAACTCTTCTCCAAGTAGTCGTAACATCGTACTTAAAGCGTCTGTAATAGTAGGAATATAAAACATAGGAATAGAAAGCTCTATATAAAATAAGTAGTAACTAGGGTGCAGATATAAGAGATAGAAGTTTTAAATATCCTAGAAAAAGTAGAAATAGAAGAAGCGAGGAACAATAGAGAGGTAAAGGACCCTTGCCGGGGGTCCGCCACCTATCTATTATATAGTATAACTATAGCAATATAAACCACCGTCTTATAAGGCCCTTACTAGATAGTCTAGACCTAGAGAAATACTATATCCTTGCTATAAAAGAGCCGTACTATAATACCTATATATAATTAATATACTGCCCCTAAGGATTTTAGCTCTTATATAAACCAAAAGCAGCCACACGCGTATACTTTATAATTAGTAAAACTATTAGCCTGTCCTTATAGTTATAATAGGTAGTTAATCTAAATATTACAGTTATAATAATTTAGATATATAGAGGACTGGTATAAATCATTAATATATATAACCCTAGGGTTAAAGGAGTCCTATAAATAAAGAATATTATATTGGTAATAAGCCTACTTAAAACCAAAGGTATAGAGTTTATCCTATTAGGAGATATAAACCTCTACTACCTATAGTGGGGGGGTATCCACGTCGTTGCTAAATAATAGGTAGAGTGCTTATTAAAAGCTATAGACACCTAGGGCCTTAAGCTAGCTACCCCCCCTAGAGCAATTATATGGTAATGAGGACCCGCTAGAAGTATAATTAACCTTACATTTATAGACGAAGGCCTATACTAGAGACTTAAAAGGTATAACCCCAAAGAAGAATAGGCACTTATCTTAGACTATATCCCCATCTAAATATAGCTAGATTTAGACATTAAGGCGTAACTAAATAGTAAAAGATACGCAATAAGGATGCTTAAGGCAAACAGTTTCCTTAATATAGTAGAATAATAACTCTAAGACCTAGAAGAAATCTACCTAATGCTAAATAAGCAAGGCTTATTAGCTACCCCTAAGGAAATCAACCGAAGACTAGAAAGGATCTAGGCAGTAATTAAAAATAGGCTAGAAGAGCACTACCCGGTCTTAAGACCGGGCCCCTATACGCGATACGTATGGTCCATATAATGCGTAGTTCTTATAGCTAGCCAATAACAAGTAAGAAGGAAATACTTAAGTAGCTATAACCCTAAAGATAAGAGACGATATAAAGATATAAAAAACTAGTTAAAGAATACCCTAAAAAAAGAAGTAAGGAATAACTAGAGACAATTTATAAATAAGTATACTTTTAACCTAAGCCTCCCCTATAACAAGGGCCTGTAGGCTATAGCGAAATAGGTAAAGAAAAAGGTAGGGCGATTAGCAGAAGACCTATACCTACTACCCCTATAAAGAGTAGGGGAATTATAGGCCACTAATAATAACGATAAGAAGGCAAAGATCCTTATAGAAAGGTTCTTCCCCTAACTAGCTCTAGCAGACCTTAGTAATATCACGGGTAAAGTACCAGTAACTCGCCTATGGGTTAACAGCGACATAATAATAGAGGAAATGGCCAGAACTATTAGCCGCCTTTTAAATAATATAGTACTAGGTCTAGATGGGATTCTAAATAAGGCCTTAAAGACCTATAGACCACTTATAGCACTTTAGCTTATAGATATAGCTAAAGCATACTTTGCTATAGGCTACTACCTACGACTTAGAAGATCTATAACGACGGTTATTCTATAAAAAGAAGGTAAAGCAGATTACTTAATCCTAGAAAGCTACCGCCCTATTGCCTTAGAAAACACCCTTAATAAGATCTTAGAAAAGGTAATAGCGGACTATATAGTAGATATAGCTAAGGAATATACCCTACTACTATAGAGCTAAATAGGGGCAAGAAAGAACCACTTAACACTATTAGCACTTACGCTACTTACTACCACCATTAAATCTATATGGGCGATATAAAGGGACTTTATAATATCAATACTTAGCCTAGATATTAGTAGCGCTTATAATAATATACCCTATAAGCGTCTCCTATATATCCTTAGGGTAAAAGGCTTCCTAAAATGGATTATATAATTTATCTAAGGGTTTATAGGTTAGAAAGAAATATTATTAGTCTTTAGCGGATACCAAAGCCCTCCTATCGCAGTTGTAATAGAAATACTATAAGGATTATCCCTCTCGCCTATACTCTTTCTTTTCTTTATAAGCAACCTACTTAACTCCTTTAAGGAAGGGGCGACCTAGGGGATAGGCTTTGTTAACGACACAAACCTAATTATATACGGGCTGTTAGTCGTAAAGAATTGCAGAATGCTAAAGAAAGCTTATAATACCTATATAGAATAGGTAAGACAATATAGAGTCTAATTCTTACTAAAGAAATACTAGCTAATTTATTTTATAAGAAAACGCAACCAATCTATAGATCTTTAGTATATAATCCATATTTAAGGCTTTAGGGATTAACCAGTTTAGGGCCTAAGGGTATTAGGAGTATAGGTAAATAGTAAGCTCTAGTGGAGCGTATATACAACGCAAGCGGCCTATAAGGGCTAAGTATAGTATATCGCATTATCTAGGATTGTTAATTCTATATAGGGCCTATGCTTCTAGAGGTCACGCCTACTATATACAGCAGTTGTCCGGCCAACTATAATATATAGGTCCAGTATCTAGGCCATTAGAGAATCTAAGAAAGGCCCCCCTAAGTTGCTCCTTAAACTACTCTAAAAGGTCTAAATAGCCTGCCTTTAGAGTATAATAGGCGGATATAAGCGAACGGCTATAGCACTGCTTAAAAAGGAAGCTAATATTCCCCCCCTATAACTATATATTAAAGCCGCTGCAATATAAAGGGCCTAAAATAAACGCAACTCTAATATTATAAAGTATATTAAGACACGCCTAAATAAACTATGGAGTGTATAATTATAGCACCTATTGTACTAACCACGTGCTTACGCGTTCGGTATACTAGGTACGCGTTTACGCGTTTAGTGCACCAACCACTCGCTTACGCGTCTGGTGTACTTATAAAGCACTAACTAATTAGGGGGGAGGCGCATTAGTATATAGACCACGTAGTCTGCTTTATATAATCGACAGTTACTATTATCTAAAAGAGTATATAATACTATACATATTTCGTGCCCCTGGATCTAACTTACTCGTGCTATTAAGTTAGTACGAATACTGATTAGTGAGCGCGCACAGATTAGCAATTACTTAATACCTCCCCCCAAGCGATATACGACAGCAACTACCCGTTTAGACTCCTAGTACGACCTACTAGAAGGTTGGAAGTCGGGGATTACGGACCTATTACTAACTCTATATACTTATTTAAGTCTTAGTGCGGTTTACTAGAAGTTTATAAACGCGAATATAGACCTTTACGGAACCCCTTATCCTTAACCCCCTTAAACCTTAAACCTCTTCGGACCTTATAGAAACCTCCTACCCTTCTACAAACTATTACGGACCCGTCAATCGCCTTTATAGACCACTATAAGACCTCTTAAACTATTACGGACCCGCTAATTGATTTTACGGACCGTTATAAGACCTCCTCCACCTGCTATAAGCTACTACTACCCACTACAGCTTATATAGATATACTACGCTATATAATATGGCAGATATAACTAAGCAAATTAGTAAAGGTTAAAAGAAGTGGAGTTAGGGAGTTAACCTTACGTCTACAGACGGCGTTAACGACTATATTAATTTCAAAATCCTTAAATACGGACACTATAAGCTTCTAAACGACGACCTATAGGAGCAATATAAGGAAGACTTTGTGGACTTTACGGAAGCTATTCTTAAGGCTTATAACCCTACTGCCATCTATAACCTACGAACCCTTTTACGTTACTAAGGTGTATAGGTTAAAAAGGATAAACGAGTTACTATTATATGGTCCTTATATAACATAATATAGGAGAAGGACTAAACGGAATAGACTAAAGAGAAAATCCTAGACTAGGTTAAAGCCACTAATAAACTCTTTACTTCTCCTAAACTTAATGGCATCACTAGCCTTATACCTAACCTACTTAACTAAATTCGTCCTATAAATCTAAGCGATTTTAGAATTAATTTTACGGGCTAAAGTACACCTAGTACTTAAGTTATGGACCGTAATACCCCTGTAAACTAAAATACGGACTAAAACCCCCCTATTACCCAAGCTATAGATCTATAACCTACCTAAGTTATAGATCTGCAACCCACTTAAGTAAAGACCTACGGTAAGGAGCTAGCTAACTTAGCTAAGCTCTATACTAACGAATCAAAGTATAGTGGTAAAAATAATAACTTTAACTTTAAACTAACTATCTTTACGGACCTTTACTAGAAGGCTGATATTCCTAAATAAGAGTTTAACTAAGCCTACTCTACTATACTGCGCGGCCTAGCACTTAACTACTACTACACTAACCTTAAGAGTAACCCCCTTAGTGTTCCCTTTAATAAGCTATGCAAAGCTACGCGTAACTACTTTAAAGGACCGGAATATAAGCGTGATATTCTTACTTAATGGAATGCGACTAAGCTACGGACCGTAATTAACAAGAATACTAAAAAATCAACTATAGAGTGCCTGTAAATTCTCATTAAAGACCTTTAGCACCTATAGTACGGCCTTAACACTAAGCTTTAAACAGACGACTTCCTATATAACAAACTTATTACGGCCTACTAGGAAGTAGAGCCCTATAAGTACGCCTATTATAAGCCTATAGACATCTTAGCTGGCCTTATTAATGACCTACGCTCCTCTATTATAATATATAAAGTCTTAAACCCACCGGGCAGTACTTAAGCCTTTACTACGGATATCTAATATCTATAAACAAACTCAGACGTCTACTTTACGGACCGCTGTTACTGCTAGTAGCACCCGTACCAACTAAGTCCCTATAACCCCCGTAGCAACCCCTATATAAAAACATACCCCCGCAGACAAACCAGCTAGAAGTGCTTTATGTGCGGTAAGAAAGGATATTAGTTTATAAGGCATACCTAGAAAGAACGTAACAAGTCTAGAAAGAGACTTAATAGCCGTATTAACTAGTTTATTTTGGAATACAAAGGAGAGGAAATAGAAGAGCTCCCTAATAAGTTAATAGAAGCCCTTATAATTAACTTTAACTTAGACGCTTAAGAATAAGAGACCTTAGAGATATTCCTAACCACTTTTAGACCTTTTACAGACAGCTAAGCCTTTAATATTACAACCGTATTAGCCAACCGTTCCTTTATATATTTAGTTACGCCTAAAAACTATTTTGTAAGCACCTCTATTACAGACATTATAGATTATAAGTAGGACCTATTTATATATATCACCATAGAACGCTATACCCCTAAGGAATTCTACAGTGTTATAATCGACATAGGTACCTCTAAGAAGTCTACTATAGGCTACGGACAATACCTTGTATATAGGACCACTATAAATAACAATACGGACATTAATATTACGTAAACTAGGGCCGTAAACGTCTAATTCGGTATCGGCTTAACCGCATTAATTAGATTAGTTAAAGTTAAGACTCTAATTAGCCTAGTTAACTTCCACGTAGTAAAAGCGGATACCCCCTTCCTACTCTATCTTGCAGACATAGATAGGTTATAGGTGTACTATAACAATGTTACGGACACCTTAATTGGCCCTATAACTACCCTAGGAAGCAAGCATATTACCTTACCAATTACACAACAATTTAGATACCCGTTCCTTATATAGGGAGAGACTTTACGGACCTATATTTAGGAATCTTTTAACTATAACCCGCGCTACCTTACTAGTACTAAGATCTACCGCCTATACCGCCGTTTCGGCCACCTATTAGCCGAAAAGCTGTATAGAGTCCTTAAACGCTCTAGATATAATAACGTTAATAGGAAAGCAATTAACTACCTAACTAAATACTGCTCCTTCTACCAGAAATACGGATATTCCCTAGGCCGATTTAAGTTCACCCTTTATAAGGACCTTAACTTTAACCACTTAGTATACATAGATATTATGTATATTAACGGCAGTCTAGTATTATATATAATTAATAAGGCAACCCACTATTAAGCTACCTGTTAGTTGCAAAATATATTTATAAAATATACTTAGGATATTTTACGGACCTGCTAGATTAACATATACGTTGGACCTCCGCAGTATATCACCCACAACACTAGTAGGAACTTTATTAGTAAGGAATTCTAGTAGTATACTACGGCTATGGCTATATTAACAAAAGCCATTCTAGTTAAGGCGTACTAGTCTATTAGGCTTATTAAGTAAGCTTACTTAGCCTTATAGAGAGCTTACCAGATTATTACGGACGAGTATAAGGATATTTAAAAGGAACTGGCTTTACAGATGGCCGTAAAAGCTATTAATAACACCGCTAGCCCTAATAGACTAGTACCTACCCTCTTAGTTTATGGAGCCTACCTAAGGATAAGTAACCTAGGCCCTTCTGCCCCGTCTATTACGGAATAAGCAGCTATAATACGGAAGGTAATAACTAAAATAGTTAAGCTACGGGCCAAGCAAGCTATTAATAACGCCCTATACTACCGCAACGGACCTAATATAACTCTAGTATACAACCTCCCGCTTAACTCTAAAGTCCTTATATAGCGTAAAAGCGGCAGTTAGAATGGACCTTATTGTCTACTAGCCGTAGAAAACGAGACGTGCTATATATAGCTTTCTAGTAGGCCAACCAGCTTCAGAAGTACGTCTGTAAAACCCTACTTTTAACCCAAAAACACCTATAATGTTAAGCTAGATAAACTAGAAGCAACCGCCAAACTAAACGAACTAGAAGCAACTACCGAATTAGACGAACTAGAAGCACCCTTACCTACCCTAAAAGTCCCCTAAAAACCCACTAAACCTACTAAACCTACTGTAAAGCGTAGTTAAGGACGCCCCCGAAAGCACCCTATAGCTAAGAACCCTATAATAAAGAATTACCTAACCTTTGTAGGCATATCTGTAAGGTAATCTCCGCCTACGGATATATTAGTTCTAGTATAGGAAACCCCTTTTACAGACTTATAGCGTAAAGAGATTAACGGACTACTTAAAAAGGGTATCTTTACGGTTATAACGGAAAAAGATATTCCGTAAGGCGTCCGTATATTTAACTTACGCTTCGTTAACAAGATTAAGCACCCTAGTACTAATAAAGCTTTTAAGAAATTAAGGCTTATTATATAAGCTTATAACGACTAGGAAAAGGACCTAGTCCTTACACAATCGCCTATAATTTAATGAGTTAGTTAACGGATTATACTTACACTTATGCCTAAACTACAATAAACTAAACCTATAGCCCTTTACTTACGGGATATCTCGCAAGCCTATATATAGTCTAATACCTACCTAAGCAGAGATATCTTTATACAACTTATAACGGAACCTTGTAGTAGTAACTACGGTAGGTTCTATCAATGGGCTAGGTGTATAGGAAATACAAAGATAGTAGTTAATAACGTAATAATAACTAATAGAGTAGTTGCCTAATAGATTAACTCTAATTGTATTCTAAAAATCACTATAAGGAAGGAACTATCTAGGTAGGGATTAAGGGTCCTTAAATACATAACTGTACTCCTATAAAATCCTTTTTATATATAATATACGTGTTATATATAAGGTACGTAAGTTCCTCTTATTCCTCTTATTTAATATATAGTATATTATATAACCTTAGTTACTATTCCTCGTTATATAGTTCTACGGGTTTTATTCTAGACTGTGCTTATATTAACTAACTAGCTTCCTTTAACTCTTCTCTAAGTAGTTATAGCATTATACTTAAAGCGTTTATAATACTATCTCCCTCCTCTTTATCTTTATCCTTAAAGATACCTAGTATCTCTAAGTTATTTACTAGAGGTGTAATATTTGTCTAATTAATTTAGTTAATATTATTACTTATAATGCCTAAAGCCTTTTCTTCTTTATACGCGTAACGTCATGCCCGCACTATTACTATAATATTATTACTTAGTAAAATAATACCATCTCTATATTCTTATTATATAAAAGAGGGGTTAGTATATATCGCGTTAGTAAGTTCTTTATCTTAGCAACCCTCTTTTTATTTAGAGTATACTAAAGCAAACATTTAATCGTTTTATAATATTCGCTCTACTTCTAACGCTAAGTATACACGTTTTATAACTCTTAATAGTCTCTAAATTCCCTAAGTAATTTATTATAGGGTCTTATATTTAATCTACTGCTATAAAGCTTAATAGTAACCTAGTATAGGCCCTTATAGAGCTTAAGCGTTCTTAGGATACGGAATAGAAGGCCCTAAATACCCGCATTATAGCGTCTGCCTATTTACTTTATCTTAAGAAAGTTCGCAAGAAGGTTTATTTTAGGGAGTAGAAACTTATAAAATAAGATCTATAGGAACTTAGTAATAAAAGAACGGATTCTCTTCTAATAGAGAAGAAAATAACTCTAAGTAGTTTAGCAGTCGCTCTTCCTAAGTCCCCCTTAGGTAACTTATTCTTTAGCGATTCCTCTTTATTAATATTACCTAACCTTTTCTCTTTTAATACTCCTATACCTTTCCTATAGCGTTCTTTAGGTTCTTTAATAGCTTCTAGGTAGTCTTATTATAGCCTATTTACTTTACTTTATACTATATTTTATTATCTATATTCTTATAACTAACGATCTTTAAAACTTACTATTTATCTTCCTCTTATCCTTTATATATATCTACTTTATAAACTAGTAGCTTAATATTCCTATATGCTAGCTCTAGTATTACGATATACTATATAGGGTAGATCTTTATCCTAGCTAGTAGGTTTAACTTAAATATAACTAGTGAAATTTTCTATATAATTTTAAAAGGTCCTAGTCTAACGTAGTCTAACTTCTTACTTAGTTATTAACTTTTGAAATTTTTGTATAGTAGCTATACTTTATCTCCCTCCTTAAGATCTAGTCCCTTAAATCTCTTAGCATTATAGTACTTTTTTATTCTTTACTATACTACCTTAGCCGTTTTTATAAGGTCTATATAAAGATTTATTAAATTCTTTATTCTTTATTTAGCTGTACTACTTATCTTCTTTACTTAATGTAGTAATAATAAGGTTCTTGGCTTATATCTATAATTCGCCTTAAATAGTAACGTGCCTATTCCTTCTTATGGTGTTGCATTATATATAAACTATATAACTAGTAATAGCAATACCTAATTATTTTATATATAATTAATATAATGCCTTAGATACTATTCTAGTATCTAATTTAATCTTTCTATTTAACCGTCTGTCTATAGATAATATACAGTAAAAGTTACTACTTAAACTTTTTGTACTACTAAGAATACTTCCTAAAATGCTATTATAAATCTTAGATCTCTGTCTAATATAATCTTACTTAGTGCTTTATATTTTATAAATACTTCTTTAATATAGATTCTAGCAATATCTTCTGCTAATATTTCTTCTAAATATGCTATAAAGTATCCCTACTTTATAAGCTTATCTACTATTACTAAGATCGCGTTATAGTCTTATCCGGTAATAGGATCTTTTAACTTTAGTAACTTAATAATAAAGTCCTATAATATGACCTCCTATAGTCTCTCTAGTATTTTAATAGGTTATAGCTCTCTATATAGCTTATGCCTTATTAGTTTATTTCTTTAGTAATTTAGATATTCTTTTATAACTTACCTAGCTAGTTTTTAAATTCTATTAATAATATACTTCTCTTAAAGTCTTAACACTAAGCCTATAGCTCCGTTGTGTTCTTAAGTTGGTCCTTTATAAAATAACTTAATAAACTCCTTTATAATAGCTCTTAGTATATATATCGCTTCTTAATTTTTGTACTACTTTAAGTCTAGATCCTTTATTTATATATTTAGGATCTTTTATATTTAATTACTTTCTAGTAATTTATAGGTCTCCTTTTTTTATATTGCCGTAATTTTTAGATAATTATATCTAATTAATTTATCTATATCCCTTTATAACAAAGCCCCTAATAGCTTTTTATTATTTTATAGTTTAGCCCTTCTGCTTAAAGTGTCTGCTTATATATTCTCTATACCCTTAGTATATTAAATCTTAAAATAGTATTCTATAAGCATTTCTGCCTATCTAACCTATCTATAATTAAGTTCTTTTGTTATTAGGAACCCTATTAGATTCTTATAATTTATCTTAACTATAAATGGTTTTTTTATGCCTTATAAGAATAATTTCTATTCCCTTAATACTATAACTATACCTAATAACTCCTTATTATAGATGTTATAGTTTAGTTCTAGTAGTGTTATCTTTTAACTATAATATGCTACTAGGTGCCATCTATTTTTATATTTTTATAGAAAGTATATTCTTAGTATATAGTTTAATGCATCTATCTTAACTACTGTCTCTAATTATAGTTAATAGATCTTAAGAACTGGCTCCTAGGTAAATAACTATTTAATCTTCTTAAATAGTTCCTTTTATTCCTCTTCCTATACCTATAGTTCTTCTTTCTTTATTAATTTTATAAGTGGCTTAATATTCTTTAACTATTAAGCTATAAACCTTTTACAGTAATTACAGAACCCTAGAAATAACCTTAACTATATTATATTTTCTAGTTCTTGCCAATTTACTATAGCCTTAATCTTTTTTAGATCTATACTAAGTTAGCCTAGTTTAATAATAAATTTAATAAAATCTGTCTTTCTAGTAAAGAATTTGTATTTTTTAATTGCTACTAGCATCTGTTCTTCTTATAGTCTCTTTAAGACCCATTTAACGTATTCTCTATATTCTTCCTTACTTATTAAGTAGATAATAATATTATTAAGATATACTATAATAAATTTATCTAAGTGTTCTTTTAATATATTGTTAATACGCTTCTAAAATATTACTAGTGTATTTATAAGCCCGAATTATATAACTAGTAGTTTATATAGTCCTTTTTTTTTTAACCTAAAAGCTGCCTTTTATTTATTGCCTTCCTTAATTCTAATCTAATAGTACGCCTATCTTAGATCTATCTTTATAAAGATTTACGTATTACTAATCCTATTTTAGATTTTGCTAATTAAGGGTAAAGGATACCTATCCTTCCTAGTAATACTGTTTAACTATCTATAGTTAATATATAGCCTTAGTTTTCTATTCTTCTTTAATATAAATAGTACTAGATAACCTACTAATAACTATAATAGTCTAATATACCCTTTTTAAAGATTTTCCTAGATAAACTCCTTAAGTGCCTATAACTCTTTTTCTATTAACTTATAAGTTAGGTAAAACCTTAAACTTATTTTTAATTCTAGCTCTATTTTATAGTCCTATACTATATAATCTAATAGCTTTTTACTTTCTAGTAACTATAGCTTCTTACTATACTTATAGTATCTCTTTAGTATATAGCTTAATCCCTAATTAGTCTCCTTATATATTGCTTTAACTTAGTACTATACTAACTTAGTTTATTATTATATCTTATATTATTATATATTTTTAATATTAA
Source organism: Cenococcum geophilum 1.58 (assembly GCF_001692895.1). Lineage (NCBI taxonomy): Eukaryota > Fungi > Ascomycota > Dothideomycetes > Gloniales > Gloniaceae > Cenococcum > Cenococcum geophilum. Next base: position 2,943,958 of record NW_027137568.1, read on the forward strand.
CCTAACCTATAACCTAATTAATCTTTAGATTATATTCCTATAACTAAGGCATTCCTAATACTACCTTATTATTCCCTAATAGTAATATATTAAAAGACATCTTAACTTATCTCCCTTTAATAGTTATCTAAATTAGTCCTATTTTAAGATTAATAATACCTCCTCTATAGGCTATTAAATCTCCTAAAATTATTACTAATAGGTAAGGGTGCTCTTTTTGCCTATATAGTAGCCCTATCCTTTTAACTACTATTAGTAAGATATAGTTTTATATCGCTCTACTATCTACTAACGCTTTAAACTATTAATTTTACTAATTAACTTATAAATTTAGGTGTTATCCTTAAATTCCTTTAAGGGTCTAAGGCTCTACTACTAGCTCCCTCTAGTCCTATAGGCCTCTACTTTTCCTAACTATTAGCTACTTAATCCTATTATACTTAGCTTATTCTTTAGCTAATACCTAGTTCGCTTTTTATCTTTAATATACTATAAATAGGTATTCTCTAAATACTCCTACTATTATTATCTATCTAAGCATTCTTCCGTAAGGAATCTCTCTAGTTAAAGTATTAAATCTCCTTCCTTTTAGACTTCTGCTAGATGCCAGCCGTATATATACTTAGCATTTCTATACTATTATTTATTTATTATCCAGTATATCCTTATAGGGTATTTCCAATTCTTTTTCTTTAGATTCTTATATATTTCGTATATATCGTCTACGTATATAATCTATAATAGTATATAGTGTGCTAGATACTTTAGGTTAACTCTTAGCTTATCTTTATTCTTAAGTTTAAACCTTTATCGTGCTAATCTAAATGTTATAGCTTTATTTATAGGTACTAAGATATATCTCTTACTTCTCTAGTCCTTTAATTATTCCTTTAGATCCTTTAATATTATAATTAAGACTCCCTTAATATAATTTATCGCTTTTTCCGTAATTGGGTGGTCTTATATAACTTTTTCGTCTAACTATATATAAAAGTCTTTCTACTTATCGTTGTGTTGCTGCCTATACTACTTTTAGTATAACTATTAGAGTATATACAGTTTATCCGTAAAGAAGTATCTTTTTATTACTGCGTTGTAATAGCCTTTTATATATCGTTCTTTAAACCTAGTAAGAATCCCTAAATCCTCTTTATTTTTTAGTTTGGTAAGCCATTTAACTCTTAATATGCCTATTCTTAGCCTATTAGTAATTCTTTATATAGGTGCTCTATCCCTTATACGACCTAATATACTAGATCTTATATCTAGTTTCTTTTCTTACTATGTAATAATTTTTACTGCCCGCGAAGCCCTACTGCACGCGTCCACGTCGCCGCGGGTGGAAACATCATTAGGAAATCGTTCCTTTTGATGGCCAAGTGCAGAGGTGATGGTAGAGAGCCGCCGCAGCGCGTGCAGCGCGCTGTCGCTGCGGTTCTGTGGTGTTGAGCTTACGACGCGTACGCATCGCCCTTAACAACACCAGGAGCCTTACTGCCTCCGCTTAAGGCTCCTGCTCTACCACCTAGGGAGGCCTATTAAGGGAAACTGGGATATGAAAACCACCCGATATACGACTACCTGGCTCGTAGCCAGGCCCGAAACTGGCCTTATTATAGCCAGTCGACGTAAACGCGTCCTAGTTATACAACAGGACACCCTTGGGCTTGCACTAGCTCTAAGATAGTAAAGGGATGCGGCGAGGGTATAGGGAACCTCTTTTTATAAGAACTTATTAAGGTTAACGCGTCGCAGATACCTTATATAAAACTTATTAAGGCCCTAAGGCCACCATAAAGAACTTATTAAGGCCCTACCTAGAGAACTCGTTAAGGCCCCCCTATAAGGGCCTATCTGGTATCCAACACCTAGGTGACTCAGAAGAGGGTCTTAATAGGCGTGGTGCGCGCGACCTAGACAGAGACGCGACAGCGACGCAATAGCAACGCGACGGCAACTAGACGGCTCGACGAGGTGGAAACACGGGCAAAGCTCTAGGTAGCGGAAACATAGGCCAGCTTCGACGGCCCCATGGCGTTCGACCTACGGTCGCAGGTGACTTATAGGAGGGTCTTAATAGGCGTAGTGCACGCAACCTAACGCATATATAAGGCGACTCACAAGAGGGTCTTAATAGGCGTGGTGTACGCAACCTGATATATATATATGGGGGAGGCTATAGGGGAAACATAGGCTAGTTGGACGAGGTCGCGATAGTTAAAGACACAGGCTAGCTTATAAGAAGGGGGGACACAAGCTTAGTTAGTAGGAGAGGGGGGAGCAGGTCGCCTGGCACAGGACCTATTCTACGGCCCCCTCCTATAAGACACGGTCGGCCTATTATAAGGAGACTCTTATAGGCAACGCAAAACGGGAACTGGCAGTAGTATAGGGTGTAGCGCCCCTATACTACTACAGCCTCCTATAGGGCGTAGTGCGTAGTAGCCACTGCTGGCTCTAGGGACCTTACCCCTTAGCTAGGCTCTAACCCCTAGTGCACCTAGTAGGTAGGTAGAATTACGTCCTAGCCGGAGAGACTACTACGTAACTTAAGAGAACGGATACGCGTGTCGGTGCACTAATAGATAGGACTGCTCGCTAGGGCAGTATGCTAGTGAGGTACGCTTAAGGAGTAAACAGGAGTTACTTAGGTGGGGGAGGCTTTTTAGCTAGGCCTTAACCGTAGAAGGTACCTAAGGCTTCCACATTACAGGATGTAGCTACGACGCCCTTATAGGATTACGTTAGTAGGCGCGTAAGATAGGAGTTGCGACCCCTATAAATGGCAGCTTAAACCCGTACTGGCGGAAACGATAATAAGAGGCGTAAAACTAGAGGCTATAGAAGGCTCCTAAGCCGTACAAAAGCGTACTAACTCTAGGAGGAGACTCTTATATAGACTGCTGGGGGGCAGACTAGTACTTAGGTTAATCCTATTATAAAATACCCGAGAGAACTGGTGAAATTCCCCGTGTTATTAGTGGTAGCAGCCAACTGCTTGTGGAAAGCCCTAAGCCCTAGGGCTTAGTAAGGGAAAGCTACTCAAAAACTAAGGTAGAGGCCTAGATAAGTAGGTATGTTAAACTCTACTATATAACTACCTGCCCTGGGGATTCCAGCTCCTATACGAACCAAAAGCAGTTATACGCGTGTGCTTTATAATCAGTAAGGCTATCAGCCTGTCCTTATAGTTATGGCAGGTAGTTAACCTAGATATTATAGTTATAATAATCTAAATATATAGGGGACCGGTACAAATTATTAATGTGTATAACCCTAGGGTTAAAGGGGTCCTATAAATAGAGAATATTATATCGGTAATAAGCTTACTGGAAACCAAAGGTATAGAGTCTATTCTATTAGGAGACATAAACCTCTACTACCTACGGTAGGGGGGTATCTATGTTGCTGTAGATTAATAGTTAGAGTGCCTACTAAGAGCTATAGATATCTGGGGCCTTAAGCTAGCTACCCCCCTAGGAGCAATTATATGGCAATAAGGTACCACTAAAAGTATAATTAACCTTATATTTATAGATGAAGGCCTATACTAGAGACTTAAAAGGTATAACCCTAAATAAGAATAGGCACTTACCCTAGACTATATCCCTATTTAGATATAGCTAGACCTAGATACTAAAGCATAACTAAATAGAAAAAGATACGCAATAAGGAAGCTTAAGATAGATAGTTTCCTTAATATAGTTAAATAACAACTCTAAGACCTAGAAGAAATCCGCCTAATACTAAATAAGCGAGGCTTATTGGCTACCCCTAAGGAAATTAACTAAAGACTAGAAAGGATCTAGGCAGCGATTAAAAATAGGCTAAAAGAGTATTGCCTAATCTTAAAACCGGGCCCCTATACGCGATATATATGGTCTATATAATACGCAGTTTTAGTTACTAGCTAATAATAAGTAAAAAGGAAATATATAAGTAGCTATAACCCTAAAGATAAGAGATGATATAAAGATATAAGAAACTAGCTAAAGAATACCCTAAAAAAAGAAGTAAGGAATAACTGGAGACGGTTTATAAATAAGCATACTTTTAACCCGAGCCTCCCCTATAATAAGGGCCTTTGGGCTATAGTAAAATAGGTAAAGAAAAAGGTAGGGCGCCTAGCAGAAGACCTATATTTACTACCCCTATAAAGAGTAGGAGAATTATAGGCTATAAACGATAACGATAAGAAGGTAAAGATCCTTATAGAAAGGTTCTTTCCTTAACTGGCTCTAGCAGACCTTAGTAATATTATGGGTGAAACACCGGTGACTTGCCTGTGGGTTAACAGCGATATAATAATAGAGGAAATGGCTAGAACTATTAGCTGCCTTTTAAATAATATAGCACTAGGACTAGATAGGATTCTAAATAAGGCCCTAAAAACCTATAGGCTACTTATAGCACCTTGGTTTACAGATATAGCCAGAGCATACTTTACTATAGGCTACTACCTATAACTTAGAAGATCTATAACGACGGTTATCCTATAAAAAAAAGGTAAAGTAGATTACTTAATCCCAGGAAGCTACCGCCCTATTACCTTAGAAAACACCCTTAGTAAGATCTTAGAAAGGGTAATAGCAGAATATCTAGTAGACACGGTAGAGAAACACGCTCTACTACTACAAAGCTAAATAGGGGCAAGAAAGAACCGCTTAATACTATTAGCACTTACGCTACTCGCTACTACTATTAAATCTGTATGGGCGATGCGAAAGGACTTTATAGTATTAATGCTTAGCCTAGATATTAATAGTGCCTATAATAATATACCCCACGAGCGTCTCCTATATATCCTTAGGGTAAAGGGCTTCCTAAAATAGATTATATAATTTGTCTAAGGGTTTATAAACTAGAAAGAAATATTACTAGTCTTTAGCGGATACTAGAGCCCCCCTATTATAGTTACAATAGGAATACTATAAGGATTACCCCTCTTGCCTATACTCTTCCTTTTCTTTATAAGCAACCTGCTTAACTCCTTTAAGGAAGGGGCGACCTAGGGGATAGGCTTTATTAATAATATAAACCTAATTATATATGGGCTAATAGCCGTAGAGAATTATAGAATACTAGAGAAAGCCTATAATACTTATATAGAATAGGCAAAATGTTATAAAGTCTAATTCTTACTAGAGAAATACCAGCTAATCTATTTTATAAGAAAACGCAACTAATCTATAGATCTCTAGTATATAATTCACATTTAAGGCTTTAGGGGTTAACTAGTTTAGGGCCTAAGGGTATTAGGAGTATAGGTAGACAGTAAGCTCTAGTAGAGCGTATATGCGGCGTAAGTGGCCTATAAAGGCTAAGCACAGTTTATTACTTTATTTAGGATTATTAATTTTATATAGGGTCTATGCTTCTAGAGGTTACGCCTACTATATATAGTAGTTGTCTAGCTAACCATAATATATAGATCTAGTATTTGGGCCATTAGAGAAACTAAAAAGGGCCCCCCTAAATTACTCCTTAAACTACTTTAAAAGGTCTAAATAGCCTGCCTTTAGAGTATTATAGGCGGGTATAAGCGAACGGCCATAGCACTGCTTAAGAAGGAATTTAATATTCCCCCCCTATAGTTATATATTAAAGCCACTGTAATATAAAGGACATAAAATAAACGCAACTTTAATGTTATAAAGTATATTAAGACACGCCTAAGTAAACTATAGAGGAACCTTAGGGTGCCCCGTAGGAGAATAAACTAACAACCCTAAAGTAGGGAAGAGATATTAGAGAAATAGGTAAAGAAAGTAGAAGAAGAATAGTACCGCTTTAGGGCCTAGGCCTATATAGAGGAGAAAGGGAGACATATAAAAGGTTAATAAAGATAACAGTAAGATAGAGAAAGGAGCTAAAGTAGAATATATAAGAACGCCGGGAAACCATCTACCCTAATATAATACTGGTTGGACTAACGCTAGAGAGGTAAATAGGAGTTAAAGGTATAAAGGCTAACTTAGGTAAGATAAACCTAAGCTATAGTATAGTTAACGCTATAGGGGGTAAATACCTAAGGGCTCTAAGAAGGCCTAATAAAGGTAGAAAATATAATAGTAACACTTTTAAGAATAGAAATAATAGGACTAAAAATTGGCTTTACTGGGTAGGTGTCCTAGTAGGTAGCCCGAGATATAAATGTGGCTAGCTAAGATAGACACCAAAACACGTAATACTGCTATACCCCTTACGCACTAATTAAGAAATAATACTCTTAGCAGCTGGTATAGAGAACTATAATATACTACTCTTAATATAAAAAGGCCTTAAGGTAGTTACCTAGTGGCTTATTAGTTAAAATGTGCTAAATTAGTTCTAGGTTATAAGGGAAATGGTAATAGAAGGTAAAGGGGCGAGTAGTAGGTGCCCCCTAGTAACTCTACAGTAGTAGAGTAATAGTTTATAATACTAGCGCGTCCGTAAGCTTGTTACGGCAGCAGTGGTTCCTAAGGAGGTTAAATAGTAAGGTAGTAGAGCACTATAGGCGACTTATAGGCGCTAAGTAGGCGAGTCCTAAAAGGCGGGGAGATGAATTACAGGGTTTTCTCATTTTTCTTAAATAGAGTTTTCTCCCTATATATAAATAAGGAGTAGTCTGCGTGGGCCCAATAGGGATCCAAATTAGACGTT